>NC_057923.1:60365271-60674199 GCF_018873765.1 Telopea speciosissima
TCTGCTTGCAATTTAAATGGAGGTCCAGGAACAGTAGGAAGAGCAAGGATACCAAATTCCTACAAAAGCATTAGGTAAAGGAATAAAGAAAGTCATAATTGGACAAAAGCGAGATCATGAGCATCAATTTCTTTGAGTGTTTGGAATTTGTAATTTTACAGAAGGTAGAGTCCGGTTTAAACTAAATTTCCTCAAGAATTTCATGTACATTGATTATAATCCAGTGAATTAAGCTGCAGAATTATATCCCAACTCGAGTAATGCACAATGCCCCAAATCAGTAACTTAGATTGGATACTTAAATTGCGCTGAGTTTTAAAGGTTTCATAGCTTTATACATTTTTTTTTTTGGGGGGGGGGGGTTTTTTCAGCTCGTCGCTTGAAGAAAAAACTGCACCCTCAAAGAATTTTTCTTTTGTTTGAGAAATTTTCTCTCATTGCCTTCTGTTATATTTCTTATTTCTGACTCTCCTCTTAGACACAGTGTTCGGTAGTCTCTTTGTTTATTTTGTTGTTGTCTTTGTTGTGACCCAAAAGGGGAAATTTGGTGGTAAAACATCCTAGGTTTAGATTTTTTTTTTCCCCTATCAAATAACTAGTTCAAAAAAAGTTCAGTAATTTCTGTTATTTCAATGCCTAAATGAATATAGTCATTAAATTTGAATTCCAAATATATCTATTAAGAGCTTAGTTATTTAAAACTTTTTCTGAGATTTAAATTACACAAAATATCAATTCCTAGAAGAATTTATGAAGATGCTAGCTTGCTTAGCTGTTAAAAATCAGTGTCATTTACAGGAAGTTGGATTGAATTCCATCTCCACACCTACTTGTGAACTTACTACTAAGCACAAGTTGTCGCCCCTTTCCTGCCCACCAAATTATAAATATGTCAAGATTTTTTTTTAATTCTATTAAATTTAGGGAAGGCATTAGCAGGACGTGCAGCAGATCTACCACGTTGTAGCTTAGGTGGCACCTTCATAACACAGGTACGTAGCCCCCACCTCCCGATACTCTTATCAAATTCAGTCGAAATGACTGTGCCATGTGGCAAAGTAAAGTCCTCTTTATAAGTTATTTCAATCTAAAAAATCACAATCATGTGGGATATATGATTGACATGGGACCCAAGGTTCAATATGAGACCAATTGTAGAGGGGGAACCTTATCCATCCAAGAGTCTTGATTGGCCACACCATCACTCTACATGGCTCAAATTGAGCCACCATCATTTTAAGCTTATAAAGATTGTGGTCCTCTTGTTTATTTTTTGAGGGACAATTACACTGGAAAAGCAATTAACAGAATCATAAGCATACCGACCCAAGAAAAAAATTTGTTTATTAAACAAAACAAAAATGAAGTAAGGAGTTAATCAGAAGTATTAGAAAATTCCTCAAGGAGTTTGCACTTCCACAGGCAGCGAGTGAGTGTGGCCATGCGTGGGTCTGTGGAGAGAGAGAGAGAGAGAGAGAGTACCTCAAGCAGGTCGGAAAGAGCAGCACGGAGTTCATTCCTAACCATATTACAGATGTCAATATTTTCACTTGTTGCCATAAGGGCTTCCTGTACCCGTTCTGATATGCCTGGACCTAAATCAGGTTTAACTGAACTGATCCATTCTTCATGGTTATTTTTGAACTCATACCTACACTTCAAAATTATATTTGAATTTCAGAGGCATCAAAATTTATTCCTTTCTTTTGTTGGGGGTGGGGGGGGGGGGGGAGAGGAAAAAAACCTCTCTTTCAAATTGCAAGAGATCACAAACATTAATGAAGTTCTGTTCAGGACACGTACCTCTGAAGCAACCTCATGGATGTTGAAAGGGCCACTAATGATGGTATATTGTACTCCAGTTGCTCATTGCCTTCACCCATAAAATGCTTCAAACTTGGAACTTTATCCTTGATATAATCACCAAGGTTTGTATGCCTAACAATTTGACCTAGAAAAAGAAAGAGGATGAAGTAATTCATCACTCAATTAAAAACCCATTTAGATGAATGCAAGCAGAACCCTTGTAAAGCACTAAATACTACATGATCAAGAATTTACCTCCAAACAACTTTTCAATAGTCTTAAGAAGAACCTGGGTCACACGATTACTGGGAATGCTCAGAAGTTGGAAGCAGTCATCTGGAATAACAACGTGACTTGGTTGTACAGGCTGCACATTAGGCAATTGCAGTAGCACACGCCCTACTTGATTCAAGATCACAGGATCCCTCGCAAACCATCCTAGATGATGAATGTGTCAATGAATAGAGTTGCATGAAAAAGTGGAAAAAGGTCCCAAGAAAAATCGTAAACCACTAACTACAACACACCCTTTCTGCTAAAAGCAGACTTCTATCCTAGTTTAATCTTAAACTGCAAGTATGGTAAGATTAAAGAAACAAGCCAAAGATTTTTTCTACCTTGTTTAAAGGGTATATCTCCATTACACAGCGCCATATAGAGAGTTCATCTATATGCTCGACTCCTTTTTGAGCCACATGGAGAGCTCCTTTGGTCATACCAACCGTTGGATGGGAAGGCCCAGCCTTGTATTCTCAAAGGCTGACTAAGTAGCATGAAATTGAATTTTTAACCAATTTTTAAGTTTTAAATCTCCACAGGGAAATAGGATTTCACTGAAACTTGTTAGACTGATTGAGGATGAACTGGAGTCTGGACAACACATCCATAAATTTTGGGCCCCAAAGGATTTGCTGCGTGGCAGATATTAGGGCCATCCAGAAGCTTCTTTAGATGGGTAATCCCGTAAAAACATGCCCTTGTTTAGATACAGGAGACCATTCAGGCTATTAGCCATGAGTGTTATTAGCTTCTTGGGCGTTATTGGTTTTTCTTTGTATCCCAAACATTCACTCTATAGACAGGACAGAAAACTGGATTTGTCATGAACTGGCACCCCAGCAGTAGGAATGAATGACAATACTCACTGGTTACACCCATTCCATCTTAGCTCTCAAACTGCCCAGAACTTGACTTATGAAATGTCTCTATTTAGTTCTTCTCTATATCTACTAATTAGGGAAAGAAAAATGCTGCCAATATCATATTGCCAAATTATGATGGGAGGGCAATGTACAACCAGATAGCTACGTTGAAGTTGCAACAAATAGGTGCCTCAGTTTCACATTGTACTTTCACACTTGGAGTTGCATAATGTATTCCTCTTTGATAAGTTTTAACTTGCATAATTTTGGGGGGTATGGTATCACTGGGTAGTGGGTACAGAACTTTGTGAAACAAAGATAAGCAGAAGTATGTTTTCCATGACATATAAATGTAGTAGAATGCGTAGTAATCACAGATCAATCAAAACTTTTAGCCCTGATAGCACTGATCCTGGAAATTTGTCATGGTATTGTGAAACAGGATTTGTATAACAGAACAAAGATGCGTTGAGTCTTGCTCAAGTTGAGGGGAGAATTTAAGGTCAGAACAGGTGCGGAACCTCATGCCTCATGTCCTCGAAGTTACATAGTAATGACTGTTAAGTAACATAGGGAATAGACCAACCTTAGCCATGCTTCGAGATAGAGTATGAAGGATTTTATTATTAAAAAAAAAGATTGAATATCCATCCTAGCAACTTACCAACTGTATCAAAGCTCTGTGCCATAGGAATAACACCACTAATTGGAACAACAGCATGTGAAGGCCGAAACCCATAAATTCCACAGAATGCTGCAGGGGCTCTTACGCTTCCTCCAGTGTCAGTGCCTGCAAAGGAAAATACCAACAGCCAACAGAAATGTTTGCATGAGTCCCTCCCTACACCTAATGATGTCAAATTTGAAAAAATATAAGGCATCGAGATCTCAGAGGGGGTGAAAGTCTCACACCTAAGGAGAAATCTACAAGCTTTGCTGCTACTGCCACAGCAGATCCACTTGAAGATCCTCCAGGTATCCGATCTGGAGCACATGGATTAACAGGTGTTCCATAGTGTATGTTTTCTCCATTTATACTGCCATTAAAAAATGCTTAGGAATATCATAAAAAGCTATAAAATATTTGACACCAAAATTATAACAGTTCTAAATGAAAATTAATTTTGGGAATCTACACGATTGGGTATATTGTCGCTTTAGATCATCCATTGTCTCTCAAAATTGGGGGGCAGGTATCCCCAACATGATATCCAGTAGAAGTTCCTAATCATATGATAGCTGAAAATCTTAGGGAATGAATTACTGTGAAGAACCAAGCAACCAAATCAGCTTTTAAAAACACAAATTAGCAAAGTTTGTGGGCTAGGGTCCATTCAATATGACTGCTATTAGATTCAGCATGACTATGGTATAATCCATTGAATTAGACAGTAGAACATGCATATCTTACATGAAATAAGTGATGAGTCAAATACTTATAACCTATATTCCAGACTGTGCAGTATAAATCATAAAACCCAAAAAAAAAAACATAGATAGCTCAAATTTATACCCATATAAGTTGTTTCTGACACATGCAATGGGGGTAATTGAAGGTTATGGAAGTGGTTACCTTATCCATGACAAGACAGACAAAAGGGTGAAATTAAAGTGGAACCATAAGAACCAAATATTCATCTAAGGAAGAGTCAAAAAAAAATGGAACATCAAATTTTCTTTTCCTAAGAATCTAAAACGAACCTGTAGGCCATTTCATCCATTACAGTTTTGCCAACAGATGTGGCACCAGCATTCAAGACAGCTAAAATAGCAGGAGCCGTTGATACGGCAGGCAAGTGGGTCCTGGCCCAATCCGGATTACCATTTCCAGTCACGTATCCTTCAACATCAAATCTGTTCCCACAAACCCAAATTGCAAATGAATAGAGAAAGAGGAAGAAAAGTAACAGAAAAAAAGAACTTAGAATGGAGAACATAAAAGAAAGTACTCAAAGGAGTTGAAAGCAAGGAGAGAAGAGTGACATGTCTTTGATGGCGAAAGTGAGGCCGTTCAGTGGGAGTTGTTGAGGAGAAGCAGTTGTTGGAGGTTGTAGTACGAATTTCTCCATGAAAGCTCCGGAATCCGACTCTACCGTCGCCATCTCTAGTTCGCAATTCAACTCTCTCTCTCTCTCTCTCTCTCTCTCTCAAGAGTAATCAGTAGCGAGATTTTCTGATGTGGAGAGACGAATTGGGGCTTACAGAGTAAAGAATTCACATATTCTTCCTCCTGGTCCTGACTTCTGAGTTTTTATAAACTGGTTTCCAGAGTGGAGACACCGGAGGATTGGAGAAAACACGGCCAAGTACCAACTGGAATATTGGATGATATTGGATCATGCCATCGTGGAAAGTTCAACTGAAAAGACCATTTTAGCCTTACAATTAAGTCCGTGCCCTTCGTGGTTGGTTACCAGGCCGTGCAGGCGTGATCATGATCGGATAAGAAGGTAGACTTGTGCGGCCCATTTGTTAACAAATCATGTTGCAAGAGATAAAAAAAACTTGGAAAATTATCAACGCCACCAATATTATAGGCCACACCCACTAACTACCAAAATATCAACCGTTCCCCATTTTTTAACGGTGTTAACATATGAAATTTATTTGACCAACATGCCCTTTACACTAAAAATATAAAAAACCTATTCCTAAATCATTTCCGGCCCACAGCCCATCCCTTCCCCGGCTCCCTGAAGAGCTTCTCTCCCCCACCCATTTCCAGTCAACAGCCCATCCCTTCCCAAGCTCCCTGAAGATCTTCTCTTACCCACCCATTTCCGGCCAACAGCCCATCCCTTCCCCGGCTCCCTAAAGAGCGTCTCTCCCCCACCCATTTCCGGCCAACAGCCCGACCAACATCAATCCCTTGCATTTGAACCTTCAGAATCACAAATGCACTTTATGTGAACAAATTATCAGACGAATGAAAAAAAACACACACACACAACACTTTTAATCGAAAGACTGTAAGGGGGGGGGGGGGATGTGGAAGAGAAGAACCCAAGAACAGACATGGAGATCATACCTAGGGAGAGGGGGAGTAGGAGGTTGGAGGAGAAGTGGGAATGATTGCAGCGGTCGATTAGCCTGATTAGCCACGGCGGTGGGGTGGAGGTGGGGTTACAGCAAGCAATTTGAAAAATAGTCTTGTCTGCTGGGCTTCCTTCGTTTCTTCCACAAAATAATTTCTGAAGGAAGATGATATGCCTCTGTTTTTTGAGGGGATTACGTACCAGTTTTCAAATTACAATAGAGAAGCTCCTCTGATCAACAAGAGAATTAAAAATCTACGGAACTGATTTGTTCAACAAGAAAATTAAAATTCCAGAAATGAGAGAGAGAGAAACCGCCAGAGAAGAGAAATGTGGCGGAGACCCTGGGAGAGGGGTTTTGGAGCTGGCCTTCTTCCCAGCGGCAAGGGACTGAGGATATAAGGGTTGTGCGAAAAGAGGTTGCAGCGGCAAGGTGGGTTGGGGTCGGAGTTGGTTGCAGAGGCAGGGACTGGGGTCGGAGTTGGTTGTAGAGAGATGGGGCTGGGGCTGTGATGGGAGGGAGAAGAGTTGGGGCGGTGACATTCGTCGCCTTTGCAAAAGAGAAGGAGAGGGGCGACGTTGCAGGGGCTTTCAGCGTGCGAGGAAGACGAAGAAGAAAATGAGAGAGAACTAGGGCGGTGGTGTTTGTCACCTCTTCTCGCTTCTTCCTTCTTCTGAACAGAACTAGGGTTCCAGCGGCGACCGTCCTTTGAGAAGAAAACTGGGGTTTAACCGGTTTGGAAGATGGAGTTTAGGTTAGCGGTTTACAGGTTAAATATTAAACGGTTAGGATTTTACATTCGAAATCAACGGATGCGATTTCAGGTGTTGTGTATAACGGTACGTTGACGCCGGGCTGCTTTATCGCCGGAGTAGGTCTCTTCTTCAGAAAACGGTTGGTTGCAATGGATTCTTCAAGGTTGAAGGTTGTCGGTGAGTGAGAGGAAGAAGAAGGGTTTGTGGGTGTTTTAATTGAAAGGTTAAATTAGGTACTTTGCCACTAAGAAGGGTATAATTGTCTTTTAAAAAATATTAAATAGCTGACATCATCATTTAATGGCTCTTAATTAATAGTAGGGGGTCTGTGGGGAATTAGTGTGATAAAGCAAGGGGTGGCTTTGATATTATGGTAGTTAATGGATGTGTCTAATATATAGGCAAACATCAGGGGATGGCGCTGATAATTTCCCAAAAAACTTTGATAAGGACAAACTTTCTCCAACTGTGTGTGACATAATCGGGGGTGGTCATTTCACATGTGGGGCCCAGATGGGATCCGCCTGTGAAATGACTACCTTACCCCGTTTGTGCTGTCGTTTAGCGGTGCTGCACAGGTTGAGAAAACTTATTTAAAATAGTATGGACAAGTAGCAAAACAAGGAGAGAGCAAGAGAGAGAGCAAGAGAGAGAAGAAAGTAAAATACACAAAAGATAAAAGATCACATCCCAAATGGCTAGGACATCCTCTATTTATAGAGGAGAGAGGCATCTTGGATATACCTCTCCAAAGAGCCCCAACAATTGTGTCCCTTGTAGTTAGTTTCTAAGAAAATAGCCATCGCCGGTCATGTACCGGAATAAGCAAGAGGACATCAAACAGCTCTAGCGGACACCATCGAGAAGTCCCTTGCAAACCATTTGCATAGCTCATCACAGTCAACCTATACCTCTACCTGCTGGAGTCTTTGGGCCACGACACAGACAAACCTGCAGAATCCCTCAAGCTTTTGGTGCCAACACATTCTCTGAAACACCACAACTTGAGACAAAGTGAAACTGTGAATTGAATAGATGGACAATAGCCCATCCACTACAATACTTTGTTGAGTCCAAACAGCTATTGCATATTCAACTATGCTTGCCATGAGATGGTAGGGCTTGATACTCAACTAGCAGTCCATTTGATGCAAAACTCGTGAGGGAGCAACTGACTGATGATTAAAGATAACTTGATTCCAAGAGAGCCATATAAAATAAAAGGCGATAGCCGAAACCGACATAATAGTCTTAACATCCGAGACAGATAAAAAGTTAGACCTGGTTAAGGCATCAAAGTATTTTAAAGGTGAGGAAGCTTGTACAAGCTCAATTCACAATCCCAGTGGTTGTGCAGCACAGATAAGTTTAGTAATATTACAAGATAAAAACAAATGCCAAAGGGATTCCGAACTGAGATTACAAAACAACAATCATCCATATCAAGAAAGTAACTAACCCGATCTTTGGTAGCAAGCCAAACCCCCCCCCCCCCTTCTCTCTCTCTCTCTCTCACAACACCAAGAACTTTCCACAAGAATTCATTAAACCTTGGATGGAGCAAAAGTTTTCATACAAGAGACCAAACCTTGGTCCTAGACTTATGAGGCCCAAAAACAAATGATGATCGGGCCAAGAACCTAGCCACCAATTAAGTAGTCAGTTTGGAAGATTTTGAAAGAGAACAAAGTCAGTTTGGATTCTCTGCAGAATGTACAGTGGTTGAGTAGATTGTTCAAGCAACAATTCTGGGTAAGAACCAATCAATGACAACCCTATTGCAAGTCCCATCAACCAATCAATGATTGCCCTATCTTAAAAACCTTTTGAAATACAACTACTAATAGAGACAATTTTGAAGGTGGTTCACAACCGTACAATCCCCCCAGGCAGATTTTTATCCGCTGCTGTACTCATTGTGCGGCGCTGCAGGGCCCCACATTTTAGAGCTGTAGTAACATAAGGTCATGAGAGGATGAAGATGCCATCCTCAAAATGTCTGAGAGCACAACATGAAAGACAAGATATTAGAAGCGCTGGCAAGCTTCTCCAAACATTTTATCCAACTCTTGCTTTTATATGCTTAGTCACCATCCCCTTCACTACTTGCCATTATATGCTAAAACCTCATGAATCATCATGTGTCATGACTCCTGTTTCATGCACCTGAGATGCTTTCTTCTCCTTATTAGTCTAATCCAATTAAATGAAAAAGTCTGGCTCCACATGTTTGTATGCAAGTCCCTAATCAGGAATATCAGCTATAATAACTTTTGGACACATCTTAGCACTTCTATAGTATCATATATATATATATATATATATATGAAACTATCTAAATGACACCTCTATAGGTGTATTCAGAACTTTTTTGGGTAAATAGGTGTATTTAGAACTTGATACCTTCTTTTAATTGTTTTCGTCTTATTCCCAAAAGTTATTTAAGTCAGAGGTAAAATAGGTGTTTATATTATATCATATGTTTATTTATTGTTGGCTATCAGCATAATAATATCATATTGCATTGGTATGGCTTCTATGCTGATATTAAAAAAGAGAAACCTAGTGCACGAGGCTCCTGTTACTGCAGGATCTGGGAGGGGCACATGTACACAGGGCTTTGTGGAGAGGCTGTTTCCATGATATTAACATATATATATATATATATATATATATATATATAATACATGTGGTGCCTAGGGACCAAGATGCCTCTCCACCGCCTTGGGTTGCCTAGGCACCATTGACAACTATGACAGAGGCTTAGGTGGAGGAGAAACTAAGGTCTAAGAGCAATAGAGGCTCCCTATCTCATAGAAACAATGTGTCGCCCTCATCACCAAAGTAAGACCACCTTTATGAATCACGAGAGAAAAGCATAGAGGCTCCCTATATCTCATAGAAACAATGCACCATTCTCATCACCAAAGCAAGACCACCTTCGCGAAACAAGAGATAAAGGCATTTCTGTATGAAATTTAGAGAGTAATGCAGCAGTAGTAGACCTGATTACATTGCTAGAAACCCTTGAAGGGTTTAAATAGAAATTACAATGAAGCATGAAATAGAAACCCGGCCTAACAAAAAAATAATAATCCTTTCTACATAAAATGCATACATATCTTATAACAACGAATTGTCCCTTATTATCCTCCCTCAAGGGTGTGGCGGTTAGCTAGAAGCTTGTCGTGAAAGGAGAAAAAAACAAGCAGTTAAACCCTTTATAAAGTGGCCCAACCCAATAGCTTAAGTTATCGGGTAGAGAGGCTCAACTTGTTATTTGACAATAAGAGAGTATTGCAGCAGCAGAACCAATTACATTGCTTGAAACCCATAAATGGTTTAAATAAAAGTTACAATGGAAACAGCAATAGAAACCCGGCCTGACATAGAATCCTGGTCTAACACAGTATTATGCTTCATAAACTAAATCCGTACATAACGATACAACAATGGATTGTCCCTTATTTCTGTATTTCTTCATACAAATGGACTTCCAGCTTACCTTGAATTGTAGAAAGAGACAACTTTAGAAACTCATCCTCTCAGCAATTTCAATCTGTTCCTTCAAAGAACCATCAAGGTTCTCAACAAGATTCAATAAAAAACCATCTGCACCATGCTTGGCCAACAGAGACGCTGCCACCGGAAGGTTATCATACATTCCCAAAGGTATATTCACCTGCAATTTAGAAGTAATACATGAAAGACTACATCTGTTACAAACATGCTCCAATAACTAGGATGACAGACAATCATCTTCTGCTGTTAAATGGCAGGACTAAGGGATACTACCTGGCAAAACCCAGAAACTCCAGCGATAGACAGGAAGCTGGCCGCTCTAGTACGAAAATTTTCAAGTGTAGCATTATCTGATTGCAACTTCAATGGAGGCCCATGAACTGTAGGAATAGCAAGTACACCAAATTCCTACAAAATAATTTGGTGAAGGCATAAAGAACGGCATAATTGGACAGAAGTGAGATTATGAGCATCAATTTTACAGCAGCAGGTAGAATCCAGTTTAAACAAAATTCCACAAGAATTTCCTGTACAATCCAATGAATTAAGCTGCAGAATTATATCTCAACTCGAGTAATCTACAGTGCTCCAAATCAGTAAGTTGGATTGGGTACTTTTACTGGGCTGACTTACAAAGGTTTCATAGCTTTGGACTTTTTTTTTTTTTTTGGGGGGGGGGGGGTGTTGAGCTCATCACTTGGAGAAAACTGCAGCAATGAAGAACTTCAGTTTTGTTTGAGGAATTTTCCTTCATTTGCCTTTTGTTTCCTGTTTTGGGCTCTCCTCTTAGGATGTGTTCTGTACTCTCTCTGTTTATTTTGTTGTGGTCTTTGTTGTTACCCAAGAAGGGGGAAATTTGGTGGTAAAACATCCAAGGTTTATATAAATATATTTTTTATCAAATAACTAGTTCAGAAACAGGTCAGTAATTTCTGTTCTTTAAATTCCTAAATGAATAAAAGGCCATACCCAATGCACAAGGCTCCCGTATTTGGGAGGGTCAAATGTATGTAGCCTTACCCCTGTTTCCAGGACTTGAACCCGTGACCAAGCGTTCAGCAAGTGAGCACTTGACCAACGCGCCAAGCACGGCCTTCTTAAATTCCTAAATGAATATATTCGGATAAATTGAATTCCAAAGATATCTATTAGGAGATTAGATATTTAAGATCTCCTTATGAGATTTAAATTACACAAAATGTCAATTTCCAGAAGAATTGATGGTGGTGCCAGCTTGCTTAGCTGGTAAAAGTCATAGTGCCATTTACAGGATGTGGATTGAATTCCATCTCCATACACCGACTTGCGAAATTTACCACCAACCACAAGTCATCTCCTCCACCCCCCCCCCCCGCGGCCCACCAAAATATAAAAATATGCTAAGATATTAAATTTAGGGAAGGTTAGCATGATGAGCAGCACACCTACCATGTGGTAGCTTAGATGGGCACACAGAAAACACAGGGGGCCACTAAAGAGGGGAAACACTATCCATCTGAAGGTCTTGATTGACCACATCATCACTGCATGTGGCTCAGATTGAGCCAGCCATCCTGCTAAGCTTACAAAGATTGTGGTCCTTTATTTTGTGGGAAAATTACACTGAGAAATCAATTAACAGAATCAAAACCAAATTTTAGTTTAAAGATTGAATGGTAGACAAACATAACCTATTTAATTAATTAAAAAACATATAGACTGAAGGAAAATTTATTGATTAAACAAGACAAAAATGAAGTGATGAGTTAATCAGAAGCATTAGAAAATTTCTGGAGGAGTTTGCACTTCCACAGGAAATGAGTGTGGGCATGCATGGGTCTCAGAGAGAGAGAGAGAGAGAGTACCTCAAGCAGATCAGTAAGAGCAGCACGGAGTTCATGCCTAACCATATGAAAGATATCAATGTTTTCACTTGTTGCCTTAAGTGATTCCAGTACCCGTTCTGATATGAATGGACTTAAATTGGGTTTAACTGAACTGATCCATTCTTCATGGTTAATTTTCAACTCATACCTACACTTCAACATGAAACTTACATTATAAAGAAATCAATATTTATTCTCTTTTTTTTTTTTTTTTTTTTTTGGGGGGGGGGGGGGAGGAGGGTTGGTGAGGGGAAGAAAACCCCATCTTTTAGATTGCAAGAGATCACAAACGGTATTGCAGTTCTGTGAAGGATACATACCTCTGAAGCAACCTCAAGGCTCTTGAAATGGCAATTAATGATGGTATATTATACTCTAGTTCATCATTGCCTTCACTCATAAAATGCTTCAAACTTGGAACTTTATCCTTAATGTAATCACCAAGGTTTGTATGCCTAATAATTTGACCTAAAATAGAAAGAGGATGAAGTAATACATCACTCAATTAAAATCCCATTGAAAAGAATGCAGGCAGAATCATTGTCAAGGACTACATACCACATGTTCAAGAATTTACCTCCAAACAACTTTTCAATAGACTTAAGAAGAACCTGGGTCACACGATCACTGGGAATACTCATAAGTTGGAAACAGTCATCTGGAACAATAATGTGACTTGGTTGTACAGGTTCCACACTAGGCAATTGAAGTAGCACACGCCCTACTCGATTCAAGATCACAGGATCCCTTGCAAACCATCCTAGATGACGAATTTGTCAACAAATAGAGTTGCAGGAAAAAGGTGCCAAGAGAAATAGTAAAACACTAAACCACAACACACCCTCTCTGCTACAAGCAGACTTCCTTCCAAGTTTAAAACTAAACTGCAAGTATGGTACGATTAGAGAAACAAGCCAAATATTTTTTCTACCTTGTTTAAGGGGTATATCTCCATTACACAGCATCATAGAGAGAGCTCCTCTATGTGCTCCACTCTTTTGAGCCACAGGGAGTGGCTCCTTTGGACAGATCAACCGTTGGATGGGAAGGCCCAACGTTGAATTAGGCATATGTCATGTAGGTCGGCCCCATCTGCACTATATGACCTATCATGATAGGACAGTTACACTTGTATTCTCAGCGGTAGACTTAAGTTGCCCAAAGTTAAATTTTCAAAAAAAAATTTAAGCTTCTCTCTATGGGAAATACAGTAAAACCACACCCTTGTTTTAATATAAGGGATCATTCAGGCTATTAACCATGAAAAGAGAAAATGCATTATAAGCTTCTTATATAACTGATGACATTCGGTGGGATATGCAGGGCAGACCTCATTATAGGATTTGTTTGAGTTTATTTTGGTTTCTTGCTTTTGTTAGTTCGCTTTCTACTGATGGTCATGCCAAAGGTGGAAAAATGATCTAAGTTTTGTGGTCTGGGTATGCCTGGAAGTTAAGTCTGTATTTCCTACCTTCCTTTTAATAAATCTTTTGCTGACCTTTAGCTCAAAAAAAAAAGGTTATTAATTACTTGGGTGTGCCATTAGTAATATTTTTCTTGTATCCCAAACTTTCTCTATAAGCAGGACAGCAAACTCGATATCTCATGAACTTGCATCCCAGCAGTCAGAATGAGTGACACCACTCAATGGTTACACCCATTCCATTTTAGCTCTCAAACTGCTTGGAACTTGACTTATGAAATGTCGCTATTTAGTTCTTCTCTATAGATCTACTAATTATAGAAAATATGCTGCAAAGACCATACTGCTGTACTATGATGGGAGGGCAATGTACAACCAGATAGCAGTGTCGAAGTTGCAACCCATAGGTGCCTCAGTTACACATTGCACTTCCACAATTTAAGTTGTATAATTTCTTCTTTGAGAAGTTTAAGTTGTAAAATTTTTGGTAGTATGGTATCACTAGCTACAGAACTTTGTGAATGAATATAAGCAGAAGTATGTTTTCCGTGACGTAAAAATCTAGTAGAATACTCACAGAGCAATCAAAACTTTTAGCATTGAACCAGGAAAATTGTCATGGAATGGTGAAAACAAGATTTGAATAACTGAACAAAATTACTTGGGTCAGGCTTACTCAAGTTGAGGAGAAATTGAAGTGCAGAATAGGTGGGAACCTCGTGCCTCATGCCTCATGGCCTCAAAGTTAAATGGTAATGATTATTAAATAACATAGCCGATCCCATTTAGTTGGGATAAGATTCTGGTTGTTGTTGTTGATTTTGATTATTAAATAACGTAAGGATTAGACAAACCTTTGCCATGCTTCAAGATAGTGTGAAGGATTTTCTAAAAAAATATAGAAGGAAAAAGAATGCTGCCTGGTTGCGTGCCCCCGTGCCCAGACACAGGAGTGCACAAAATTACCACCCCGCCCCCTGTGAAATAAAAATCTCATCCATGTTGATGCTCCCGTGCATGCTCTCATTGGCTTCCGCACTGGTGCAGGGGCCACACGACCAGGCAGCAATCTCTTGCCCAAATAAAAACTAATGAATATCAGTACTAGCAACTTACCAACTGTATCAAAGCTCTGTGCCAAAGGAATAACACCACTAGTAGGAACAATTGCATGTGAAGGCCGCAACCCATAAATTCCACAGAATGCTGCAGGGGCTCTTACACTTCCTCCAGTTTCAGTGCCTGTTAGGAAAATGCCAACAGACAACAGAAACGTTCACATGAGTCCCTCCACTACACTTAATGATGACAAATTCGAAAAAATTAAAGACATCATATCTCAGAGGGAGTGAAAGTCTCACACCTAAGGAAAAATCTACAAGCTTCGCTGCCACTGCTACAGCAGATCCACTTGAAGATCCTCCAGGTATCTGATCTGGCGCACATGGATTAACGGGTGTTCCATAGTGTATGTTTTCTCCAAATAGACTGCCATCAAATACTTAGGAACATCATAAAAAGCTAGGAAATGTTTGACATAAAAATTCAAACAGCTCTAAATGAAGAATAATTTTGGGAATAATCTACGTCGTTTAGGTATCCCCAACAAGACATCAAGTACATGTTCTTAATCATATGATAGCTAAAAATCAAAGTGAACGATGCCCATAATTTTATTTACTGTGAAGAATCAAGCAACCAAATCAGCTTATGAAAAAAGAAATTAGAAAAGTATGGGGGGCTAGGGTTCATTCATTATGACTGCTTTTAGGCACAGAATGAGTTTGGTGTATAGTCCATTGAATGAGACAGTACTTGTAATCCATATTCCAGATTGTACAGCATAATCATGATACCCACAAAAAAAATGGATAGCTCAAAGCCGTACCCATACTAGTTGTTTCTGATACATGCAACAACTGCCTTATCCCAATAAAATGGGGTTAGCTACATGGATCATTTTTCTCCAATCATCTCTATTCAAAGCCATACTTGTTACTAGTCCTAAGCTATGCATGTCTTTTCTCACTTCTTATAAAGTCATTTTAGGCCTACCCCTGGCTTTTTAGCCCCTTCAATCTGCAATCTAACTCTCTGCACTTGAGCATCCAAAGGCCTCTGTTCCACATATCCAAGCCACCTCAATGACTTTCGTGCAATTTATCATGTATTGGAACTACTCCTAAATTAGCTCTAATTTGTTCATTCCTTATTTTATCTTTTCCAGTTTTACCACTCATTCATTTCAACATCCTCATTTCAGCTACACCAATTATATTTATATGTTGTTTATTCACTGACCAACATTCAGCTCCATATATCACTGTTGGTCATCGATCACATAACCCTCCGGACGCAATCCTCCACTTCATCCACCCTACTTTAATTCTTTGTACAATATCATCCTCTATTTCTCCTTCTTTATTTATGATTGAACATAGGTACCTAAAATTTTCACTGTGTATCTCCCTATCATCAAATTTCACCACCTCATTTTCAGTCCTATTGTTACTAAAGTTACATACCATATATTATGTTTTTGTTCTGCTTATCTTAGAATTATTTTTTATCTCCATAATTCCAACTTGGCTTTTGTTTCATCCATCAAAACAATATCAACAGCAAAAAACATACAGCAAGGGATCCTATCTTGAATGTCTCTAGTCAACTCGTCTATGATTAGCGCAAACAAAAATGGGCTTAAAGTTGGTCTTTGACGTAATCCATTGTAATCGAGAATTCACTACCTTGCCCTCCACCCCCACAGTTCTTACACTAGTCACTACTTACTACACCATTATACATATCTTTATCTATGTCCACATATTTACTCAAAACACTTTTCTTCTTTAATACTTGCCAAATTAACTTTCTAGAGACTCTTTAAGACCATATGGCGATCCTTCTTACATTCTCTGAACCTTTCCATTAGTCTCTTAAGAAAATAAATAGCTTTTGTTATTGATCAACCTGGCATAAAACCAAATTGGTTATCCGAAATATTAGTTTCTTATCTCAGGTGGGTTTCAACTTTCAATTGCTCTCTCCCATAATTTCATAGTAGGACTCATTAGTTTTATTCCTCTATAGTTATCATAACATTGAATATTACTTTTATTTTTATAAATCAGAACCACAATGCTTCTCCTCCATTCACCTGACATTTTTCTTATGCTCATAATCTGTATTCAATTCAGTAAGTTTTAGAAATAGTTTTTCCATCTCTCTTTAATATATTTTAATACTGTATCATCTTCATTTTATATGCATCTAATGTGGTTGAAATCTCTATTCTTCTCTTCCCTCATTTTAGCTAATTTATAGATTGAGGATGGATCCATAAGAATTCACCTATCCCAATAACAAAGAAACCTGACTTGAATGATCATGTATTAAGAGCTGTATCTTTTTCCCCTTCCTTCATGCTCAAATTGTTATAGAGATCCTCATATTTCTTAGTCTTTGCTTTTCCTACCATCTTCTCAGATTCATTTCTAGCAAATTTATACCTTTTTAAATCCTCTTCATCCTTAGTCCTTTGCCAAGTTTTAAAACTAGGTTTTTTAGCCTTAATGACTACTTGGACTTCATCATCCCACCACCAAGATTCCCAAGATGAAAGTCGTTTTTTAAGTCCTTGCTTTTCCTTAATGCCTGTTTCAGACTCATGCAACAGGGGGTAATTAGAGGATATGGCAAAGTGGGTACCTTATCCATGACAAGAAAGACTAAGGTGTGGAAATGGAACCATATGAACCAAATATTCAGCTAAGCAAGAGTCAAAATATATATATATATCAAATGGAACATCAAATTCTCATTTCTTAAGAGTCTAAAACCAACCTGCAGGCCATTTCATCCATGACAGTTTTGCCAACAGATGTGGCACCAGCATTCAAGACAGCTAAAACAGCGGGAGCCGTTGAAACGGCAGGCAAGTGGGTCCTGGCCCAATCCGGATTACCATTTCCAGTCACGTATCCTTCAACATCAAATCTGTTTCCACCAACCCAAAATTTCAGAAGCAGTTCCCAAATTGCAAATGTAACAGACACAGACGGAGAAAAGTAACAGAAAAAGTTCTTAAAATTGGAGAACAAAAAAGAAAGTAGTCAAAAACAAGTAAAAGCAGGGAGAGAAGAATGACATGTCTTTGCTGGCGAAAGTGAGGCCTTTCAGTGGTAGTTGTTGAGTAGAAGCAGTCGGTGGAGGACTTAGTACGAATTTCTCCACGAAAGCTCCGAAATCCGACTCTACCCCTGCCATTTATAGTACCCAATTCAACTCTTTCTCTTCAGAGTAGTGAGTCGTGAGATTATTTGCTGTGAAGATGAATTGGGCTTACAGAGTAGAGAGTTCAGATATTTTCTTGAAGCTCTTTTTTCTCCATTGGGCTACTGGTTCTGAGTTTTTATAACTAATTTACCAGAGGATTGGAGGAAACGCGCCCAACTACCAACTGGATTTCTTGAATCATTCCATCGTGCAAAATTGATCTTTTTTCCATGAATTTGTCTCTAGCAATTTGGTTTGTCCCCCACGAGATCAATGAAGAGTGGGAGTCAAGGGACCCACAAACGGAGGTGCCACATCTGTTGTGGGCCCCAATTTCTTGACCAATCACGTTGCATGGGCTAGAGGTTAAGGACAAACTTCCTGTGACTCTGTGAGAGGATGAAGATGACATCCTCTATTTCGAATGTGTAAGAACAAGAACATGAACGACAAGATATTAGAAGGGCTCACAAAAGCTTCTCCAAACAATTTATCCAACTCTTGCTTCTATTGTTCTATACGCTTAGTCAGCATCTCCTTCACTACTTGGCATTATATGCTAATCTTTAAGACTAATGATTTATGAATCTGAGATGCTTTCTTCTCCTCATTAGTCTAATCCAATATGATCGAATAAAATGAAAAAAAATCTGGCTCCACTTGTTTGTATGCAGGTCCTTAATCAAGAATAAAAAGAGCGTATCCAATGCACGAGGCTCCCGCCAGTGCGAGGTTTGGGGCTGTCCTTAATTAGGATCATCTGGACACATCTCACCATTTCTTTAATATCATAAGATCAAATTAGGGAAAAAGAAGGCTACTGGGTTGCATGACCATTGCACCCAGAGAAAGGAAGGGCTAGCTAAATGACAGCCCCACCCCCCACTCCCACCCCCTAAATGAAAAATCCCACCCCTGTTGGATGTCCCTGCACGTTGGTGCAGAGGCCACGCAGCCTGGCAGCAATCCCCCTCCCATATGTATCGGAAACCGGTTGGTGCTTGTGGCTCTAACCCTCTTTTTTTGGATGACTATAGGTAGACCTAAGACTCAAGGTGGATTAGATTTTAGAACTAGTGTTGTGCATAATCAATCTTTAATTATTAAGCTGGTTTGAAAACATTTTAATTCCCATGATTCATTATCGGTCTTAATTCTTAAGAATTTTTGTCTTCGAAACCATCACCTTCTTGACCCTACTTTGAAACCAACAACTGGTTCTTGAACATGGAATTGTATTAAGAAAATGTTGCCTACGGTTCAACAACTTGTGTGCTGGAAATTTGGTGATGGCTAACAGGTTTATGTTTGGTGGGATTCTTGGGTTCTTTCTTTGGATGGATTTGTTATTCTAAGGTCTGTTTCTATCCTCCCCTTGTTTGATACAGTTTCTGACCTTATATCTAACTGTGGCTGTAATGAATGACTTATTAGATCTATATTTGCACAAATGGTTGCTAATGCAATTTTGAAAGTTCATATTTCACCCTTATCTTCTGATAGTTCATTTTCACCTTCATCTCCAAGTAGGAATCTTACTACCAAGTCAATTGCAGGATTCTTTTATCTCGATCTGTGGATTCTGTTGATAATAGATAACAGGTTCCTAAATGTGAAAATTTCTTTGGAAGTTGAAAATCCATCCTATATTTAAACAGTTTCTTTGGAAAGTATTGTTTGGTAAAAGGGGGGGGGGGGGGAGATTCCAACTAAGAGGCAATTGGGGTCTTTTGTGGATGTTGATGATAGATGTGTTATCTGCAAAACTGAATGTGTCAGACTAGCACATTTTCCTTTCATGTCGGTTCTCTAAGCTTGTTTGGTTTACAGGGCCTTTAAGTGTGAGGACTGAAGCCTTTTGGGCTCCATCCCTATTGCACTTGTTTCTTTCCTTTCTATCATATCACATCTAACTAAATTGGGTAGAGTTAATTTGTTCGCTGTTGCCTCTTTAACTTTTTATTTTTTATGATTTGGAAGAAACTAGTGTTTATTTCAACATTCTTCCCCAAATTCAAACATGTTGTGTCTAATATTCGAGGATGGGTAGGTGACTTGGGACTCTTTAATTCTTCTTATCATGACTCCCTAGTCCTGGTTCATAGTCTTTTAGCTCCATCAACTCTGCTTGATCTACGACAGTTGGATCATCTGTTTTAATTTCTTATGCCTTTTTTTGATCAATCTACTTCTCAATCTGGTTGGGTGGCTTTTAATTAGACCATCATAACTTTGTTTGGGGATATATGGACTTTGGCTACACAGGATGTTTCCAAGAAGCACAGGTCCAAGGTTTACTCTAGGGGTTGCAAGGAGCGGTGCAGATGAGGCTGTTGACAGTAGAGGTCTGGCTCACTTCGACAAAGGTGGTTCGGTGGATAAACATGGAGCAACATGAATGTTAGCCTTGACATTTGGTTCCTCTCATTTTGAATATTTTAGATCTCATGTCTAAGTTTCCATCTTGTATATATAGATTGGGACTGCAAACAGTAGAGTCATTTCTGTAATTGAGCATCTAGCTTAGGTTGCATATAGGTTACAAAGTAGTAGAATATGTGCATCTAACTTTCTTCCCCGGGAAAATGGTTTCTGTGGGGGAGTGTGGCGCTTGCGCACAGACACAAGGGGGGCGAAATAATCACCCTGTACCCCATAAAATGGGGAATGACGCCCCTGTTGATGCCCGCGCACGCTCTGCCATTGGCCCCCGTGCGCACATAGGGGCCACACTCTCTCACAGGAAACAGTGAATAATCTTTTTTGTTTATGGAAATGACAAAGGATATGTAGTTCCTACAAAGAATGGAGCAGATTACTGGTTAAACACCAAATGCTGCACAATGCCAAATAATAAATACAGTTGTTTGAGTCTTCATATCAACAAAGCACAATACTTAAGCATAGAAACATGTTTATCAGCCCGCATGTGATCCCAAGAACATTTTCTATTTTCCGTTATGAAATAGTTAGTACTGGTGAATTAATTGGCTAAAACACTTTTATCATCCAACCTGAGGCAACTTTTCCTTTCCTTAACTACAATGCACCTTTTCACGCAGTAGGAATTCTAAAAAGAGCACCGGTGTGAGCAGTTTTTCCTCTTCTTTTCTGTTCCTTAAAGACTTCAGTTAGAACAAAACTCAAGGTCAGGAGAACTTGAGAGCTCCCAACTAGCAACTTTGGTTGAATTTCAGCCCTGGGTTGGAAATCAAACCCACCCCCCCCCCCCCCAAAAAAAAAAAAAAAAAAGCCATAGGAGAAGAGAGCAACACTGCATCTTATGGCAAAGGGCTTCCTTATTCATGAGATAAAGGGACACCGGTACTGTTTCATTGAACCTTCAGGCTAATCCCATTCAATATGTTTTTACATCGATCAACAATTAGAGACCAGAGGAGTAGGTAGCATACATTTGGGGAGATTTTGGGTACAATTATTTCAACCAGAGACCATCTGCCTAGATAGAAATATACAATGCATAATGCACGTACTCTTCATTAACCATCATCCAAACCCTCATAAAAAAGATCTAGTGTTTGTTTATGTACATCGGTTCCCACATTAGTTACATCAAGAGTACCAAGACCCAAAGACCTCAAGTAAACTTTGTCATAAGCTTTAATAGTTAGACCTGCAGCAAGGAACGGTTCTACCTCATTTACAAAGTGTTCTGTAGTTTCCATTAAGAACCCTTTTGCAGCATCAGATACCAAAGCCTTGAATTCTTCTTGTTTTAATTCAGGTGTACATTACAAAGTTCACATTCATTCCTGCAATATAATTTAGGAAAAGTAATATTCTTGGCTTGCTCATACAAACAATTTGGTCAACTTGACCATATTTATGATTCTTACAGGGACCTTTCAAAAAATAATTTTTAATTAGCCTGCAGGTGTTCACAGTAGTAATATTTTTCATATTCCGAAGTAAAATAGTACATTGGAATGTTGGATGGTAAAAAATAAACACCATCAGAAAAGCTACCTCCCATTAAGATATTGAAATTTACTGTTCCATGAAAGATTCAACCATATGTGATGTGCAAGAATCTCCACATCCTCCACCTATAAAAGCATTCATAATGAAAAGACCACAGCTAAAATCTTGTCGTGAAAGGAGATAGAATAAGGAGCAGGTAAACCACAGCTAGAATCTTGTCGTGATAAGAGAGAAAATAAGGAGCAGGAAAACCATTCATAAAGAGGCCCAACCCAATAGCTTAAGCTATTAGGTAGAGAGGCACAACTGGTATTTGAAGGCATCCTAGGTCCCAGAGTTTCCCAATGTGGGATTATTCCTAGCACTCCCCCTCATGCGTTACCCCTCTATTCGGATGTAGTACACGTGGCATGGGTGGCCCCTCTTTTGGGTGAATGTATGCAGATTATCATTACTGGTTGGCCTGGTGGCTCTAATACCATAAAATTTTAGAAGAAGAGAGTATTGCAGCAGCAGAACCGATTACATTGCTAGAAACCATTGAACGGTTTAAATAAAAGTTACAAAGAAATGAAAGAGAAACCCAGCCTGAAATAGAAACCTGGTCTAACACAATACTATCCTTCATAAACTAAATTCATACATATCGATACAACAATGAATACTCCCTTGTTACTGTATTTCTTCTTACAAATGGACTTGCAGCTTACCTTGAATTGTACAAAGAGACAACTTTAGAAACTCATTCTTTGAGCAATTTCAATCTGTTCCTTCAAAGAACCATCAAGGTTCTCAACAAGATTCAATAAAAAACCATCTGCACCATGCTTGGCCAACAGAGACACTGCCACCGGAAGGTTATCATACATTCCCAGAGGTATATTCACCTGCAATTTAGAAGTAACACATGAACTATCACATCTGTTACAAACATGCTCCAATAACTAGGATGATATACAATCATCTTCTTCTGTTAAATGGCAGGGCTAGGGGATACTACCTGGCAAAACCCAGAAACTCCAGCGATAGACAGCAAGCTGGCTGCTCTAGCACGAAAATTTTCAAGTGTAACATTCTCTGTTTGCAACTTCAATGGAGGCCCAGGAACTGTAGGAATAGCAAGTACACCAAATTCCTACAACATAATTGGAGAAGGGCATAATTGAACAGAAGTGAGATCTTGAGCATCAATTTCACAGCAGCAGGTAGAGTCCAGTTTAAACAAAATTCCCCAAGAATTTCATGTACAATCAGTGAATTAAGCAGTAAAATTATATCTCAACTCGAGTAATCTACAGTGCTTCAAACCAGTTAGTTGGATTGGATAATCTACAGTGCTTCAAACCAATTAGTTGGATTGGATACTTCTAATGGGCTGGGTTTGAAAGGTTTCATAGCTTTGCACCTTTTTTTGGTGGGGGGGGGGGGGGAGGGGGGAGGGGTTGTGCTCATCACTTGGAGAAAACTGCAGCCTCAAAGAACTTTTCTTTTGTTTGAGAAATTTTCCCTCATTTGCCTTTTGTTAGAATTCTTGTTTCTGACTCTCCTCTTAGGAGGTGTTCGGTAGTCTCTCTGTTTATTTTGTTGTTATCCAAGAAGGGAAAAGTTGGTGGTAAAACATCCAAGGTTTAGATGTTTTTTGTCAAATAACTAGTTCAGAAAAAGGTCAGTAATTTCCATAATTTAAATTCCTAAATGAATATATTCGGATAAATTGAATCCCAAAGATATTTAGAAAGAGATTAGTTATTAAAAATTTAGATTACACAAAATATCAATTCCAGAAGAATTGATGCCGAAGCCAGGTTGCTTAGTTTCTGGTTAAAGTCATAGCACCATTACTTGTGAACTTATCACCAACCACAAGTCCCTTCCCAGCCCCTCCACCCCCAACCAAAACATACAAATATGTTAAGATATTAAATTAGGAAGGCTTTAGCATGATGTGCAACACATCTACCACGTGGTAGCTTAGGCGGCACCCAGAAAACACAAGCAGGTAGTCCCCACCTCTGATATTCATTAATCAAATTCAGTCCAAATGACTGTGCCAAGTGGCAAGGTAAAGTCATCTTCTTTCTTGGATATTTCAATCTAAAATTCACAATCATATGGGCCATATGATTGACATGGGATCGACGATTCAATATGAGGCCACTAAAGAGGGGGAACCCTATCCATCCGAAGGTCCTGATTGGCTACATCATCATTCATTGTGGCTCAGATTGAGCCAGCCATCTCCTGCTAAGCTTATAAAGATTTTGGTCTCTTTTTGTGGGAAAATTACACTGAGAAATCAATCAACAGAATCAAAAGCAAATTTTAGTTTAAAGATTGAATAATCAGTGTAGACAAAACAATAACAAAGTGACGAGTTAATCAGAAACATTAGAAAATTTAGAGACAGAGAGAGAGTACCTCAAGCAGGTCATTAAGAGCAGCACGGAGTTCATTCCTAACCGTATGAAAGATGTCAATGTTTTCACTTGTTGCCATAAGGGATTCCTGTACGCGTTCTGATATGAACGGACCAAAATGAGGTTTAACTGAACTGATCCATTCTTCATGGTTTATCTTGAACTCGTACCTACACTTCAACGTGATAATTGCATTATAGAGGAATCCATATTTTTTCCTTTTATTAGGGGGTGGGGGTGGGGGTGGGGGGGGGGAATAAAACGCTATCTTTTACATTGCAAGAGATCACAAACAGTATCGCAGTTCTGGTCAGGATACATACCTCTGAAGCAACCTCATGGCTCTTGAAATGGCAACTAATGATGGTATATTATACTCTAGTTGATCATTGCCTTCACCCATAAAATGCTTCAAACTAGGAACTTTATCCTTAACGTAATCACCAAGGTTTGTATGCCTAATACTTTGACCTAAAATAGAAAGAGGATGAAGTAAACCACTTGATTAAAATCCCATTGAAAAGAAAGCAGGCAGAACCATTGTAGAGGACTACATGCCACACGATCAAGAATTTACCTCCAAACAACTTTTCAATAGACTTAAGAAGAACCTGAGTCACACGATCACTGGGAATGCTCAGAAGTTGGAAACAATCATCCGGAACAATAATGTGGCTTGGTTGTACCGTCTCCACATTAGGCAATTGCTGTAAAACACGCCCTACTTGATTCAAGATCACAGGATCCCTTGCAAACCATCCTAGATGACGAATGTGTCAACAAATAGAATTGCAGGAAAAAGGTCCCAAGAGAACCAATAGGCCACTAAACTAAAACACCCACTCTCTGCTACAAGCAGATTTCCACCCAAGTTTAACAGCAAACTGCAAGTATGGAACAATTAGAGAAACAAGCCAAATATTTTTCCTATCTTGTTTAAAGGGTATATCTCCATTACACAGCAACATAGAGAGAACTCCTCTATATGCTCCACTCTTTTTTAGCCACATGGAGTGGCTCTTTTGGATAGACCAACCGTTGGACGGGAAGGGCCAATGTTGAATTAAGCATATGTCAAGTTTCGGCCTCCATCTGCACTATATGACCTATCATGATAGGACATCTACTCTTGTATTCTCAGTGGTAGACTTAAGTTTCCCAAAATTGAATTTTGAACCAATTTTTTATGCTTCAGATCTCCACATGGGAAAAAGAAATTCATTGAAACTTGCCAGACTGATTGATGATGAAATGGACAACACATCTACAAATTTTGATCCCAAAAATAGCTGCAACATGGTAGGTATTAGGTCTGTCAAGAGAAGCTTCTCTAGACACGCAATACAGTAAAACCAGGCCTTAATATGAGGGATCATTCAGGCTATTAACCATGAGAAAAGAAAAAGCATTTTAGCTCCTTGGGTGTGCCATTGGTTATTCTTTTGTATCCCAAACATTCACTCTATAGACAGGACCGAAAACCCGAACTCTCAGAACGTGCATCCCAGCAGTTCCATTTTGGCTCTCAAACTGCTTGGAACTTGACTTATGAAATGTCACTATTTAGTTCTACTCTATACATCTACTAATAACAGAAAAGATGCTGCAAATAGCATACTGCCATACTATGAGGGGAGGGCAATTTACA
Source organism: Telopea speciosissima (assembly GCF_018873765.1). NCBI lineage: Eukaryota > Viridiplantae > Streptophyta > Magnoliopsida > Proteales > Proteaceae > Telopea > Telopea speciosissima. Next base: position 60,391,103 of record NC_057923.1, read on the forward strand.
ACCAGATACCAGTGTCGAAGCTGCAACTCATAGGTGCCTCAGTTGCACATTGTTCTTCCACACTTTAAGTTGTATAACTTCTTCTTCTTCTTCTTTGATAAGTTTATATAGTTTTTGGTGGTATGGTATCACTGGGTACAGAACTTTGTGAATGAATAATATAAGCAGAAGTATGTTTTCCATGACATAAAAATCTAGTATAATGCATAGTACTCACAGATCAATCAAAACTTTTAGCATTGAGCCTGGAAATTTGTCATGGAATGATGAATACAGGATTTGAATAACTGAACAAAATTAGTTGGGTCAAGGCTTGCTTGAGTTGTAGTGATAATTTAAGTCCAGAACAGGTGGGGAAACTCATGCCTCATGGGCTCAAAGTTACATAGTAAATATTGTTAAATAACATAAGGATTAGACAAACCTTAGCCATGCTTCAAAATAATGAAGGATTTTCTTTAAAATAAAAAATATTGAATATGCGTACTAGCAACTTACCAACTGTATCAAAGCTCTGTGCCATAGGAATAACACCCCTAGTAGGAACAATTACATGTGAAGGCCGAAACCCATAAATTCCACAGAATGCTGCAGGGGCTCTTACACTTCCTCCAGTGTCAGTTCCTGCTAGGAAAATGCCAATAGCCAACAGAAGTGTTTGCATGAGTTCCTTCACAACACCTAATAATGAAAATTTCGAAGATAAAAAAACAAAAGACACTGATATCTCAGAGGGAGTGAAAAGTCTCACACCTAAGGAGAAATCTACAAGCTTCGCTGCCACTGCTACAGCAGATCCACTTGAAGATCCTCCAGGTATCCGATCTGGTGCACATGGATTAACAGGTGTTCCATAGTGTGTGTTTTCTCCAAATAGACTGCCATCAAATACTTACGAACGTCATAAAAAGTTATAAAATATTTGACATAAAAATTCAAACACCTCTAAGCATAGTGGAGGGACATTAAGTATAGTTCCTAGTCATATGATAGCTGAAAATCTTCGTGAAGGATGCCAACAAATTATTTACTGTAAAGAACCAAACAGCCAAATCAGCTTGTAAAACAACAAATTAGCAAAGTTTGGGGGATAGGATCCATTCATTATGACTGCTATTAGCCTCAGCATGACTTTGGTGTAGTCCATTGAATTAGACAGTAGAACATGCATATCATACATAAAATAAGTGATGAGTCAAGTACTTGTAATCTATATTACAGATCGTACAGCATAATTATGATACCCAAAAAAAAAAAAAATGAATAGCTCAAAGTCATACCCATATAAGTTGTTTCTGACAGATGCACAGGGGGTAATTGGAGGATATGGCAAGTTGATACCTTATCCATGACAAAACAAACTAAGGGTGGAAGTGGAACCATATGAACCAAATATTCATCTCCGGAAGTATCAAAAAATAAAATGGAACATCAAATTCTCTTTTTCTGAGAGTCTAAAACCAACCTGTAGGCCATTTCATCCATGACAGTTTTTCCAACAGATGTGGCACCAGCGTTCAAGACAGCTAAAACAGCTGGAGCCGTTGAAACGGCAGGCAAGTGGGTCCTGGCCCAATCTGGATTACCATTTCCAGTCACGTATCCTTCAAGATCAAATCTGTTCCCATTAACCCAAAATTTCAGAAGCAGTTCACAAATTGAAAATGTAACAAACAACAAGGAAGAAAAGTAACAGAAAAAGTTCTTAAACTTGGAGAACAAAGCAGGGAGAGAAGAGTGACATGTCTTTGATGGCGAAAGTGAGGCCGTTCAGTGGGAGCTGTTGAGTAGAATCAGTCGATGGAGGACTTAGTACGAATTTCTCCGTGAAAGCTCCGAAATCCGACTCTACCGCCGCCATCTCTAGTACGCAATTCAAATCTCTCTCACTCTCTCTCTCTCTCTTTCTCTCTTCAGGGTTGTCAGTAGCGAGATTTTTTACCGGGAAAGACGAATTGGGCTTACGGAGTACAGAATTCAGATGTTTTGTTGGAGCTTTTCTTCATTTGGGGTACCGGTTCTCTCAGTTTTTATAACTGATTTTCAGAGTGAAGAGTGAAGACACAATAATTGGAGGGAAACGCACCCAAATACCAACTACCATCTGGATATTAGAAAATCGAAATTTTTAAAAGACCATTTTGGCCTCATGTTCGAGTGACGGATGAGAGGATGGAAATTCGATCCATCCTGTGCCCATCCTTCTCCAAAGTCCAAACATTTAGTCACCATCTCCTTCACTACTTGGCTTATATGCTAACCTCATGACTCATGTGTCATGGCTCATGATTCATGACTCATGATCCATGCATCTGACATGTTTTCTTCTCCAATCCTATTCCAATTCAATAAAATAAAATCTTCCGCTTGTTTGTATGCATGTCCTCAATCAGGAATATCAAATATTAGTAACATTTGGGCACATCACACCACTACTTAAGTATTACTAAATCAAATAGGAGCGAGGTTTTATGCACGGCCATGTATGTATACAATCATGTCTTTCAACCGTTAAATGCAGGGTAAGGGCAGAAGTATAATAAAACACCCCTTCTTTCCCCCCCCCCCCCCCCAAACCAACAGTTGAAGGCATGACCATGTACCTACACGACCATACATAACCATGTTTTACTCTCCATACCAACAAAACACACTAACTCTAACAACTGATATGATACATAGAAACAGTTTATCAGCCCACAGGTGATCCCAAGAAGATTTGCTCTCTTCAATCACAAAATAGTTACCACTGGTTAATTAGTGGGAGTGTCTAAATGAGACTTCTATAGGTGTATTTGAACTTGTAACTGATTTTTTAACCTTTAAAAAAAAAAAAAAACTTGTAATTGATTGACATGTATCCTATTCTCAGAACTCTTCCAGTCAAGGGTAAAAAAGATTTAAAAACTAATTTAAAAGTGATTTATCATCATGTCATTATTAAAAGTTATCAATGTCTTTGAACATTTTTCAAATACAAATGAAATGACAGGATTTACCCTCATTGAAGAAAAAAAGAGTGTACACAGTGCACAAGGTTCCTGCCACTGTGGGGCCTAGGGAGGATCATAATGTATGCAACCTTTACCCCTGCTTTCGCAGAGAGGTTATTTCCAGACTTGAACCTGTGACCACTTAGTACACCGGTGGTGTTTCATCAAACCTTTGACTATGGATGACAAACTATACCCAGGTTAAATCCCATACAAGGTGTGTTTACACAGATCAAAATGTTTGAGACCTGAAGAGTAGGCAATATACATTTGTGGAGATTTTGGGTACAATTGTTTCAACTAGAAGCCCTCTGTGCAGGTAAAATTTTACAATGCATAATGCACATACTCTTCATTCACCATCTCCCAAATCCTCTTAAAAAAGGATCTAGGTTTTGTTCATGTACATTGGTTCCCTCACTAGTTACATCAAGAGTACCAAGACCCAAAGACAGCAAGTAACCTTCGTTGTAAGCTGTTGAACTAGACTTCACTATTGAGAAGGGGGGGGGTGTGAATTAGTAGTAACAAAAATGATTTCCAAAATCAAAGTCCCACTGACAGTCAACTATTCACTGCACACACACACACTGGCTACCAAGAGCTGATCTAAGTGACTTATAAGCACCACTAGATGGGGCACCCCATTGGCCAGCTACAATTCATGTGTACTCTCGCCTTCCACCAAGATTGGTAAGGCCAACCAAGAGTAGCACACCCACTCTGCAAGCATCACAACACTTCACAAAGTATAAAAACAAACTACAACACACAAATATATGTGGTTCAGCAATAAACCTATATCCATGGTGCAATACCCATATTGGGTTTCTTATTTGCACGAATACTCTCCAACATTGCAATAACAGATATGGCTTCGGTCCTTGATCATACAAGAACGAAGGGCACCTACCCCAATAACTCACAGTCCCTACTGTGAGTACCTAAGTCTGTTTAGGCTTTTTATCAAACACCTTATAAGTTACTCATAAGGGTTTTGCAATGCAATAAATTGGTTGAAAATAAAAACCCCAATCCTAACATCGATTAACTAGGCATTCACAACATTAAACAACATGCCCTAGGATGTAATAAATTAAATGTTGGATAGAAATCACCTAAGTGGGCTAGCCACTTGAAGTTATCCACTCACAAACATCACCAGAAGCACCTCCAAGCTCACAGACATCCAAAATGATGAACTCAAGCAATCTTTAAGTGATTCCATGCATTCAAATGCATTAAGCATAAAAAACCCTCACAAAACCAATTTTATAGGCACACATGTGCTCTCCTAAGCATCCTAATGTGTTATTCTCGTTTTTGGAAAATCCCCAACTTGAATCACTCCTTTTGGAGTTGTGTAGGCAAAGTTATATCCATTCCCTTGTACAGGGGCAAAACTATCAATTTAGAATCTTTAATGACATTTTGGGGTTCACTAATAATTTCGTGGGTGATATAAGTATCCCAACAGGTTAGATGTCATCTTGACCATTGGATCTTGATTCAAAAGTGTTGATAAAACCTTGATCGTCGGATTAAATGTGAGATGTGTGGTTCAGATCAAACAAAAACAGAAACTTTTAAGTGAACCTTTTCGCATGTGTTCAATTAGAACATTTAATTCCAACACAAAAAAAATTAGAACATTTAATTGACTCTGTGTAGCACCACTTGATCAGAATCAACACCTCCGTGGCTCAATCTTGTCCGTTTATTTCAAACCATTGAACTTCTTAATTTTGCAACCAAGCCCCTGTTCCAATTTCTACAAATTATTTCGATGCCCCTACCAAATTTGGAGTTTATTTTTAAAGGTTTTTGACTGTTCATACTTGCAAAAAGAAGGACATTTCACTTACGAAGCTTCTGTAGGTGAAATCTTCAAGAAAAATTCTAAGACATGAAGCTTATGCCTTGCCGCAAGTGGATTATCTTCTTCTATTTCTCTCCTTCTCTGTTTCTGCAGCACAAAGAGGTAAGTGGTGTGTTGGATATTCCTCCCCCCCATTCCCCATCTTTTCTTCCCCTCCTCTCGGCCAGTAGGGATTCTATTCTTAAACCCCCAAACTTCTGCTTTTCTTCTAGCCTATTCTCTGTCAAATTTCGATCTTGGCTTGCAGCCAATTCTTGGCCTGCACCAATAAACATGAAGCAACATGAATGTTGGCCTTGGCATTTAGTTCCTTTCATTTTTTGGATATTTTAGATCTCATGTCTAACTAGTTTTCATCTTGTATATATATATTGGAACTGCAAACAGTAGATCATGTTTGTAGTTGAGTATCTAGCCCAGGTTGCATATAGGTTACAAAGTAGTGGTAGAGTATCTAAGTTTCTTCCCTGTTAATATTTCTTTTGTTCTATTCTCATTATATATATAGAGAGAGGGATTGGCATGCTAGCAGGCAATACCAATGGGGGCGTGTGATGGGGCATCATACAGGAGGGGCAGGGGTCATTTCGAAAGGGGGGGGGGGGGGGGAAAGAGTGATATAGACATACACGCAGATGGTGTGCCAAGACTTTTCCAATATATACGATGATATTGTGAAATTTACATTCCCTCCAGGTTCATATGTGTCATGCACCCAATCATTCATAATATCAGGAAGAAGTAATAATCATCCTCAACTAAATCCTTAGTTTCAATACTCTCCTTTGTTTATGGAAGTGACAAAGGATATGAAGTTCCTACTAAGAGGTGGAGCAGATTACTGGTTAGCCACCAAATGCTGCACAATGCCACATAATAAATACAGTTATTTTAGGCTGTGTTTGCTATGCATTCTTGGAATGCATTCCAGGTCAATTTTGCATTCTTGGGTGATAAAAATAGTTGTTTTTATCGTCTGAGAATGCGAAATCGACCTGGAATGTATTCCAAGAATGCATACCAAACACAACCTCAGTCTACATACCAATAAAACACAATATTTACTCATAGAAACAGGTTTATCAGCCCGCATGTGATCCCAACAGGATTTTCTTTTTTCAGTTATGAAATAGTTAGTACTGGTTAATTAATTGGGTAAAACACTTTTATCATCCAAACCTGAGGCACCTTTTTCCTTTCCTCAACTACAAAGCTCTTTCCCACGCAGTAGGAATTCTAAAAATAGCACCACCAGTGAGCAGTTGTTTTCCTCTTCTTTTCTGTTCATTAAAGACTTCAGTTAGAAGAAAACTCAAGGTCAGAAGATTTAGACGGCTCCGATCTAGAAACTTTGGTTGAATTTCAGCCCTGGATTGCAAATCCCTCCCCCATAAAAAAGAAGAAGGAAAATAACCTAAAAGGAGAAGAGAGCAACACTGGATCTTATGGCAAAGGGCTTCCTCATTCATGAGATAAAGGGATACCGGTACTGTTTCATTGAACCTTTGACTATGGATGTCAAACTATACCCAGGCTAATCCCATCCAATATGTTTTTATACAGATCAAACTGTTAGAGACCAGAGGAATAGGTAGCATACATTTGGGGAGATTTTGGATACAATTATTTCAACCAGAGGCCATCTGCCCAGATAAAAATATACAATGCATAATGCACATACTCTTCATTAACCATCATCCAAACCTTTATAAAGAAGATCTAGTGTTTGTTTATGTACGTCGGTTCCCTCATTAGTTACATCAAGAGTACCATGACCCAAAGACCCCAAGTAAACTTTGTCATAAGCTTTAATAGTTAGACCTGCAGCAAGGAACTGTTCTACCTCATTTACAAAGCGTTCTGTAGTTTCCATTAAGAACCCTTTTGCAGCATCAGATACCAAAGCCTTGAACTCTTCTCGTTTTTATTCAGGTGTACATTACAAAGTTCAAGTTCATTTCTGCAATATAATTTAGAAAAAGTATAAATTCTTGGCTTGCTCATACAAACAATTTTGTCAGCTTGACCATATTTATGATTCTTACATGAACCTTTCAAAAAAACTAATTTTTAATGAGCCTGCAGGTGTTCACAGTACTAATGTTTTTCGTATTACAAAGTAAAATGGTACGTTGGATGGTTAAACAATAAACACCATCAGATAAGCTACCTCCCATTTAAAAAAAAAAAAACTTCCCATATGATATTGAAATTTACTGTTTCATGAAAGATCCAACCATATGTGATGTACAAGAATCTCCACATCCTCCACCTATAAAAGCATTCATAAAGAAAAAACCACAGCTAGAATCTTGTCGTGAAAGGAGAGAAAATAAGGAGCAGGTAAACCATTCAAAAAGAGGCCCAACCCAATTGCTTAAGCTAGAGAGGCACAACTGGTATTTGAAGGCATCCAAGGTCCCAAAGTTTCCCAATGTGGGATTATTCCCAGCACTCCCCCTCATGTGTTACCCTTCTATTGGGTTGTAGAACACATGGCATAAGTGGCCCCTCTTTTGGATGAATGTATGCAGATGATCATTACTGGTTGCCCTGGTGGCTCTTATACCATCAAATTTGAGAAGACAGTACTGCAGCAGCAAAACTGATTACATTGCTAGAATCCATTGAATGGTTTAAATAAAAGTTACAACGAAAAGAAATAGAAACCCAGCCTGAAATAGAAACCTGGTCTAACACAATACTATCCTTCATAAACTAAATCCATACATATCGATACAACAATGAGTTGTCCCTTGTTACTATTTCTTCTTACAAATGGACTTGCTGTTTACCTTGAATTGTACAAAGAGACAACTTCAGAAACTCATTCTTTGAGCAATTTCAATCTGTTCCTTCAAAGAACCATCAAGTTTCTCGACAAGATTCAATAAAAAACCATCTGCACCATGCTTGGCCAATAGAGACACTGCCACCGGAAGGTTATCATACATTCCCAGAGGTATATTCACCTGCAATTTAGAAGTAACACATGAAGTATCACATCTGTTACAAACATTCTCTAATAACTAGGATGAGATACAATCGTCTTTTGCTGTTAAATGGCAGGGCTAGGGGATACTACCTGGCAAAACCCAGAAACACTAGCGATAGACAGCAAGCTGAATGCTCTAGCACCAAAATTTTCAACTGTAACATTCTCTGTTTGCAACTTCAATGGAGGCCCAGGAACTGTAGGAATAGCAAGTATACCAAATTCCTACAAAACAATTGCAGAAAGGCATAAGTGAACAGAAGTGAGATCATAAGCATCAATTTTACAGCAGCAGGTAGAGTCCAATTTAAGCAAACTTCCCCAAGAATTTCATGTACATTCCAGTGAATTAATCAGCAAACTTATATCTCAACTCGAGTAATCAACAGTGCTTCAAACCAGTCGGTTTTTTTTGGGGGTGGAGATGGTGGTGTTGTGCTCATCACTTGAAGAAAACTGCAGTCTCAAAGAACTTTTCTTTTGTTTAAGAAATTTTCCCTCATTTGCCCTTTGGTTAGAATTCTTGTTTCTGACTCTCCTCTTAGGAGGTGTTTGGTACTCTCTCTGTTTATTTTGTTGTTGTCTTTGTTGTTATCAAAGAAGGGGAAATTTGGTGGTAAAACATCCAAGGTTTAGATGTTTTTTGTCAAATAATTAATTCAGAAGAAGGTCAGTAATTTCAGTTATTTAAATTCCTAAATGAATATATTTGAATAAATTGAAAGATATTTATAAAGAGATTAGTTATTTAAGATTTAAATTACACAAAATATCAATTCCAAAAGAATTGATGACGATGCCAGGTTGCTTAGCTGGTTACAGTCATAGCGCTGTTTACAGAATGTTGGATTGAATTCTATCTCCATATACCAACTTGTGAACTTATCACCAACCACAAGTCCCTTCCCAGCCCCCCCACCAAAATATACAAATATGTTAAGATATTAAATTTAGGGAAGGCTTTAGCATGATGTGCAGCACATCTACCATGTGGTAGCTTAGGAGGCACCAAGAAAACACAAGTAGGTAGTCCCCACCTCTGATAGTCATTTATCAAATTCAGTCCAAATGATTGTGCCAAATGGCAAGGTAAATTCATCTTCTTTCTTGCATATTTCAATCTAAAATTCACAATCATATGGGCCATATGATTAACATGGGATCGACGGCTCAATATGAGGCCATTAAAGAGGGGAAACCCTATCCATCTGAAGGTCTTGATTGGCCACATCATCACTCAATGTGGCTCAATTCATCTCCTGCTAAGCTTATAAAGATTTGTTCCTTTTTTGTGGGAAAATTACACTGAGAAATTAATCAACAGAATCAAAAGCAAATTTTAGTTTAAAGATTGAATAATCAGTACAGACAAACATGACCTATTTAGTTAATTATATAACATACAGACCCAAGGAAAATTTATTAATCAAACAAAACAATAACAAAGTAAGAAGTTAATCAGAAACATTACAAAATCTTGAGAGAGAGTACCTCAAGCAGGTCATTAAGAGCAGCACGGAGTTCATTCCTAACCGTATGAAAGTTGTCAATGTTTTCACTTGTTGCCATAAGGCATTCCTGTACTTGTTCTGATATGTACGGACCAAAATCAGGTTTAACTGAACTGATCCATTCTTCATGGTTAATTTTGAACTCATACCTACACTTCAACATGATAATTGCATTATAGAGAAATCAATATTGTTTCCTTTTTTTTTTTAATTTTTTTGGAGGGGGGGGGGGGGGAAAGAAAATGCTATCTTTTACATTGCAAGACATCACAAACAGTATCGCAGTTCTGTTCAGGATACATACCTCACATGCATACTCCTGGCTCTTGACATGGCAACTAATGATGGTATATTAGACTCTAGTTGATCATTGCCTTCACCCATAAATTGCTTCAAACTTGGAACTTTATCCTTAATGTAATCACCAAGGTTTGTATGCCTAATAATTTGACCTAAAATAGAAAGAGGATGAAGTAAACCACTTAATTAAAATCCCATTGAAAAGAATGCAGGCAGAACCATTGTCAAGGACTGCATGCCACACGATCAAGAATTTACCTCCAAACAACTTTTCAATAGACTTAAGAAGAACCTGGGTCACACGATCACTGGGAATGCTCAGAAGTCGGAAACAATCATCTGCAACAATAACGTGACTTGGTTGTACCATCTCCACATTAGGCAATTGCTGTAGAACACGCCCTACTTGATTCAAGATCACAGGATCCCTTGCAAACCATCCTAGATGACGAATGTGTCAACAAATAGAATTGCAGGAAAAAGGTCCCAAGATAACTAATAAACCACTAAACTACAACACACTCTCTCTGCTACAAGCAGACTTCATCCAAGTTTAACATCAAACTGCAAGTATAGTACGATTAGTGAAACAAGCCAAATATTTTTCCTACCTTGTTTAAAGGGTATATATTCATTACACAGCACCATAGAGAGCACCATAGAGAGCACTCCTCTATATGCTCCACTCTTTTTGAGTCACATGGAGTAGCTCCTTTGGATAGACCAACCGTTGGACGAGCAGGCCCAACGTTGAATTAGGCATATGTCAAGTTTTGGCCCCCATCTGCACTATATGACCTATCATGATAGGACATCTACTATTGTATTCTCAGTGGTAAACTTAAGTTGCCCAAAGTTTAATTTTCAACCAATTTTTTATGCTTCATATCTCCACATGTGAAGAAGGATTTCATTGAAACTTGCCAGACTGATTGATGACGAACTGGACAACACATACTATAAATTTTGATCCCAAAAATAGCTGCAACATGGTAGATATTGGGCCCGTCGAGAGAAGCTTCTCTGGATGGGCAATACAGTAAAATCATGCCTTAATATGAGGGATCATTCAGGCTATTAACCATGAGAAAAGAAAAAGCACTTTAGCTTCTTGGGTGTGCCATTGGTTTTTCTTTTGTATCCCAAACATTCACTCTATAGACAAGACAGCAAACTCGATCTCTCAGAACGTGGATCCCAGCAGTTCCATTTTGGCTCTCAAACTGCTTGGAACTTGACTTACGAAATGTCTCTATTTAGTTCTACTCTATAGATCCACTAATAACAGAAAAGATGCTGCAAATAGAACACTGCTATACTATGAGGGGAGGGCAATTTACAACGAGACACCAGTATTGAAGTTGCAACTCATAGGTGCCTCAGTTGCACATTGTACTTTCACACTTTAAGTTGTATAACCACTTCTTCTTCTTTGATAAGTTTAAGTTATATAATTTTTGGTGGTATGGTATCACTGGGTACAAAACTTTGTGAATGAATATAAAGAGAACTATGTTTTCCGTGACATAAAAATCTAGCAGAATGCATAGTACTCACAGATCAATCAAAACTTTTTAGTATTGAGCCTGGAAATTTGTCATGGAATGATGAATACAGGATTTGAATAACTGAACAAAACTAGTTGGGTCAAGGCTGCTTGAGTTGTGGTGAGAATTTAAGTCCAGAACAGGTGGGGAACCTCATGCCTCATGGCCTCAAAGTTGCATAGTAAATATTGTTAAATAACATAAGGATTAGACAAACCTTAGCCATGCTTCAAAATACTGTGAAGGATTTTCTTTAAAATAAAATATATTGAATATGCGTACTAGCAACTTACCAATTGTATCAAAGCTCTGTGCCAGAGGAATAACACCACTAGTAGGAACAATTGCATGTGAAGGCCGAAACCCATAAATTCCACAGAATGCTGCAGGGGCTCTTACACTTCCTCCAGTGTCAGTTCCTGCTAGGAAAATGCCAATAGCCAACAGAAGTGTTTGCATGAGTCCCTTCACAACACCTAATAATGAAAATTTCAGAAAAAAAAGAAGAAAAAAGACACCGATATCTGAGAGGGAGTGAAAAGTCTCACACCTAAGGAGAAATCTACAAGCTTCGCTGCCACTACTACAGCAGATCCACTTGAAGATCCTCCAGGTATCCGATCTGGTGCACATGGATTAACGGGTGTTCCGTAGTATGTGTTTTCTCCAAATAGACTGCCATCAAATACTTAGGAACGTCATAAAAAGGTATGAAATATTTGACATAAAAACTCAAACAGCTCTAAATTACACCATTAAGGTATCCCCAACATAACATTAAGTACAGTTCCTAGTCATACGATAGCTGAAAATCATAGTGAAGGATGCTGACAATTTATTTACTGTAAAGAACCAAACAGCCAAATCAACTTGTAAAACAACAAATTAGCATATTTTGGGGGCAAGGATCCATTCATTATGACTGCTAATAGCGTCAGCATGACTTGGGTGTAGTCCATTGAAATAGACAGTAGAACATGCATATCATAAATGAAATAAGTGACGAGTCAAGTACTTGTAATCTATATTACAGATCGTACAGCATAATTATGAAACCCAAAAATAAAAATAAAAAAATGAATAGCTTAAAGTCATGCTCATATAAGTTGTTTCTGACAGATGCACCGGGGGTAATTGGAGGATATGGCAAGTTGATACCTTACCCATGACAAGACAAACTAAGGGTGGAAGTGGAACCATATGAACCAAAAATTCATCTCCGGAAGTGTAAGAAAAATAAAATGGAACATCAATTTCTCTTTTCCTGAGATTCTAAAACCAACCTTAAGGCCATTTCATCCATGACAGTTTTTCCAACACATGTGGCACCAGCATTCAAGATAGCTAAAACAGCGGTAGCCGTTGAAACAGCAGGCAAGTGGGTCCTGGCCCAATCCGGATTACCATTTCCAGTCACGTATCCTTCAACATCAAATCTGTTTCCATTAACCCAAAATTTCTGAAGCAGTTCACAAAATTGAAAATGTAACAAACAAGAAGGAAGAAAAGTAACAGAAAAAGTTCTTAAAATTGGAGAACAAAGCAGGGAGAGAAGAGTGACATGTCTTTGATGGCGAAAGTGAGGCCGTTCAGTGGGAGTTGTTGAGTAGAATCAGTCGATGGAGGACTTAGTACGAATTTCTCCGTGAAAGCTCCGAAATCCGACTCTACCGCCGCCATCTCAAGTACGCAATTCAAAACTCTGTCAAGACGAATTGGGTTTACAGAGTACAGAATTCAGATACTTTGTTGGAGCCTTTCTTCATTTGGGCTACTGGTTCTCTCAGTTTTTATAACTGATTTCCAGAGTGAAGACAGGAAAGAATTGGAGGGAAACGCGCCCAAGTACCAACTACCATCTGGATATTGTATTATGCCATCGTGGAAAATCGAAATTTAAAAAGACCATTTTGGCCTCATGCTCGCGTGACGGATGAGAGAATGGAAATTCGATCCATCCTGTGTCAGGTCCGGAAGAAAACACAAACCATGAGAGGACGAAGATGTCATCATCCTCTATTCCTTCTCCAAAGTCCAAACATTTTATATAACTCTTGCTTCTATTCGCTTAGTCACCATCTACTTCACTACTTGGCTTATATGCTAACCTCATGACTCATGTGTCATGGCTCATGACTCATGTCTCATGATCCATGCATCTGACATGTTTTCTTCTCCAACCCTAAATCCTAATCCAATTCAATTGAATAAAATAAAATAAAAAATCTCCTCCTTGTTCGTATGCATGTCCTTAATCAGAAATATCAAATATTAGTAACATTTGGGCACATCGCACCACTACTTGGGTATCACAAGATCAAAAAATATACATAGGACCGAGTTTTATGCAAGGCCATGTACATATACAATCGTGTCTTTCAACCATTGAATGCAAGATAAGGACAAAAGTGTAATAAAAGACCCCTTCTTTTTCCCAACCAACAGTTGAAGGCATGACCATGTACATACACGACCATACATACCCTTTTTTTTGTTTTTTTGTGATGGAACATACATAGCCATGTTTTACTCTCTATACTAACAAAACACAATAATTCTAACAACTGATATGATACATAGAAACAGTTTATCAGCCCACAGGTGATCCCAAGAAGATTTGCTCTTTATGATACTTCTGTAGGTGTATGTAGAACTTGTAACTGAATTTTTAATAATAAAAATAATAAAAAAACTTGTACCTGATTGACGCATATCTTATTCTCAAAACTCTTTAAGTGAGAGGTAAAAAACATTTTAGAAATAATTTAAAAGTGATTTATCATCATGTCATTATTAAAAGTTAGCATTGTCTTTGCACATTTTTCAAGTACAAATGAAATGAAAGATTTACCCTCGTTGAAGAAAAAAAGTGTTAAAAAAAAAGAGCATACATAGTGCAAGAGGCTCCTGCCACTGCGGGGCTTGGGGAGGGCCGTAATGTACGTAGCCTTACCCCTGCTTTAGCAGAGAGGTTGTTTCCAGACTTGAACCCGTGATCACTTGGTACACCGGTGGTGTTTCATCGAACCTTTGACTATGGATGTCAAACTATACCCAAGTTAAATTCCACACAAGGTGTGTTTACACAGATCACAGTGTTTGAGACCTGAACAGTAGGTAGTATACATTTGGGGAGATTTTGGGTACAATTGTTTCAACCAGAGGCCCTCTGCATAGGTAAAATTTTACAATGCGTAATGCACATACTCTTCATTCACCATCACCCAAATCCTCATAAAAAAACAGATCTAGGGTTTTGTTCATGTACAATGGTTCCCTCACTAGTTACATCAAAAGAGTACCAAAACCCAAAAAATATCTAGGGTTTTGTTCTTGTACGGTTTCTGACCTTATAGCTAACTGTGGCTGTAATGAATGTCTTATTAGATCTATATTTGCACAAATGGTTGCTATTGCAATTTTGAAAGTCCATATTTCAAAGTCAATTGCAGGATTCTTTGATCTCGATCTGTGGATTCTGTTGAAAATAGATAACAGGTTTCCAAATGTGAACATTTCTTTGGAAGTTCAAAATCCATCCTAAATTGAAACAGTTTCTTTGGAAAGTATTGTTTGGTGGGGGGAGGGGGGGGAATCCAACTAAGAGGCAACTGGGGTCTTTTGAGGGAATTATTATCCTCTCCAATTCCTAAAGCTCGGTAGTGCGGTAGTGCTACCCTGAGATGCTGACACATGGCAGCTTGGACATCCGACAGTCCGAGCTCAACATAACACACCGTTGGATGTCCGAGCTGCCACGTGTCAGCATCTCCACCTAGCATTGTCGCACTACCGAGCTTTAGGGAATTGGAGAGGATAATTTTCCCTTTTATGGATGCTGATAAATGTGTTTTCTGTAAAACTGAATCCGTGACAGACAAGCACATTTTCCTTTCATGTCGGTTCTCTAAGGTTGTTTGGTTTGCAGGGCCTTTAAGTGTGAGGACTGAAGTCTTTTGGACTCCATCCCTCTTGCACTTGTTTCTTTCCTTTCTATCATATCACATCTAACTAAATTAGATAGAGTTTATTTGTTCCCTGCGAAAATGGTTTCTATGGGAGGGTGTGGCGCCTGCACCCAGGCACATGGGGGCGAAATGACCACCCTGTCCACCATGAAATGGGAATGACGCCCTTGTTGATGCCTATACGCGCTCTGCCATTGGCCTCCGTGCGCACACATGGGCCACACTCTCCCACAAGAAACACTCAATAATCCTTTTTGTTTATGGAAGTGACAAAGAATATGTAGTTCCTACTAAGAATGGAGCAGATTACTGGTTAGCCACCAAATGCTGCACAATGCCAAATAATAAATACAGTTGTTTGAGTCTTCATACATACAAAGAACAATACTAAAGCATAGAAACAGGTTTGTCAGCTCGCATGTGATCCCAAGAAGATTTTCTCTTTTCCGTTATGAAATAGTTAGTACTGGTTAATTAATTGGCTAAAACCCTTTTATCATCTAACTTGAGGCACCTTTTCCTTTCCTCAAGTACAAAGCCCCTTTTCGCGCGTATTAAAATCCTCTGCAGTATCGGCGGGGTGGCGGTGCACATCCGGTGGCACAGCAGAGGCCATGTGTGCCACCTGGCCTCTGCTGTGCCGTTGGATGTGCACTGTCGCCCTGCCGGTACTGCAGAGGATCCTGGTCCGTAGGAATTTTAGAAACAGCACCACTGGTGTGAGCAGTTTTTCCTCTTCTTTTCTGTAGGAACCTAAAAGGAGAAGAGAGCAACACTGCATCTTATGGCAAAGGGCTTCCTTGTTCATGAGATAAAGGGACACCGGTACTGTTTCATTGAACCTTCAGGCTAATCCCATCCAATATGTTTTTACATAGATCAAACAGTTAGAGACCAGAGGAGTAGGTAGCATACATTTGGGGAGATTTTCGGTACAATTATTTCAACCAGAGGCCATCTGCCCAGATAAAAATATACAATGCATAATGCACATACTCTTCATTAACCATCATCCAAACCCTCAAAAAAAAGATCTAGTGTTTGTTTAGGTACATCGGTTCCCACATTAGTTAAATCAAGAGTACCATGACCCAAAGACCGCAAGTAAACTTTTCATAAGCTTTAATAGTTAGACCTGCAGTAAGGAACCGTTCTACCTCATTTACAAAGCATTCTGTAGTTTCCATTAAGAATCCTTTTGCAGCATCAGATACCAAAGCCTTGAACTCTTCTCATTTTTGTTTAGGTGTACATTACAAAGTTCACATTCATTTCTGCAATATAATTTAGGAAAAGTATTAATTCTTGGTCGCTCATACAAACAATTTGGTCAGCTTGACCATATTTATGATTCTTACATGGACGTTTCAAAAAAACAAATTTTAATTAGCCTGCAGGTGTTCACAGTAGTAATATTTTTCATATTACAAAGTAAAATGGTACGTTGGATGGTTAAACTATAAACACCATCAGATAAGCTACCTCCCATTTAAAAAAAAAAAAAAAAAAAATCCCATAAGATATTGAAATTTACTGTTTCATGAAAGATCCAACCATACGTGATGTACAAGAATCTCCACATCCTCCACCTATAGAAGCATTCATAAAGAAAAGACCACAGCTAGAATATTGTCAGGAAAGGAGAAAAAAAAAGGAGCAGGTAAACCACAGCTAGAATCTTGTCGTGAAAGGAGAGAAAATAAGGAGCAGGTAAACCATTCAAAAAGAGGCCCAACCGAATTGCTTAAGCTAGATAGGCACAACTGGTATTTGAAGGCAGCCTAGATCCCAAAGTTTCCCAATGTGGAATTTTTCCCAACAATCCCCCTCATGTGTTACCCTTCTATTGGGTTGTAGTACACATGGCATCAGTGGCCCCTCTTTTGGATGAATGTATGCAGATTATCATTACTGGTTGCCCTGGTGGCTCTAATACCATAAAATTTGAGAAAAGAGCAGCAGCAGAACTGATTACATTGCTAGAAACCATAGAATGGTTTAAATAAAAGTTGCAACGAAAAGAAATAGAGACCCAGCCTGAAATAGAAACCTGGTCTAACACAATACTATCCTTCATAAACTAAATCCATACATATCGATACAACAATGAGTTGTCCCTTGTTACTGTATTTCTTCTTACAAATGGACTTGCAGTTTACCTTGAATTGTACAAAGAGACAACTTCAGAAACTCATTCTTTGAGCAATTTCAATCTGTTCCTTCAAAGAACTATCAAGGTTCTCAACAAGATTCAATAAAAAACCATCTGCACCATGCTTGGCCAATAGAGACACTGCCACCGGAAGGTTATCATACATTCCCAGAGGTATATTCACCTGCAATTTAGAAGTAACACATGAAATATCACATCTGTTACAAACATTCTCTAATAACTAGGATGAGATACAATCGTCTTTTGCTGTTAAATGGCAGGGCTAGGGGATACTACCTGGCAAAACCCAGAAACACTAGCGATAGACAGCAAGCTGGATGCTCTAGCACCAAAATTTTCAACTGTAACATCCTCTGTTTGCAACTTCAATGGAGGCCCAGGAACTGTAGGAATAGCAAGTATACCAAATTCCTACAAAACAATTGCAGAAAGGCATAAGTGAATAGAAGTGAGATCATGAGCATCAATTTTACAGCAGCAGGTAGAGTCCAATTTAAACAAAATTCCCCAAGAATTTCATGTACAATCCAGTGAATTAAGCATCAAAATTATATCTCAACTCGAGTAATCAACAGTGCTTCAAACCAGTTAGGACTTCTTTTTTTTTTTGGGGGGGGGGGGGTTGGGTGGTGGTGCTGTTGTGCTCATCACTTGGAGTAAACTGCAGCCTCAAAGAACTTTTCTTTTGTTTGAGAAAATTTCCCTCATTTGCCCTTTGTTAGAATTCTTCTTTCTGACTCTCCTCATAGGATGCGCTTGGTACTCTCTCTGTGTATTTTGTTGTTATCCAAGAAGGGGAAATTTGGTGGTAAAACATCCAAGGTTTAGAAGTTTTTTTTATCAAATATCTAGTTCAGAAAAAGGTCAGTAATTTCCGTTATTTAAATTCCTAAATGAATATATTCGGATAAATTGAGTTCCAAAGATATTTATAAAGAGATTAGTTACATAAGATTTAAATTACACAAAATATCAATTCCAGAAGAATTGATGACGATGCCAGGTTTCTTAGCTGGTTAAAGTCATAGCACCATTTACAGAATGTTGGATAGAATTCCATCTCCATATACCGACTTGTGAACTTATCACCAACCACAAGTCCCTTCCCACCCCCCCTCCACACAAACACACCAAAATATACAAGGTTAAGATAGTAAATTTAGGGAAGGCTATAGCATGATGTGCAGAACATTTACCACGTGGTAGCTTGGGAGGCACCCAAAAACACACGTAGGTAGTCCCCACCTCTGATATTCATTTATCAAATTCAGTCCAAATAATTGTGCCAAATGGCAAGTTAAATTCATCTTCTTTCTTGCATATTTCAGTCTAAAATTCACAATCATATGGGCCATATGATTGACATGGGATCAACGGTTCAATATGAGACCAGTAAAGAGAGGGAACCCTATCCATCTGAAGGTCTTGATTGGCCACATCATCACTCAATTTGGGTCAGATTGAGCCAGCCATCTCCTGCTAAGTTTATAAAGATTTTGTTCCTTTTTTGTGGGAAAATTACACTGCGAAATCAATCAACAGAATCAAAAGCAAAATTTGGTTTAAAAATTGAATAATCACTGTAGACAAACATGACCTATTTAGTTAATTATATAACATATAGACCCAAGGAAAATTTTAAACAAAACATACCAAAGTGATGAGTTAATCAGAAACATTACAAAATCTTGAGAGAGAGAGTACCTCAAGCAGGTCATTAAGAGCAGCACGGAGTTCATTCCTAACCGTATGAAAGTTGTCAATGTTTTCACTTGTTGCCATAAGGGATTCCTGTACTTGTTTTGATATGTACGGACCAAAATCAGGTTTAACTGAACTGATCCATTCTTCATGGTTAATTTTGAACTCATACCTACACTTCAACATGATAATTGCATTATAGACAAATCAATATTTTTTCCTCTGTTTTTTTTTTTGGAGGGGAAGGGGGGGGGGGGGGAGAAAGAAAATGCTATCTTTTACATTGCAAGACATCACAAACAGTATCGCAGTTCTGTTCAGGATACATACCTCAGAAGCATATTCCAGGCTCTTGAAATGGCAACTAATGATGGTATATTAGACTCTAGTTGATCATTGCCTTCACCCATAAAATGCTTCAAACTTGGAACTTTATCCTTAATGTAATCACCAAGGTTTGTATGCCTAATAATTTGACCTAAAATAGAAAGAGGATGAAGTAAACCACTTAATTAAAATCCCATTGAAAAGAATGCAGGCAGAACCATTGTAAAGGACTGCATGCCACACAATCAAGAACTTACCTCCAAACAACTTTTCAATAGACTTAAGAAGAACCTGGGTCACACGATCACTGGGAATGCTCAGAAGTTGGAAACAATCATCCGGAACAATAACGTGACTTGGTTGTACCGTCTCCACATTAGGCAATTGCTGTAGAACACGCCCTACTCGATTCAAGATCACAGGATCCCTTGCAAACCATCCTAGATGACGAATGTGTCAACAAATAGAATTGCAGGAAAAAGGTCCCAAGAAAACTAATAAACCACTAAACTACAACACACACTCTATGCTACAAGCAGACTTCATCCAAGTTTAACATCAAACTGGAAGTATAGTACGATTAGTGAAACAAGCCAAATATTTTTCCTACCTTGTTTAAAGGGTATATATTCATTACACAGCACCATAGAGAGCACCATAGAGAGAATTCCTCTATATGCTCCACTCTTTTGAGTACCATGGAGTGTCTCCTTTGGGCAGGCCCAATGTTGAATTAGGCATATGTCAAGTTTCGGCCCCCATCTGCACTATATAACCTATCATGATAGGAGATCTACTCTTGCATTCTGAGTGGTAGACTTAAGTTGCCCAAAGTTGAATTTTCAACCAATTTTTTATGCTTCACATCTCCACATGGGAAAAAGGATTTCATTGAAACTTGCCAGACTGATTGATGACGAACTGGACAACACATCTATAAATTCTGATCCCAAAAATAGCTGCAACACGGTAGATATTAGGCCCGTCGAGAGAAGCATCTCTGGATGGGCAATACAGTAAAACCACGCCTTAATATGAGGGATCAGTCAGGCTATTAACCATGAAAAAAGAAAAAGCATTTTAGCTTCTTAGGTGTGCCATTGGTTTTTCTTTTGTATCCCAAACATTCACTCTATAGCCAAGACAGCAAACTTGATCTCACAGAACGGGCATCCCAGCAGTTCCATTTTGGCTCTCAAACTACTCGGAACTTGACTTATGAAATGTTGCTATTTAGTTCTACTCTATAGATCTAATAATAACAGAAAAGATTCTGCAAATATCATACTGCCATACTATGAGGGGAGGGCAATTTACAACCAGACACCAGTGTCGAAGTTGCAATTCATAGGTGCCTCAGTTGCACATTGTACTTTCATACTTTAAGTTGAATAACCTCTTCTTCTTCTTTGATAAATTTAAGTTATATAACTTTTGGTGGTATGGTATCACTGGGTACAGAACTTTGTGAATGAATAATATAAGCAGAAGTATGTTTTCCGTGACATAAAAATCTAGTAGAATACATAGTACTCAAAGATCAATCAAAACTTTTTAGCATTGAGCCTGGAAATTTTTTTTCATGGAATGAGGAATACAGGATTTGAATAACTGAACAAAAATTAGTTGGGTCAAGGCTTGGTTGAGTTGTGGTGAGAATTTAAGTCCAGAACAGGTGGGGAACCTCATGCCTCATGGCCTCAAAGTTGCATAGTAAATATTGTTAAATAACATAAGGATTAGACAAACCTTAGCCATGCTTCAAAATACTGTGAAGGATTTTCTTTAAAATAAAAAATATAGAATATGCGTACTAGCAACTCACCAACTGTATCAAAGCTCTGTGCCAAAGGAATAACACCACTAGTAGGAACAATTGCATGTGAAGGCCGAAACCCATAAATTCCACAGAATGCTGCAGGGGCTCTTACACTTCCTCCAGTGTCAGTTCCTGCGAGGAAAATGCCAATAGCCAACAGAAATATTTGCATGAGTCCCTTCACAACACCTAATAATGAAAATTTCAAAAAAAAAAAAAAAAAAAAACAAAACAAAAGACACCGATATCTCAGAGGGAGTGAAAAGTCTCACACCTAAGGAGAAATCTACAAGCTTCGCTGCCACTACTACAGCAGATCCACTTGAAGATCCTCCAGGTATCCGATCTGGTGCACATGGATTAACAGGTGTTCCATAGTATGTGTTTTCTCCAAATAGACTGCCATCAAATACTTAAAAACGTCATAAAAAGTTATGAAATATTTGACATAAAAATTCAAACAGCTCTAAATTACACCATTTAGTTATCCCCAACATAGCATTAAGTACAGTTCCTAGTAATATGATAGCTGAAAGTCATAGTGAAGGATGCTGACAATTTATTTACTGTAAAGAACCAAACAGCCAAATCAACTTGTAAAAACAATTAGCATATTTTGGGGGCTAAGATCCATTCATTATGATTGCTAATAGCCTCAGCATGACTTGGGTGTAGTCCATTGAAATAGACAGTAGAACATGCATATCATAAATGAAATAATTGATGAGTCAAGTACTTGTAATCTATATTACAGATCGTACAGCATAATATTATGATACCCCCCCCCCCCCAAAAAAAAAAAAAAAAGAATAGCTCAAAGTCATGCCCATATATAAGTTGTTTCTGACAGATGCACTGGGGGTAATTGGAGGATATGGCAAGTTGATACCTTATCCATGACAAGACAAACTAAGGGTGGAAGTGGAACCATATGAACCAAAAATTCATCTCAAGAAGTGTAAGAAAATAAAATGGAACATCAAATTCTCTTTTCCTGAGATTCTAAAACCAACCTGAAGGCCATTTCATCCATGACAGTTTTTCCAATAGATGTGGCACCAGCATTCAAGATAGCTAAAACAGCGGGAGCCGTTGAAACAGCAGGCAAGTGGGTCCTGGCCCAATCCGGATTACCATTTCCAGTCACGTGTCCTTCAACATCAAATCTGTTTCCATTAACCCAAAATTTCAGAAGCAGCACAAATTGAAAATGTAACAAACAACAAGGAAGAAAAGTAACAGAATTAAAATTGGAGAACAAAAACGAAATTAATCAAAAAGAGGTAAAAGCAGGGAGAGAAGGGTGACATGTCTTTGAAGGCGAAAGTAAGGTCTTTCAGTGGGAGTTGTTGAGTAGAAGCAGTCGATGGAGGACATAGTACGAATTTCTCCGTGAAAGCTCCGAAATCCGACTCTACCGCCGCCATCTCAAGTACGCAATTCAAATCTCTGTCAAGACGAATTAGGCTTACAGTGTACAGAATTCAGATACCTTCTTGGAGCCTTTCTTCATTTGGCCTACTGGTTCTCTCAGTTTTTATAACTGATTTCCAGAGTGAAGACACGAAAGGATTTGAGGAAAACGCGCCCAAGTACCAACTTCCATCTGGCTATTGTATTATCCCATCGTGGAAAATCGAAATTTAAAACGACCATTTTGGTCTCTTGCTCGGGTGACGGATGAGAGGATGGAAATTCGATCCATCCTGTGTCAGGTCCGGAAGAAAACACAAATCATGAGAGGATGAAGATGTCATCATCCTTCACTGTTGCTTCTATACGCTCAGTCACCATCTCTTTCACTACTTGGCTTATATGCTAACCTCATGACTCATGTGGTGCCGTAGCTCATGACTCATGACTCATGATCCATGCATCTGACATGCTTTCTTCTCCAATCCTAAATCCTAATCCAATTCAATTGTATTAAATAAAATACAAAATTTTCTCCTTGTTCGTATGCATGTCCTTAATCAGAAATATCAATTATTAGTAACATTTGGGCACATCTCACCACTACTTGAGTATCACAAGATCAAAAAATATACATAGGACCGAATTTTATGCGTGGCCATGTACGTACATAATTGTGTCTTTCAACCATTGAATGCAGGATTAGGACAGAAGTGTAATAAAACACCCCCTTCTCTCCCTCAACCAACATTGAAGGCATGACCATGTACCTACACGACCATACATAACCATGTTTTACTCTCCATACCAACAAAACACAATAATCCTAACAATTGATATGATACGTAGAAACAGCTTATCAGCCCACAGGTGATCCCAAGAAGATTTGCTCTTTGCAGTCATAAAATAGTTACTACTGGTTAATTAATGAGACTGTCTAAATGATACTTCTGTAGGTGTGTGTAGAACTTGTAAAAAAAACCCCTGTAACCGATTGATGCGTATCTTATTCTCAAAACTCTTCAAGTCAGAGGTAAAAAAGATTTTAGAAATAATTTAAAAGTGATTTATCATGATGTCATTATTAAAAGTTAGCATTGTCTTTGCACATTTTTCAAGTACAAATGAAATGACAGGATTTTACCCTCATTGAAGAAAAAAAGTGTAAAAAAAAAGGGCGTACACAATGCATGAGGCTCCTGCCACTGCAAGGCCTGGGGAAGGTCATAATGTACGCAATCTTACCCCTGCTTTCGCAGAGAAGCTGTTTCTAGACTCGAACCCGTGACCACTTGGTACACCGGTACTGTTTCATCTAACCTTTGACTATGGATGTCAAACTATACCCAGGTTAAATCCCATACAAGGTGTTTATACACAGATCAAAATGTTTGAGATCTGAAGAGTAGGCAGTATACATTTGGGGAGATTTTGGGTACAGTTGTTTCAACCAGAGGCCCTCTGCACAGGTAAAATTTTACAATGCATAATTCACATACTCTTCATTCACCATCACCCAAATCCTCATAAAAAAATGATCTAGGGTTTTGTTCATGTACAGTTTTTGACCTTATATCTAACTGTTGCTGTAATGAATGTCTTATTAGATCTATATTAGCACAAATGGTAAAGTCCATATTTCACCCTTACCTTCTGATAGTTCATTTTCACCTTCATCTCCAAGTGGGAATCTTACTACCAAGTCAATTGCAGGATTCTTTGATCGCGAGCTGTGGATTCTGTTGAAAATAGGTAACAGGTTTTTAAATGTGAAAATTTCTTTGGAAGTTGAAAATCCATCCTAAATTTAAGCAGTTTCTTTGGAAAGCAACACATGGCAGCTCGGACATCCAACGGTCTGAGCTCAACATAACACACCGTTGGATGTCCGAGCTACCACGTGTCGGCATCTCCACCTAGCACTGTCGCACTGCCGAGCTTTAGGGAATTGAAGAGGATAATTTTCCCTTTTGTGGATGTTGATGATAAATGTGTTTTCAGTAAAACTGAATCTGTGACAGACTAGCACATTTTCCTTTCATGTCGGTTCTCTAAGCTTGTTTGGTTTGCAGCCTTTTAAGTGTGAGGACTGAAGCCTTTTGGGCTACATCCCTCTTGCACTTGTTTCTTTCCTTTCCATCATATCACATCAGATAGAGTAAATTTTTTCCCTGCGAAAATGGTTTCTGTGGGGGGAGTGTGGCACCTGCACCCAGGCACATGGGGGCGAAATGACCACCCTGTCCTCCATGAAATGGGAACGTCTCTGTTGATGCCTGTGCACGCTCTGCCATTGGCCTCTGTGCGCATACAGGGGCCACACTCTCCCACAGGAAACACTCAATAATCTTTTTTGTTTATGGAAATGACAAAGGATATGTAGTTCCTACTAAGAATGGAGCAGATTACTGGTTAGCCACCAAATGCTGCACAATGCCAAATAATAAATACAGTTGTTTGAGTCTTCATACATACAAAGAACAATACTAAAGCATAGAAACAGGTTTGCCAGCTCGCATGTGATCGCAAGAAGATTTTCTCTTATCCGTTATAAAATAGTTAGTACTGGTTAATTAATTGGCTAAAACACTTTTATCATCTAACCTGAGGTACCTTTGCCTTTCCTCAACTACAAAGCACCTTTTCACGCAGTAGGAATTCTAAAAAGAGCATCACTGGTGTGAGCAGTTTTTCCTCTTCTTTTCTGTTCATTAAAGACTTCAGTTAGAACAAAACTAAAGGTCAGGAGAATTAGACAGCTCCCAACTAGCAAATTAGGTTGAATTTCAGCCTTGGGTTGGAAATCAACCCCCCCGCCCCTTCAAAAAAAAAAGAACCTAAATGGAGAAGAGAGCAACACTGCATCTTATGGCAAAGGGCTTCCTTATTCATGAGACAAAGGGACACCGGTACTGCTTCATTGAACCTTCAGGCTAATCCATCCAATATGCTTTTACATAAATCAAACAGTTAAAGAACAGAGAAGTAGGTAGCATACATTTGGGAAGATTTTGGGTACAATCATATCAACCAGAGGCCATCTGCCCGGATAAAAATATACAATGCATGATGCACATACTCTTCATTAACCATCATCCAAACCCTCCTAAAAAAGATATAGTGTTTGTTTATGTACATCGGCTCCCACATTAGTTACATCAAGAGTACCATGACCCAAAGACCACAAGTATACTTTTTCATAAGCTTTAATAGTTAGACCTGCAGTAAGGAATGGTTCTACCTCATTTACAAAGCGTTCTGTAGTTTCCATTAAGAATCCTTTTGCAGCATCAGATACCAAAGCCTTGAACTCTTCTCGTTTTTGTTTAGGTGTACATTACAAATTTCACATTCATTTCTGCAATATAATTTAGGAAAAGTATTAATTCTTGGCTCGCTCATACAAACAATTTGGTCAGCTTGACCATATTTATGATTCTTACATGGACGGTTCAAAAAAATAATTTTTAATTAGCCTGCAAGTGTTCACAGTAGTAATATTTTTCATATTACAAAGTAAAATGGTACGTTGGATGGTTAAACTATAAACACCATCAGATAAGCTACCTCCCATTTAAAAAAAAAATATTCCCATAAGATATTGAAATTTACTGTTTCATGAAAGATCCAACCATATGTGATGTACAAGAATCTCCACATCCTCCACCTATAAAAGCATTCATAAAGAAAAGACCACAGCTAGAATCTTGTCATGAAAGGAGAGAAAAAAAGGAGCAGGTAAACCACAGCTAGAATCTTGTCGTGAAAGGAGAGAAAATAAGAAATAGAAACCTGGTCTAACACAATACTATCCTTCATAAACTAAATCCATACATATTGATACAACAATGAGTTGTCCCTTGTTACTGTATTTCATCTTACAAATGGGCTTGCAGTTTACCTTAAATTGTACAAAGAGACAACTTCAGAAACTCATTCTTTGAGCAATTTCAATCTGTTCCTTCAAAGAACCATCAAGGTTCTCAACAAGATTCAATAAAAAACCATCTGCACCATGCTTGGCCAATAGAGACACTGCCACCGGAAGGTTGTCATACATTCCCAGAGGTATATTCACCTGCAATTTAGAAGTAACACATGAAATATCACATCTGTTACAAACTTTCTCTAATAACTAGGATGAGATACAATCGTCTTTTGCTGTTAAATGGCAGGGCTAGGTGATACTACCTGGCAAAACCCAGAAACACTAGCGATAGACAGCAAGCTGAATGCTCTAGCACTAAAATTTTCAACTGTAACATCCTCTGTTTGCAACTTCAATGGAGGCCCATGAACTGTAGGCATAGCAAGTATACCAAATTCCTACAAAACAATTGCAGAAAGGCATAAGTGAACAGAAGTGAGATCATGAGCATCAATTTTACTGCAGCAGGTAGAGTCCAATTTAAACAAAATTCCCCAAGAATTTCAAGTACAATCCAGTGAATTAAGTATCAAAATTATATCTCAACTCGAGTAATCAACAGTGCTTCAAACCAGTTAGGTTTTTTTTTTTTTTTTTTGGGGGTGGGTGGGTGGTGGTGCTGTTGTGCTCATCACTTGGAGAAAACTGCAGCCTCAAAGAACTTTTCTTTTCTTTGAGAAATTTTCCCTCATTTGCCCTTTGTTAGAATTCTTGTTTTTGACTTTCCTCATAAGATGTGTTTGGTACTCTCTCTGTATTTTGTTGTTGTCTTTGTTGTTACCCAAGAAGGGGAAATTTGGTGGTAAAACATCCAAGGTTTAGACGTTTTTTATCAAATAGCTAGTTCAGAAAAAGGTCAGTAATTTCCGTTATTTAAATTCCTAAATGAATATATTCGGATAAATTGAATTCCAAAGATATTTATAAAGAGATTAGTTACTTAAGATTTAAATTACACAAAATATCAATTCCAGAAGAATTGATGACGATGCCAGGTTTCTTAGCTGGTTAAAGTCATAGCACCATTTACAGAACGTTGGGTTGAATTCCATCTCCATATACTGACTTGTGAACTTATCACCAACCACAAGTCCCATCCCACCCCCCCTCCACACACACACCAAAATATAAAAATATGTTAAATAGTAAATTTAGGGAAGGCTTTAGCATGATGTGCAGCACATTTACCACGTGGTAGCTTAGGAGGCACCCAGAAAACACAAGTAGGTAGTCCCCACCTCTGATTCATTTATCAAATTCAGTCCAAATGATTGTGCCAAATGGCAAGGTAAATTCATCTTCTTTCTTGCATATTTCAATCTAAAATTCAAAGTCATATGGGCCATATGATTGACATGGGATCGACGGTTCAATATGAGATCACTAAAGAGGGGGAACCCTATCCATCTGAAGGTCTTGATTGGCCACATCATCACTCAATGTGGCTCAGATTGAGCCAGCCATCTCCTGCTAAGCTTATAAAGATTTTGTTCCTTTTTTGTGGAAAAATTACACTGAGAAATCAATCAACAGAATCAAAAGCAAATTTTAGTTTAAAGATTGAATAATCAGTGTAGACAAACATGACCTATTTAGTTAATTATATAACATATAGACCCATGGAAAATTTATTAATTAAACAAAACAATAACAAAGTGATGAGTTAATCAGAAACATTACAAAATTTTGAGAGTACCTCAAGCAGGTCATTAAGAGCAGCACGGAGTTCATTCCTAACCGTATGAAAGTTGTCAATATTTTCGCTGGTTGCCATAAGGGATTCCTGTACTTGTTTTGATATGTACGGACCAAAATCAGGTTTAACTGAACTGATCCATTCTTCATGGTTAGTTTTGAACTCATACCTACACATCAACATGATAATTGCATTATAGAGAAATCAATATTTTTTCCTCTTTTTTTTTTTTTGGAGGGGGGGTGGGGGGGAAGAAAATGCTATCTTTTACATTGCAAGACATCACAAACAGTATCGCAGTTCTGTTCAGGATACATACCTCAGAAGCATACTCCAGGCTCTTGAAATGGCAACTAATGATGGTATATTAGACTCTAGTTGATCATTGCCTTCACCCATAAATTGCTTCAAACTTGGAACTTTATCCTTAATGTAATCACCAAGGTTTGTATGCCTAATAATTTGACCTAAAATAGAAAGAGGATGAAGTAAACCACTTAATTAAAATCCCATTGAAAAGAATGCAGGCAGAACCATTGTCAAGGACTGCATGCCACACGATCAAGAATTTACCTCCAAACAACTTTTCAATAGACTTAAGAAGAACCTGGGTCACACGATCACTGGGAATGCTCAGAAGTCGGAAACAATCATCTGCAACAATAACGTGACTTGGTTGTACCATCTCCACATTAGGCAATTGCTGTAGAACACGCCCTACTTGATTCAAGATCACAGGATCCCTTGCAAACCATCCTAGATGACGAATGTGTCAACAAATAGAATTGCAGGAAAAAGGTCCCAAGATAACTAATAAACCACTAAACTACAACACACTCTCTCTGCTACAAGCAGACTTCATCCAAGTTTAACATCAAACTGCAAGTATAGTACGATTAGTGAAACAAGCCAAATATTTTTCCTACCTTGTTTAAAGGGTATATATTCATTACACAGCACCATAGAGAGCACTCCTCTATATGCTCCACTCTTTTTGAGTCACATGGAGCGTCTCCTTTGGGCAGGCCCAATGTTGAATTAGGCATATGTCAAGTTTCGGCCCCCATCTGCACTCTATGACCTATCATGATAGGACATCTACTCTTGTATTCTCAGTGGTAGACTTAAGTTGCCCAAAGTTGAATTTTCAACCAATTTTTTATGCTTCACATCTCCACATGGGAAAAAGGATTTCATTGAAACTTGCCAGACTGATTGATGACGAACTGGACAACACATCTATAAATTTGATCCCAAAAATAGCTGCAACATGGTAGATATTAGGCCCGTCGAGAGAAGCTTCTCTGGACGGGCAATACAGTAAAACCATGCCTTAATATGAGGGATCAGTCAGGCTATTAACCATGAAAAAAGAAAAAGCATTTTAGCTTCTTGGGTGTGCCATTGGTTTTTCTTTTGTATCCCAAACATTAACTCTATAGCCAAGACAGCAAACTCGATCTCTCAGAACGTGCATCCCAGCAGTTCCATTTTGGCTCTCAAACTGCTTGGAACTTGACTTATGAAATGTCGCTATTTAGTTCTACTCTATACATCTAATAATAACAGAAAAGATTCTGCAAATAGCATACTGACATACTATGAGGGGAGGGCAATTTACAACCAGACACCAGTGTCAAAGTTGCAACTCATAGGTGTCTCAGTTGCACATTGTACTTTCGCACGTAAGTTGTATAACCTCTTCTTCTTCTTTGATAAATTTAAGTTATATAATTTTTGGTGGTATGGTATCACTGGGTACAGAACTTTGTGAATGAATATAAGCAGAAGTATGTTTTCCGTGACATAAAAATCTAGTAGAATGCATAGTACTCAAAGATCAATCAAAACTTTTTAGCATTGAGCCTGGAAATTTTTTGTCATGGAATGATGAATACAGGATTTGAATAACTGAACAAAACTAGTTGGGTCAAGGCTTGGTTGAGTTGTGGTGAGAATTTAAGTCCAGAACAGGTGGGGAACCTCATGCCTCATGGCCTCAAAGTTACATAGTAAATAT
The DNA here is from genome assembly GCF_018873765.1 of Telopea speciosissima. NCBI lineage: Eukaryota > Viridiplantae > Streptophyta > Magnoliopsida > Proteales > Proteaceae > Telopea > Telopea speciosissima. The sequence continues at coordinate 60,421,373 of NC_057923.1, forward strand.
TGTTAAATAACATAAGGATTAGACAAAGCTAAGCCATGCTTCAAAATACTGTGAAGGATTTTCTTTAAAATAAAAAATATAGAATATGCGTACTAGCAACTTACCAACTGTATCAAAGCTCTGTGCCAGAGGAATAACACCACTAGTAGGAACAATTGCATGTGAAGGCCGAAACCCATAAATTCCACAGAATGCTGCAGGGGCTCTTACACTTCCCCCAGTGTCAGTTCCTGCTAGGAAAATGCCAATAGCCAACAGAAGTGTTTGCATGAGTCCCTTCACAACACCTAATAATGAAAATGTCAGAAAAAAAAAAAGAAAAAAGACACCGATATCTGAGAGGGAGTGAAAAGTCTCACACCTAAGGAGAAATCTACAAGCTTCGCTGCCACTACTACAGCAGATCCACTTGAAGATCCTCCAGGTATCCGATCTGGTGCACATGGATTAACGGGTGTTCCATAGTATGTGTTTTCTCCAAATAGACTGCCATCAAATACTTAGGAACGTCATAAAAAGGTATGAAATATTTGACATAAAAACTCAAACAGCTCTAAATTACACCATTAAGGTATCCCCAACATAACATTAAGTACAGTTCCTAGTCATATGATAGCTGAAAATCATAGTGAAGGATGCTGACAATTTATTTACTGTAAAGAACCAAACAGCCAAATCAACTTGTAAAACAACAAATTAGCATATTTTGGGGGCAAGGATCCATTCATTATGACTGCTAATAGCGTCAGCATGACTTGGGTGTAGTCCATTGAAATAGACAGTAGAACATGCATATCATAAATGAAATAAGTGACGAGTCAAGTACTTGTAATCTATATTACAGATCGTACAGCATAATTATGAAACCCAAAAATAAAAATAAAAAAATGAATAGCTTAAAGTCATGCTCATATAAGTTGTTTCTGACAGATGCACTGGGGGTAATTGGAGGATATGGCAAGTTGATACCTTATCCATGATAAGACAAACTAAGGGTGGAAGTGGAACCATATGAACCAAAAATTCATCTCAGGAAGTGTAAGAAAATAAAATGGAACATCAAATTCTCTTTTCCAGAGATTCTTAAACCAACCTGAAGGCCATTTCAGCCATGACAGTTTTTCCAATAGATGTGGCACCAGCATTCAAGATAGCTAAAACAGCGGGAGCCGTTGAAACAGCAGGCAAGTGGGTCCTGGCCCAATCCGGATTACCATTTCCAGTCACGTATCCTTCAACATCAAATCTGTTTCCATTAACCCAAAATTTCAGAAGCAGTTCACAAATTGAAAATATAACAAACAACAAGGAAGAAAAGTAACAGAAAAAGTTCTTAAAATTGGAGAACAAAAACGAAATTAATCAAAAAGAAGTAAAAGCAGGGAGAGAAGAGTGACATGTCTTTGAAGGCGAAAGTGAGGTCTTTCAGTGGGAGTTGTTGAGTAGTAGCAGTCGATGGAGGACATAGTACGAATTTCTCCGTGAAAGCTCCGAAGTCCGACTCTACCGCCGCCATCTCAAGTACGCAATTCAAAACTCTGTCAAGACGAATTGGGCTTACAGACTACAGAATTCAGATACTTTGGTGGAGCCTTTCTTCATTTGGGCCACTGGTTCTCTCAGTTTTTATCACTGTTTTCCGGAGTGAAGATGCGAAAGAATTGGAGAGAAACGCGCCAAGTACCAACTACCATCTGGATATTGGATCATGCCATCGTGGAAAATCGAAACCAAAAAGACTATTTTGACCTCATGCTCGCGTGACGGACGAGAGGATGGGAACTCCGACCCATGATCCATCCTGTGTCCGGCCCGGAAGAAAACACAAGCCATGAGAGGATGAAGATGTCATCCTTCTCCTTCACTACTTGGCTTATATGCTAACCTCATGACTCATGTGTCATGGCTCATGACTCATGACTCATGACTGATGATCCATGCATCTGACATGCTTTTTTCTTCAATCCTAATCCAATTTAATTGAATAAAATAAAATAAAAAATCTCCCATTTGTTTGTATGCATGTCCTTAATTAGGCCCGAGTTTTTATGTACGGCCATGTACATATACAGTCGTGTCTTTCAACCATGGAATCAAAAATAGATATTTAGGCCCGAGTTTTTATGTACGGCTATGTACATATACAGTCGTGTCTTTCAACCGTTGAATGCAGGGTAAGGATAGAAATTTAATAACACACCCCTTCGCTCCCCCATCCAACAGTTGAAGGCATGACCGTGTACCTACACGACCATACATAACCATGTTTTACTCTCCATACCAACAAAACACAATAATTCTAACATCTGATATTATACATAGAAACAGTTCATCAGCCCACAAGTGATCCCAAGAAGATTTGCTCTTGTCATAAAATAGTTACTACTAGTTAATTAATGGGACTGTCTAAATGACACTTCTATAGGTGTATTTAGAACTTGTAACTGATTGACGCTTATCTTATTCTCAAAACTCTTCAAATCAGGGGTAAAAAAGATTTTAAAAATAATTTAAAAGTGATTTATCATCATATCATTATTAAAAGTTATCATTGTCTTTACACATTTTTCAAGTACAAATGAAATGACAAGATTTACCCTCATTGAAGAAAAAAAGTTAAAAAAAAAAGGCGTACACAATGCATGAGGCTCCTACCACGACGGGGCTTGGGGAGGGTCATAATGTACACAGCCTTACCCCTGCTTTCGCAGAGAGGCTGTTTCCAGACTTGAACCTGTGACTCCTCGGTACATCGGTGGTGTTTCATCAAACCTTTGACTACGGATGTCAAACTATACCCAGGTTAATTCCCATGCAAGGTGTGTTTACACAGATCAAAATGTTTGAGACCTGAAGAGTAGGCAGAAATACATTTGGGGAGATTTTGGGTACAATTGCTTCAACCAGAGGCCCTCTGCACAGGTAAACTTTTGCAATGCATAATGCACAGACTCTTCATTCACCATCACCCAAATCCTCATTAAAAAAGATCTAGGGTTTTGTTCATGTACATCAATTCCCTCACTAGTTACATCAATAGTATCAAGACCCAAAGACAGAAAGTAACCTTTTCGTAAGCTTCAATAGTTAGACCTGCAACGAGGAACAGTTCTGCCTCATTTACAAAGGGTCCTGTTCAGGTGTACATTTAATTCATTTCTGCAATATAATGTAGGAAAAGTATTAATTCCTGGCTTGCCCATACAAATAATTTGGTCACCATAAACCATATTTGTGATTCTTACATGGACCTTTGCAGGTGTTCACAATAGTAATATTTTGCATATTTCAAAATAAAATGGTACATTGGATGGTTAAATAATAAAAACCATCAGAAAGCTGCTTAAATCAAATTTATGTTTAGAACAAATTCCCATAAAATATTGAAACTTAATGTTTCATGAAAGATTCAACTGCGCCAAGTATGTGATGCACAAGAATCTCCAAATCCTCCACCTATAAAAGCAATTGAATAGAGTTAGCCATTTCCAACTGCATTACAGTAAACAGCCTAAAAAGGGAGTCTCTAGTTTTGATGTTGAAATAGGGTGCTTACCCGATTGGGGTAAGCAGTCCTAGTTGGATTAGGATTAGTCCTACTAGTCCTAGCTGATTAGGATTAGTCCTAGTCATGTTAGGAGTAGTACTAGTCAGATTAAGTTCTTTTCTTTTCTTTTCTTTTTATTGTTTTACCCTCAGCCGAGTCCTATTCTGGCATTCCTAGTTGTATTAGGAATTCCTAGTAGGACTAGGACTGAGGTGTTATTATTCCTATTTGTACTTTGATCAGATTTATTTTAAGTCAATATAAATAAAGGGGCTTGGGTGATCGATTCAATCACTCAAGCATTCGATTCTAAGGGTCATTAACATGGTATCGAGCCAATTCGATCTAAAGAGCAGCTTTCTCAGTTTTTTGGTTTTTATATTTCACTTTCCCCTCCCCACGATTTCTAGTTTTCTCTTCTCCACCACTCTCGGCTCCTCTCTCTCATTCAGGGCAGCAACTATGAGGTGATCTGATGAAGATTTAGATGCTGCCCTCAATCCTACCTCATTGAAGACTGAAGATTATTGGTATGACCTAATTCTGCCGGCGGATCTCCTCCATTCTTGAAGATCAAGTTCTTCCTACACTTGAAGATTGATCTTTTCTTTTCTTTTTTGGAGATTATTTTCTGCTATTATTGGTGCATACCTTCCCTATTTGAAGACTGCATAATTGGATCAAGTATAATTCAGATCCAGACCTGCGGATTCTCCAAACACAGGTTTTTTACCTAATTTCTGATCAAATTAGGGTTTCTTATTGGCTCATCAGAAAGAGCTATTTTTTGGAGGACTTCTTCCCCACTACTAGAGGATCACTCGATCTATCTTTCAGCCTATTCAGACAGTTGAAATTGCTGCCACTTCAAAACCCATACTTTAGATCTGATTCAGTTTTTTGAAGATTCATTTTTTTTCAATTTTGTGGATCGGTTTCTACCTAAACTATGGGTGATTCAGAGACAACTACTGCTACTTCTGGAGGGGATGGTCAGACTAGGAATGACTTCCTTCTCTATGCTATTGCCATCAAGCTTGATGGTACGAATTATTTAATCTGGGCCAGATCACTATCCTTGACTGTGGCTGGTAGGGGATTCATTGGCCATCTCATTGGCACCACCAAACAACCAGCTGAAGAAGGTGATGCCCGTACTGATGCAATGGTAATGTCCTTTGTTCTGAACTCTATGACCACTGACCTCTCTAGTCAATATCTTCTCCTTGACACTGCTACACAAATATGGACAGCTGTCAAGGGCACTTATGGTCGTTCAGGTAGTGGTGCTCAGGTTTATGAAATCAGGAAGACACTCCAAACCACTACTCAGAAGGAGATGACTGTCACCAAATACTATGCTGCCCTTGAGTGCTTATGACAGCAATTGGATCACTATACTCGATTTCAGCCTACTACTACTACTGATATTACTGCCTACCACACCTATGTAGACCAATTCCGTGTCTATGAATTTCTGGCTGGCCTCAATGATGACTATGACCCTATTCGGGTACAAGTCCTTGGACGGGTTCCTTTCCCCACTTTAGAGGAGACTTTTTCTTATGTTCATAGTGAAGAGACACGAAGGGCTGCCATGATGATTACTCCTAAAGTTGAGAGATCAGCCTTACAGACTACTGGTCCCACTCCTGTGGCTTGTTCTGATAGTGTTGCTGCTTCCACTACTACTACCAAAGAGCCCGTTAAGTGTGAGCATTGTCACAAACCATATCATACTAAGGCTCAGTGTTGGAAATTACATGGGAAGCCAGCTGATTTTGAGGCCAAACGTGGTCGTGCTAAGTCTAAAAACAAAGCCAAACATACTGAAAGTGTAGCTCCAACTCCCACTACTGACATTGTAATGTAGTCCTAGGTAGGACAAGTCCCACTAGGAACCAGGGGAATAGGGTAAGTAATAGGATTGGCCGAATGGGACAGATTTGGCTAATTAGGTCAAAATTTAGGGTTAGGGTTAGGGTTTCGAGCTAGAGTTTTATTTGGTAAAGATGTGCATGTTTTTAGGAGTCTATTGGTGTAGGTTTGGATGGATTTGGATAAGGTTGGAAATCTAGGGTTTCAGGTTAGAGGCCTTGTGAAAAATGGACTGTTTGTGAGATCTAGGGTTTAGGGGCGGATTTTAGGAAAGGGGCTTATAGGGTTTTAATATGCAGGTTTAGGGGATCCTAATGATGTAAAGAAGTTAGGGTTTGGATAGGTTTCCAAATTCTGCTGTGGGGGGCAGAATTGAGTTGCAGGTTTAGGGTTTAATGGAGTGGGGGAATGGAGGGGTTAGAGTGAATACTAAAGGCTAGGGTTAAGGTCGAGTGTGGGAAGTGATGTAGGGAATGAGGGCTGGAAGTATGGTTTAAGGGTGAAGGTTAAATCTGGAACTATAAGGGAGTCCTAGTTGAGGAAGGAGTTGTAGGTTTAATGGAGTTTATGGTTTGATGGAAGGAGGGGGTGTGGATTAGATCTAAGGGAAGGTAAAGGAAGGTTAGGAGGAAGAGGGGAAATAATAAAAACAGTAAATTAACTTACTGAATTGCAGGTTCTTCAATGGCAGCTCGGAGAAACTTGATTGAAGAAGGACCTCCCGATCTACAAGATGCAAGGAGTCGCCGGAGTCCACCAGCCCTAACCCTTGATATGACTCACAAGGGGTCTTGATATGACACACAAGACAATCTCTAAAGAGAGAAGCAGCAGCAATGGTAACAAGCATAAAGCTAATTTTTATTAATCAAATTCGTATTCAATGCTGGCCTCCCTTACAAACTTATATAGAAGACTCAAAAATAAACTTAGACACTAAAAGGGAATGGCCTAACCTTATTCCTCACCTATTAGGCAACTTAAACTGACTAGGAAACTCAAATAGACTCAAAATAGAGTCCTAATGACTTAAAACAACTTAAACTACTTAAAATAAAGAAGATTCCCTAGTAGCCAATAGGATATAAGAACCTCTTAGCCAATAGGATCACTTCACTTAAATTAGACCAATTGAACCAATTGGATGCAACCAATTTAAACCGGTTCAATTAAAAACACAAAATAAAAACTAAGTATTGGGCTAATCCCGTATGCAACCTATATACCCCTATTTCAGGCCCACTAAAGTGGCCTAATACATAGAAAACCCTTGGGAACAAAGGCTCAACATATATATATCCCAACCCTACACTTATTCCCAATGAAACAAGCCCTATTTGATGATGAATCTGCATCACATTGGTTTTTCCCAGGAAGAACTCCAGGCCTTGCGTCGTATGTTGAACACGTCAACTGCCTCTACTACGTCTGCTACCAATTCAGGTTCCTTCTTTGCCCGTTGTAGACACTGAATTTTGTCACCCCCCGGCGATGATGACAACAAGACACAGACAGACATCGATATCTTTCTCAAGAAGGACTCTTATCCCTACATATAAACCAAATCACCCTAACATCCCTAAAATGACTTATAAGACCCTTTTATCAAATGCTGAAGGAGGTACTGCTCACCCTCCCCCACCACGGCGGTCCCGCTAACCAAATCACCCTAACATTTCCTGAAGAATCAAAAGGGAGCCAAAAACCCAAAAAATAAGGAAAAATGGCACTGCGCTCCCACGGCGCCGTGGACTCTTCCCACGGCGCCGTGGACGCCTTCCCATGGCACCGTGGGGATGTGTACCGGATTTCCACGGTGCCATGAGGGGGTGTGACATCAGCCTGCTGACGTCACCCACGGCGTCGTGGAGGACTTATCTAGCCAGGAGAGAGAGGGGACCCCTCCCTATAAATAGGAGGGTCTCCCCCCCTCATTTCTCAAGCATTTTTCGGGTAAGGAGACCCTCCAGTGCTTGTTTTGCCCCCCTTTTCACCCTCTTTTCCTCTGTCTTTCCCTCTTGAGTATGTGAGTGAGTAGAGTTCTTCGACTTGGGTAGATCCTTCGATTACCCATCCAAGCATAGAGCGATTCTACTCTTGGGTATTGTTATCCCGTCAGTGTACGGATAACGAAAAACCCCATTCACAGCCGTTATTCTATCTGTATATAGATAACGAGAATCTCTTTTATAGCCGTTACTCTGCCCGAAGTCTGAGTGACAAAACTCATCTCGCATAGCCTCATTCTGTCCGACAAGAGAGAGAGAAGCCGATCGTCCTTCTCCACCTAAGCCGTGGGACATCACATATTTCGCCCTCGGTGTGCGCTTTCATTTATTTCTTGCATTTCTAGACAGGTATCTGTCTCTTTCCCTTTCATTATTTTTGGCATAATGTAGACAATTAAAGCAACTCGTTTAGTGTACATAATAAATGATTTTCTCTTCCTTTGTCAAGATTAGTGCCTTACATGTTAGTATAAGATATATTATCAAGGGAGAATATTCAAAAACCAGCATCTAGTAGAAAGATCGATTTATCCGGGCTAGGTGGGTGCCTAACACCTTCCCACCCTCGTAACCTAACTACTTACCTTGAATCTCTGACCAGACCATATGGAATCAAGTAGCCCTTTCCGCTAACCCCGGATGGGGCTACACCCATTGGGTCCTAGGCCCTAATCCTAGGTGGCGACTCCATTTCTTTATAAAGCAGGATCCCAATCCCCATGATGATATATCGGAATGATACGCTGTTATTCATCGAAGCCAATCTTTGTCGCCATAAGGCTGAGGAACCCCCGTCCCGAGGACCACGGTACTTACACCCATACAGGTATTTCTTTTGCTGGTCATTGTGCATCAGTAGTATCCACTCCATGGATCATAGACTCCGGTGCTACTGATCACATGATAGGTTCTTCTAGCCTTTTTAATACATATTCTCCTGCCTCTGGAAGGGATAAAGTCTAAATTACTGATGGGTCCCTCTCCTCCATCTCAGGGAAAGGATTCATTGGTTGTTCTCCTTCCCTTACACTGTCATCTGTGTTGCATATTCCCAAATTTACAACTAACCTTCTTTCCATTAGCAGTATCACTAAATCCCTGAATTGTAAAGTGATCTTTTTTCCCACTCACTGTGTTTTTCAGGAACTGGACCAGGGAAGACGATTGGATCGGGTAAAGTGCATGGCGGATTGTACCTGCTTGATGGCGATCCTACTCAGGCTTTACCTTCGGCATCCTTCTCTTCTGATTTACATAAATGGCACTCTAGACTAGGCCATCCCCCCTTAGGTACTTTATCAAATTTATTTCCAGCATTAGTTAAAGACTGTAATAAGGAAGAATTTTTTTGTGAGCCTTGTGTCTTGGCTAAACAGACACATTCAACTTATCCTATTTCTAATAAAAGATCCTCTTCCTTATTTCATATTGTTCATACTGATGTGTGGGGGCCTAGTAGAAAAACTTCCCTGACTGGCCATCGGTGGTATGTCACTTTCATTGACTGCTATTTTAGGTTCACTTGGGTATACCTTATGCACACAAAAAGTGTAGTTTTTTTATGTTTTCAACACTTTCATCAAATGATTAAGACCCAGTTTAATGCCACTCTTCAAATTTTGAGGAGTGACAATGGGAAAGAGTATCTGGAAGGTCAATTCCAAAAATACCTTGTTGCACATGGAATCCTCCATCAGACCAGCTGTGTCGACACTCCAGCCCAAAATGGTATGGCTGAGAGAAAAAACCACCACCTCTTGGAGGTGGCTAGGGCCCTTATGTTTGGAGGTGGCTAGGGCCCTTATGTTTGCTCGCAATGTCCCTTCCCTTTATTGGGGGGATGTTGTCCTTACTGCAGCCTATTTAATTAATAGGCTGCCCAGTCTGGTTCTTCTTTCAAAAGCCCCTATTGAGCTATTACTTGGCTCTTTTTCCTTTATAGTCCCACCTAAGGTGTTTGGCTGTGTTTGTTATGCTAGGGATACAAGGTCCCCTGGTAAACTTGACCCACGTAGCCTCCGCTGTATTTTCTTGGGTTACTCTGCTACCCAGAAGGGGTACAAATGTTACTACCCTCCATCTCGTAGGACTTTTGTCAGCATGGATGTTGTCTTTCATGAAAATGTTTCATATTATGTGTCCCCACCTCTTCAAGGGGAGAGTGTTAGTGAAGATGTGCTGACTATTGACTCTCCACCTCCACTTCAGTCTGTTTACCATGAGTCTGAACCAGTTCGGCCTGCCCCTAGTACTCCCCCTGAGTCAAGGGGAGAGGTTCCTATACAGGGGGAGCCCATTTCTAATCAGGGGGAGCAATCTACCCCGGTCCAGACTCCTATCCAGAGGACTATTAGTGAATTTCAGAGGAGGATTGATGCCAGTAATGTGAAGACCTATGCAAGAAAACATAAGCAGGTTCAATCAACTGTTACTCCAGTACCCATCCAATTGCCGAACCTGGATCCAGAACCTGCCTCTCCACCTGGTAATGATCCTGACTTACCTATTGCTCTTCGCAAAGGTGTCAGAACTTGCACTCAGCATCCTATATCTCACGTTGTTTCTTATGATTCCCTTTCCCCATCCTTTCGTGCTTTTGTTTCCTCTCTTTCTTCTGTTCATATTCCTAACAATTGGCAGGAAGCTTTATCAGACGGAAAGTGGAAGGCAGCTATGATGGAAGAAATGGACGCCTTGAAGAAAAATAACACATGGGAGATTGTGGTTCTTCCACCTGGGAAGAAAACCGTTGGATGTAAATGAATGTTTGTGGTGAAACAGAAGGAGGATGGCACTATAGATAGGTATAAGGCACGACTCGTGGCCAAGGGGTTCACTCAGACATACGACATTGATTACCAGGAAACTTTTGCACCTATTGCAAAGTTAAATACTATTCGTATGTTATTATCTTGTGCAGTCAACCTTGGATGGGATTTGCAACAGTTAGATGTAAAAAATGCCTTCCTAAATAGAACACTGGATGAGGAGGTGTATATGGACATTCCACCAGGGTTCTCTTATGACAGAAACCAAGGAAAAATATGTAGACTGAAGCATGCACTTTATGGGCTGAAGCAGTCACCTCGAGCATGGTTTGGCCAGTTCCACAAGGCCATGATTTCTGTGGGCTATAAGCAGAGTAATGCTGATCACACACTCTTTATAAAGAGGTTTGGTGAAAAACTCACTGTTCTTATAGTCTACGTTGATGATATAGTGGTTACTGGCAATGATGGTGATGAGATCAGACGGTTGAAGACCTTCCTGGGACAAGATTTGAGAATAAAGATCTAGGGAAACTACGGTACTTTCTTGGGATTGAAGTAGCCAGATCTTCTAAAGGCATTTTTCTCTCCCAAAGGAAGTATGTCCTAGACTTATTGGCTGAGACCGGGTTGCTAGGCTGTCATCCTTCAGATACTCCTATGGACCCTACTGTTCGACTCAAGGAGAAAGAGGGTGAGCCTGTTGATAAAGGCCGGTACCAAAGACTTGTAGGGAAGCTGATTTATCTTTCACACATGCGTCCTGACATTGCTGTTGCCGTGAGTACTGTGAGCTAGTTTATGCATGATCCCTACTCTTCTCATATGGAGGTTGTTCTTCGTATCTTGCACTATTTGAAGTCAGCTCCTGGAAAAGAAATTCTTTTGTCTATGCATGGTCATCTACGGATAGAAGCATACACTGATGCTGATTGGACTGGTTCTGCAGATCGAAAGTCTATTTCTGGGTATTGCTCCTTTGTAGGTGGAAATCTTGTCACATGGCGTAGCAAGAAGCAAAATGTGGTTGCTCGTTCTAGTGTCGAAACTGAGTTTCGAGCTATGGCACAAGGTATTTGTGAGTTATTATGGCTTAAAGGTTTGCTACAAGATCTTGGTGTTCCTATTCGTCTTCCTATGATGTTGTACTGCGACAACAAGGCTGCCATCAGCATAGCACACAACCCAGTACAGCATGATCGTACCAAGCATGTTGAGGTGGATAGGCATTTCATCAAAGAGAAGTTAGAAGCTGGGTTGATTTGTATTCCCTTCGTGACATCTGTTGATAAACTTGCTGATATCTTCACCAAGGGATTGTCTGGAAAATTGTTTCATCCCAATCTAGTCAAGTTGAGCATGATCGACATCTTTGCTCCAACTTGAGGGGGAGTGTTGAAATAGGGTGCTTACCCGATTGGGGTAAGCAGTCCTAGTTGGATTAGGATTAGTCCTACTAGTCCTAGCTGATTAGGATTAGTCCTAGTCATGTTAGGAGTAGTACTTGTCAGATTAAGTTCTTTTCTTTTCTTTTATTTTTATTGTTTTACCCTCAGCCGAGTCCTATTCTGGCATTCCTAGTTGTATTAGGAATTCCTAGTAGGACTAGGACTGAGGTGCTATTATTCCTATTTGTAGTTTGATCAGATTTATTTCAAGTTAATATAAATAAAGGGGCTTGGGTGATCGATTCAATCACTCAAGCATTCAGTTCTTAGGGCTATTAACAAGTTATAAAGAGCAAAACTAATCTATGGATGTACAGATGTAAATGAGGCACAAATGGAATGCGATTCAAACCATATGATGGGGTGACACATCATGATCTCCTTCTTCAATATGTCAACTAGAATTGGTGCTAATAAATAATAATTATGCATCATGGAGTACAATTAGGAGATAGATTTCAGGGTTGCAAAAGCATGGGATTTCCATGGAGGCTGGCTTTTGATTCAGTGGTATGCTCAAGAGAAACTAATTTAGAATTTTATCGAACAATTGGAGTGAGGGGATCGAGAAATGTCTTAAATCACAGACGTGCCACTGCCACATAGTCGACATGGACATATGAGGTTGGATCAATGTGACGAGGACATCACATTCATCGCAGATCAGATTTCATCTTGAAACAAGTGTAGAAAGAGGTCAAAAATTGGAACTGATATTAAAGTTTTATAAACTAACAAGATTTACATTTCATAACAATGGAATCCAGTTGACAATGGAGTGTAGTTAAAGCATAAACTCACTTCTCTTGAGATATGTTCCCATTAGTTTAATTCCTTCTGCAAATCGATATGTTTAAATGCCCATCGGTTCTTAATCTTATTCACTAGAAAGAGGAATCCTACATACTGAAACCCAAAAGAAAGAAAGCCTACTTCAAAACAGAGAAGTGAGCAAGCAGTGGCACCTTCTTTGAGAAGAATTTCTTCTCTTGGGGATTTGCGGATTGCATCACAGCAGATGAGGAAGCCCAAGTCAATCATATTGAAACTAAACTTGATGAAATCAATGGTCCGAATTTCTCCATACTCCATTCCTAATGATGCCCACGCTAGTGAACCAAACAGCTCAACCATTATTAGATCATTTCAGTACCACAGTCTTAAAAAATTCCCACTCCCTTGGATCAATAGATAAAGAAAATAACGAAGTTTGGTTTTTTATTGTATATAGTGATAACAAGAGGAAAGATGCTGGAGTATACCCAAAAACTACAGTAGCTAGTTTTCTTCCTCCACCAAAATAGAAAAGTGAACTAGCAGCTTTCTTTCTCCTTCCATAGGTTGGGTAACCAATCTATCTTAATACAGAAACGCATCTGCATTTTCCATAGTCAGACAATGTTGTTTTGCTTTGTCTTGTTCTTTCAAGAGAACTAAGAACAAGACAACAAATAAAAATTTAGTTGTACTGGCTGTTCTTGACATCTTACCTCATTTTTTCTTTACTGCCACTTCCTCATCTCATCTACTTCTCCATCATCATCAGCTTCTGCCTCTTCAGCGACAGCTCCTCTCTCCCCTCCTGCTTTGACCTTACCGGCGGCGGACACTGCCGATTACCAATGGGCTCCACTAACCATCTCATCTGCCACTGCCATTGTGTCAGCATCGGAGCAGCCACCACCACTGCCGGTGGTTCACAGATGAAACAGTGCTCAGAGTGCCGGAAACATGTTGGTTTGACTGGGTTCAAGTGCAAGTGAGGGACCATCTGCTCTGGGGTTGCACCTTCGTTTTCAATTTTCAAAGCATTGGGAAGGGAGGCCATCCCTATGGCCAACCTGTCGTCAAAGTCTTGAGAAGATCTCTCTATCTCTGGCATGTACATGATGAAGAAAAGGAACAGAGAGAGGGAGGGCAATGAAAGTACAAAATAACCTCATCTATAAGAGGGTTAAATGATTTGGCCAAGGGCAAAGAAAAGAGGTTACAAAAACCTGTTGTAACCAGGTTGGTTATAAACAGATTTACCCTACTGTAATTATGAACTTAAAAAAAAAAAATTAACCACCTAAAGCATAGAAACTAAGGGGATGGTCACTTGAGGTCATGAAGCTCATATTAATTGATCATTGGTTCACCTTTTACAGAATACACCCTGCTGTTAAATATCAATTATTGGGTCACAGATACATGCTCCAATCAAACTTTTTGTAGTGTGGTAAGTAACAAACAGAAAACAGAAGCTCTTTTTTCCTAGATCAAGAAAATGCATGAAGAGAAAATGACAGTGATGAAACTACCACCTTAGTCAATGCCTGAAATTCCCTTCTTAACCACCTTTGCGGCCATTTGGTTAAAGATACTTATCACTCTTCCAATACTTTTAACACGTTGAATTTCTCATATATGACAACACCTTGTTGCAACAAAAAAAGATAAAAGAAATACAGATAATGCACTTAGTTGCAAAAAAGAACAAAATTTAAATGCAGAAAACAAATGGTAGGGGGTGGGGGGGGGGGAATTCAAAAGACAAATGCCAATAATTAAATTGATTAAAAAAAACTTGTAAATAGGACACCTCACTGAGAGCTGCAGCTGAGGATGTCGATTAGCAACCAATTTTGCCCAATGAGCTACACAAATGTAGCAAAGTTTATCTGCAGATTGGAGGGTTGAATGCATTAGAAAGATAAACTAAGAAAAAATAAAAAATAACTGCTGTAAAAGAAAGCTACACAGTGAACTAACGAACCAGTTTCCAATAAATAAGAAAAGATATTAAAACTTTGAAATTCATAAAAGTTGACTGACTCCTGCCTAGTTTTCCTACAACTAATCCGTAGTTTCAATGCTAAATATAATACAACAAAAGGATCAGCAAGATGAGGAGGAACCTGAGTTACATACTAACATAAGCTACGTTTACAGTCACTCAAGCTCATCTGCTCACAAATTATAACGAAGGGAATAAGATATATTTGAGGATGAAAAGGCAAACATTAAGCTCTCGTTACAGAAAAGAAATTTCAGAGAAATGGGTCTAAGGACACTAAACACTTTTACGGTTTAAAGAATTCAAACTTGAAGGTTTATCCAGACATCGTGGGCAACTAGTTATGATCATAAGCATATGTGATATCAATGACAAACAGGGAAAAAATATATACAGAGAGAGGGAGACATATAGAAACAGTGGTTTAACTAAGCTCCTTTCTGGACGGGACTAGGCAAATGGGGCAAGGGTTCGAAATGGAATCTCTAGGAGCCTTGGAGGGCCAAGAAACTTGAACTACCCATTTAGGAAAAAAAAATTCTAGCTGATGATATGAGCATCTCACTGTAATTTTAGATATGAAACTTAAGATGGAAAAGAGCACTCAACAAACATAGAAGTTTTCAAAATACAATACCTCTATGGTACAGTAGGAATGCAGGTCTACTACATTTTTTTTTTTTTGGGGCTAATCAGGTCTACTACATTTTTAGTTCCTACAAGGAGTAATGCAACCCGGGTTCCCAAAACCCTGCTTTTGGGTCGCTATGGGCCCACAAGAATGATAAATATCTCAAGTTAAGGGGATAATAAAAATTGAAGAGGAAGTATTTCAGGAATTTAGAATAAGAATGGGGCAAAGCAAAGCAAACTCGAAAACAAAGGGTGTTTTTTTTTTTTTTTTAATGATTAATAAGGGCTGTCCAAGTGTAAATATGAAAACATTGTCAGAATAGTAGTTTGTAAGGGTCATTATGTAATGTTATGTATCAATGTCCTTTGTTGTAATACACAGCACTTGTACGGTCATATATGTAATTTCCAGATTATATATATATATATAGATATTCTAACACTCTGTAGAACAGAATATACTAGACAGTCTTTCTCTCCCCATGTCTTCCTTCTCTTCTCTTTTTCTCCCTACTTCTCCATCAACCTAAACCCCCCCCCCCCCCCATCTTACCAGTTCTGGTCCTTGCTCATCAGATTATACATCTGATTGCTAAATAACATGTCATTCTCAACCTCCCGATCGAACAAGCCAGCAGTAAAGCCAACTCAAATCAGATGGAATACCTCAACCTAATGATCTTCAAAGAGTCTGAAATTTTAGGTGATGGTTACTTATTGCCAATCCTCTGTAGCAAGAAACAACAGCCAAATTAAAAATAATATTTCCTTCTGCAAATAAACATGGCTGAAGAGAGAGAACCAGGTTGAGTTTCAGTTAAGAACTCTCGATTCCAGCAAGGTTTTGCTGGGATTTTACAGGTATTCAAATCATGTGGGCTATAAGTACCGTCAGAACAGGAACAGGAGAATGGGAAATAAGTTTTGGCTTGGATTATGTATGTGTTGGGCACTTGGGCTTTTGATCCCATGGGTTTTCTTTGTAATTGGCCACTTTAATGGGACTAAAATATGGGTAGTGTAGGAAAACGGGATTTACTTCATTAGTTTAGTTGGAGTCCTGTTTTGAGTCAGTTTCTTTCATTATTTTAGTTTTCAAGCCGGTTTATGTTACCTCATTAGTTAAGGACTGAGTTAAGCCTTTCCTTTTTAGTATTGGAGTTTGTTTTTGAGTCTTCTATATAAGTGTGTGAGGGGGCTACAGTCTTGTAAACAAATTTGATTGAGATTAGGAAGAAAAAAAAAGCATAGCTTTGTGCTTTGCTCTGTGAGAGAGTATGGTGAGATGCCATTGGTGAGAGACCAAAATACGGTGAGAGGCCGTGGGTGAAAGACCCGAGTCTGAGAGAGACTACCCTATCTTCTTCTTCCCTTATTCAATTTCTTTTCTTTTTTTTTTTAATTTTATTGTTTTGAAAAATTTCCTGCAAATCTGTGAACCGATTGAAGTATTTACTGTTGCTGGAACTGAAGTTTGCGATCGTCTTGTGGATTGGTTATCACTCGTGACTGGTCTACATTATTTGGTATCAGAACCATGGAGGGACGGCAAATGGAGTCAACAACTGCTGAATTCTACTTCCCATTGAAGGATGATCGTGCAAGTCTAATTCGACATCTCTACCAAACTCGTGGATGAGGGTTTTTTTTTTTTTTTTTTTTTTTTTCAAGCAGGGGAGAATTGTTATAGATAAGTTACCTAAAGAGCTTATTTTATTAAAAATAAGCTTTGGGTTGCGTTTTGTATGTGTTGGGCCTTTAATCCCATGGGTTTTCTTTGAAATTGGCTACTTTAATGGGCCTAAAATATGGGTAGAAAGTAGGAAAGGGATTTACTTCATTAGTTTAGTTAGAGTCTTGTTTTGAATCAGTTTCTTTCATTATTTTAGTTTCCTAGCCAGTTTATGTTACCTTACTAGTTAAGGATTGGGTTAGGCCTTTCTTTTTTAGTGTTTTAATCTGCTTTTGAGTCTTCGATGTAAGTTTGTAAGGGGCTACAGCCTTGTACACGAATTTGATTAATGAGACAAAGAAAAAAAAACATAGCTTTGTGCTTTGCTCTGTGAGAGAGAATGGTGAGATGCCATTGATGAGAGACCAAAATATGGAGAGAGGTCGTGGGTGAGAGACCCGAATTTGAGAGAGACCACCCTACCCTATCTTCTTCTTCCCTTCTACGGTTTCTTGTTTTTTATTTTGTTGTTCTGAAATTTCCTGCAAATCTGAGAACCAATTAATGTATTTACTGTTGCTGAATGTGAAGTTTGCGATCCTCTTGTGGACTGGTTATCACTTGTGACTGGTTTACATTACCCATAGAATTCAAATTAAAAATGATATTTTATTCTACAACTAAACTTGGCAAAAGAGAGAGAACCAGCTTGAGTTTCAGTTCAAAACTCTCGATTTCAGCAGGGTTTCTCATTAGGATTTTGCAGATAGGGTCGCCCAAGGGTTTCTGAACAACCAACCAAACTTCAGAACAAAAGGGCTGAGATGGGATCCGCTTCAAATCAGGTGGGCTGTAAGTACTGCCAGAATAGGAACAGGGAATAAAGGGAAGAAATAAACAAAGAAGAAGGAACATAAGGAAGGAAGGAGATAGGAAGGAAAACTAAGAGCTTATCAGCAAGAGGAGAGATTCAAAATCGCAGCGAAGGAGAGGAGAGAGAACCAACAGCCAACAAGCTGCAATCAGGTCAGACAGGCACACTCCAAAAAAAAAAAAAACTCAATTTCATTCAACTCTAACCTCCATCATTGGATTACATGCATATATACAAAGATAAATACTCCTAATTACATTCTAAAACAGAGATAGAACTCAAATAGGAAACTAGCACTAAAACAAAAACTCCAGTGTATCTCCCACCAACCCTTATTGGACCAAAAGCCCAGTGTAGGTCCGGTTCGCCTTGGTCTGGGTTTCCAGATCGGGTCATGCCAATCCAGCCATGCACAAGCAACCACATCAAAGGAGGTTTTTGCATTCTTTAAGTGAGTAAGAATCTTTCAACATGGTCCAATAGGTGAGGAAATTTCCTAGGCATCACCCAACCTATTGGCAGTCCCATCATCGTTAAGTTCCACTTCATGAATGACCAAAGCACTGGTTCAAGGATAGACAATGGCATGAGAATCACATTCCTGAGATATAGATTTCAATTTTGTGGTTTTTCTTAGTCCAGGTTGTTGTATTGGTGGAACTTGTAGTCTCACATTTCCTGCTTTGTTTTTTGACTTATTTTTCAACCTCATTTCAAATTTATTCTCTTCTGTATGTCTATAGATTCAACTTGCTGCAGTGGATGAGGACCCATGAGATATCAACTACCTTTGCAGCTACATCAGTCACTAACAGTTAAAAAAAAAATCTGGAGAAATAAAGGTCCAAGCGCTATAGAGGTTCCTTATCTCATGAAAACAATGCACCATCATCATCACCAATGTAAGACCACCTTAACGAATGACGAGATAAAAGCATCATTATATAAAATTTGAGAAGAGAGTATTGCAGCCTGATTACATTGCTAGAAACCTTTAAAGGAAGTTACAATGAAAACATACATAGAAACCGAGCCTGAAATACAAACCCAATCTAACACAATATAATCCTTCTTAATCTAAAATTCATACATATTATTTCAACAATGAATTGTCCCTTATTACCTTCCCTCAAGGGTGTGGCAGTTAGTTAGAAGATTATCACAAAGGAGAGAAAACGAGGAGCAGGTAGACTCTTCATAAAGAAGCCCAACTCAAAAGTTTAAGCTATTAAGTGAATAAACCCAACTAGTACATAAAGGCATCCAATGTCCCAGTGTTCTCCAATGTGGGATTATTCCCAACACTTCACCTCATGTGTTGCCCCCTTATTTTGGGTGGCAGTACACATGGCATGTGTGGCCACTCTTTTAGTGTTTGTACACGGATTGTCATCAATGGTTGGCCTGGTGGCTCTTATACAACGAAATTTTGAGAAGAGAGTATTGCAGTAGCAGAACCGATTACATTGCAAGAAACCCTTAAATGGTGTAAATAGAAATTACAATGAAAACAGAGATAGAAACCCAGTTTAACACAACATTATTCTTCCTAGTCTAAAACTCATACATATCAATACAACAATCAATTGTCCCTTATTATTGTATTTCTTACATCTTACAGATGGACTTGCAACTTACCTTGAATAGTACAAAGATACAACTTCAGAAACTCATTCCCTCAGCAATTTCAATCTGCTCCTTCAAAGAACCATGAAGGTTCTCAACAAGATTCAACAAAAAACCATCTGCACCATGCTTGGCCACCAGAGACACTGACACCGGAAGGTTATCATACATTCCCAAAGGTATACTAACCTGCAGTTAAGTAATTCATCAAAGACTACATCCGTCACAAACATGCCCCCAATAACTTTGATGATATACAATCACACAATGCTGTTAAATGGCAGGGCTAAGAGAGACTACCTGGCAAAATCCAGAAACTCCTGCGACAGACAGCAAGCTGAATGCTCTAGCACGAAAATTTTCAAGTGTAACAGCCTCTGTTTGCAATTTAAATGGAGGCCTAGGAACTGTAGGAATAGCAAGGACACCAAAATCCTACAAAACCATTCGGTAAAAGCATCAAGAAATGAAGAAAGGCAGAATTGGACAGAAGATCATGAGCAGAAAATTCTTAGACATGACTGCTTCAACTTGCTTGTGAGAGTGTGAAAATTGTAATTTTACAGTAGCAGATAGAGTTAAGTTTAAGCATAATTTCCTCAAGAATTTCATGTACAATCAAGTGAATTAAACTGCAGAATTATCTCTCAACTTGAGTAATCCATAGTGCACCAAACCAGAACCTTAGATTGGATACTTCTATTGGGCTAACTTTTAAAGGTTTCGCAGCTTCAGACTAAATTTTTTATTTATTTTGAGGGGGGGGGGGGGCGTGGTTAAGCTCATCACTTGGAGAAAACTGCAGCCTCGAAGAACTTTTTTTTTGTTTGAGAAATTTTCCCTCATTTTCCTTTTGCTAAATTTCTTGTTTCTGGCTCTCCTCTTAGGGACTGTTCGGCAGTCTGTCTTTGTTTATTTTGTCGTTGTCTTTGACCAAAAAGGGAAACATTTGATGAAAAAAATCCAAGGTTTAGATTTTTTTATCAAATCACTAGTTCGAAAAAAAGTTTAGTTACTTTCTGTTATTTAAATTTCTAAATGAATATATTCGGATAAATTGAATTCCAAAAATATCAATAGGAGTTTAATTATTCAAGACTTCTTCTGAGACTAAAATACACAAACTATCAATTCCCAGAAGAATTTATGAAGATGCCAGTTTGCTTAGCTGGTTAAAGTCACAGTGTCATTTACAGGATATCAGATTGAATTCCATCTCCACACACCAACTTGCGAACTTACCACTAACCGCAACTCGTTGCCCCATCCCCACCCACCAAAATAAAAATATGTTAATATATTTTTTATCCGATTATATTTAGGAAGGCAGGACGTGCACTACATATAGAAAGATGTAGCTTAGGTGGCACCCAGAAAACACAGGTAGATAGCCCCCACCTCCGATACTCATTTTTCAAATTTAGTCTAAATAACTGTCCCATGTGGCAAGGTAAAGTTCACTTTCTTAGGTATTTTAATCTAAAAACTCACAATATCATGGACCATATGATTGACATGGGACCCAAGGTTCAATATGAGGCCAATATAGAGGGGCAACCCTATCCACCCAATGGTCTTGATTGGCCACATCCATGGGGCTTGGATTGAGCCACCCATCCTGCTAAGATTATAAAGATTGTGGTCCTTTTTGTTTTTTCTTGTCGGAAAATTGAACTGAGAAAGCAATGAACAGAATTAAAAGTAATTTTATTTGAAAAATAAATGAACATTATAGAGAAACATAACCTATTTAGTTAATTAAATAACATAGAGACCCAAGAAAAAAAAATCTGTCAAACAAAACAAAAAAGATATGATGAGTTAATCCGAAGTATTAGAAAATTCCTCAAGGAATTTGCATTCCCACAGGCAGTGAGTGACTCTGCACATGCATGGGTCTCTGTGGTGTGTGTGTGTGTGTGTGTGTGAGAGAGAGAGAGAGAGAGTACCCCAAGCAGGTCAGTAAGAGCAGCACGGAGTTCATTCCTGATTTTATGACAGGAGTCAATGTTTTCACTTGTTGTCCCAAGGGCTTTCTGTACCCGTTCTGATGTGCCTGGACCTAATTTAGGTTTAACTGAACTAAGCCATTCTTCATGGTTATTTTTGAACTCATACCTACAATTCAACATAATAATTGCATTCCAGAGGTATTAATATAAATTTTTTTTTTTTTTGGGGGGGGGGGGGGGGGAAGGGTGTAGGGGAAAGAAAAACCTATTTTTTACATTGCAAGAAATCACAGATAGTATTGCAGTTATGTTCAGGATCCATACATCTGAAGCAACCTCATGGAACTGGAAAGGTCCATTAATGAAGGTATATTAGACTCCACTTGATTGGCTTCATCCAGAAAACGCTTTAAACTTGGAACATTCTCCTTAACAAAATCACCAAGGTTTGTATGCCTAACAATTTGACCTAAAATAGAAAGATGATGAAGTAATACATCACTCTATTAAAATCCCATTGTGATGAATGCAGGCAGAAAGGACTGCATAGCACATTATCAAGAATTTACCTCCAAACAACTTTTCAACAGACTTAAGAAGAACCTGGGTCACACGATCACTGGGAATGCTCACAAGTTGAAAACAGTCATCTGGAACAATAATGTGACTTGGTTGTACAGGTTCCACATTAGGCAATTGCAGTAGCACACGCGCTACTTGATTCAAGACCACAGGATCCCTTGCAAACCATCCTAGATGACGAATGTGTCAACAAATAGAGTTGCAGGAAAAGGTAAGATAAATAGTAAACCACTAAACCACAACACACTCTCTGTGCTACAAGCATACTTCCATCCAAGTTAAACATCAAACCGCAAGTATGATATAATTAAAGAAACAACCAAATATTTCTCCTACCTCGTTTGAAGGTCTTGTATATGTTGCACTCTTTTTTGAGCCACATGGAGGGCTCTTTTGGTCAGAACTGTTGGATGGGATGCCTTGACTTTGCCATATGTCAAGTTTCTCCCCCTCCCCTCCATCCAATCTGTGCTATATGATCTCTCGTGATAGGACAGTTGCACTTTTATTCTCAGAGGTTGACTTAAGTTGCTCAAAATTGAATTTTCCAACCAATTTTAAGCTTTATATCTCCACATGGGAGAATAGGATTTCACTGAAACTTGCTAGACTATTTTATCATGAACTGGACAACACATTTATAAATTTTGAGCCCTAAACAACTGTGCTATGTGACAGATATCAGTGGAATCCAAAGAAACTTATCCAGATGGGCAATACAGTAAAACCATGCCCTTGTTCAGAAAAAGGGATCATTCAGGTTATTAACCATGAGCAGAGAAAATGCATTATTAGCTTCTTAGGTTTGGCATTGGTTTGTCTTTTGTATCTCATACGTTCACTTTATAGACATGATAGAAAACTTGATTTCTCATGAACTTGCATCCCAGCAGTTGGAATGAGTGAAACCACTCACCGGTTTTATCCCATTCCATCTTGGCTCTGAATCTGCTTGGAACTTGACATATGGAATGTTGATCTTTAATTCTCTATAGATTTACTAATTATAAAAAACTGTTGCCAATATCATACTGCCGTAATACGATAGAAGGGCAATGCACAACCAGATAGCAGTGTCGAAGTTGCAACTCATAGGTGTCTCAGTTGTACATTGTACTTTCACACTTTAAATTCTATAACTTTTTCTCCTTTCATAAGTTTTAAGATGTATAATTATGGTGACATGGTATCACTGGGTACAGAACTTTGTGAAATGAATATAAGCAGAAGTATGTTTATCATGACATATAAATATGGTAGAATGCATAGTATTCACGTATCAATCAAAACTTTAGAATTGATGACATTGATCCTGGAAATATGCCATGGAATGGTGAAACAGGATTTGAATATATAAACAAAATCAGTTGAACCAAGGGTAGCTTCAGTTGAGGTCAACATTCAACATTTTGATTTCAGTGGCCATTTTGACCTGGCCCGAAACCAAAATGTGCCACCAAAAGGGCTAAAATCCCACCGAAATGGACCAAATTTCGGTGGAAATTTCGCAAATGACCATTTTAGTTTCAATGATTGCCTTGTTAAGCATGTTTACACATGTTTGAATCATTAGATTTTTTTATTTTTTTTATTTTTTTTTGGGGGGTGGGGGTTTGGGGGGAACCTAAAGTGGTAGTTTGGCTTCAGACCCTAGGTTGCTAGTGCATAACATAACATACTATATCCTTTCCCTTACATAATTTAGCAAAAAATATTGAACAAAGATGGAAATATTTAGGGACATATCTCTTTCTTAAAGTTTTAATGCAAATATTTTTGCAATCTTATCGTGGGAGCTTAAATGAGTTTGGAGATGTCTGAATCCTCAATGATTTGTAAGTTTTTGAAGAAATTTGAAGTGTGCTAGCAATTTTGGCTCGTTTCAATTCAAAAGTTGGTATTCTATATAAAAGAATGTGCATTTCAATTATTTTGACCAGAATTTCAACATTTCGAAGAAATATTGTATGTTTTGTATTTTGCATGTCATTCAAGGCCCATCAAAACCGAAATATTTCACCGAAATTTCATCATTTCAATCAAAATTTCGAACCATGGTTGAGGTGAGAGTCCAAGTTCAGAACAGGTGGGGAACCTCATGCCTCATGGCCTCCAAATTACATAGTTATGATTATTAAATAACATCAGGATTAGACTAAACATGCTTTAAGATAGAGTGTGAAGGATTTTCTTAAAAATATATAAAGAAAAAAGATTGAATATCCGAACTTGCAACTTACCAACTGTATCAAAGCTTTGTGAATTAGGAACAACACCACTAATAGGAACAAGACCATGTGAAGGCCGAATCCCATAAATTCCACAGTAAGCTGCAGGGGCTCTTACGCTTCCTCCAGTGTCAGTGCCTGCAAGGAAATGCCAACAGCCAACAGAAGAGTTTGCATTAGTCCCTCCCTATACCTAATGATGACAATTTAAAAAAAAAATATATATATATATATATATAAGACTCTGATATCTCAGAGAGAGTGAAAGTCTCACACCTAAGGAGAAATCTACAAGGTTTCCTGCCACTGCTACAGCAGATCCACTTGAAGATCCTCCAGGTATCCGATCTGGGGCACAAGGATTAACGGGTGTTCCATAGTGTATGTTTTCTCCATTCAGACTGCCATCAAATACTTAGGAACATCATAAAAAGCTATAAAAACAGCTCTAAATGAAGAAGAATAATTTTGGTACTCTATGAAGCAAATATTCATCCCAGGAAGAGTAAAAAAAAAAATAAAAAAAATCAAATGGAACATCAAATTCTTTTTTTCCTAAAAAAAATCTAAAACCAACCTGTAGGCCAATTCATCCAAGACAGTTTTGCCAACAGATGTGGCACCAGCATTCAAGAGAGCTGTAACAACGGGAGCAGTTGATACGGCAGGTAAGTGGGTCCTGGCCCAATCCGGATGACCAAATCCAGTCACGTATCCTTCAACATCAAATCTGTTCCCACAAACCCAGAAATTTCAGAAGCAGTTCACAAATTGCAAATGAACAGAGAAAGAAGAAGAAAATTAACAGAAAAAAAAGTACTTAAAAATGGAGAACAAAAAAGAAAATAGTCAAAAGGAGTAAAAGCAGGGAGAAAAGAGTGACATGTCTTTGATGGCGAAAGTAAGGCCGTTCAGTGGTAGTTGTTGAGTAGAAGTAGTTAGTGGAGGACGTAGTACGAATTTCTCCATGAAAGCTCCGAAATCTGCCTTTGCCGCCGCCATCTCTACTACGCAATTCAACTCTCCTCTCTCTCTCAGTTCAGAGTTCAGAGTTCAGAGTTCAGAACTTCAGATACAAGCCCATCATCATCGCTATTGGTTCTCAGTTTTTATAGCTGATTTCCTTTCGTTGCAAGGCCAGACATCAGAGAACAGCAAGAAACGCGCGCTACTGCCAATTGGGACATTGGATCGTGCCAGAATGATAAATTAAAAATGAAAAGACCATTTTAGCCTTATAGTTTAAATCAATGCCTTTGTGGTACTGGTTCGGGTAGGCGTGCAGCATGATTGGTTTCGCTCCGGGTAACTCTTTGTTGTCATGGAACTTTGTTCCATGAATTTGTCTTATCCAATTTGGTTTTCGTATCATGAGATGAACGAAGGGACCCACAAACAGGGGAATGACACCAACTTATAAAAAAAAACCAAAAAATGGACCCAGTTTTGCTTCCTATTCAACCCTGGGATCCATGCCGGTTCGGATTGTATCTTTATCACCTCCATTTTGCTGAACGGTCCAATTCCCCAGTTCCTCTAACAAAGGGGGGCTGAAATGACCTCTCTACCCATGCCCAAACACCCTGCCCGGGTGGGGTCCACCATCCCCCTATTAGAGGAACTAGGGAACTGGGCCGGTCAGCAAACTGGAGGTGATAATTTTCCGTTCGGATTTGCACCCTAAAAAATAAAATAGTTCACGGTTCGTATCGAATATAGGCCAATCTCAACACAGCTATTGATTATATATTAATTGTATCAGACATTTTTGCCCTCAAATATATCGATACCAACATTATTTTGATCATTTTACCCTTTATCCATATCATAGTATCATACCACTGATCTGATATAGTCAAGGTATTGCCCCGTTAACACTGATACAGCGATATCGACTCCTAAATAGTATCCACAAGTATCTGACTCTCTGATTGAATTGGAAAAAGATATTTTCAACTTTGTACTAGAGATTCTCTCCCCAGCATGGTTGAAGAAATACTTAAATCCAAAATTGGACTTCTCTTTCCTCAACTAACATAAATAAGAGGATAGAATCATAGAATATAAAATAAGGGTGGGGAATCGATGCCAGGCTCTACGTGGCCTTTGCATTAGCATGGGGGCCAATGAGAGGGCTCACAAGGGTATTCAATCGGGGTGAGATTTTCATTTCATGGGGGTGGAACAGTCATTTTTCGTCCTTCCTGTGTCTAGGCACAGGCTCCATGCAGCATGGCCCCCTTCTTTTTCCCGTAAGATATATATTTTTCCAACTTAAGTAATCAAACTGTAAAGCCTGTGAGAATAGCATTTTCTTTTAAGGGTTCATGTTCTCTACGCCGCAGCGCAGGCTGCACCCAGACACATGGGCCTGCCACTTAGGGGGCAGGGCGATCATTGCGCCCACCCCCATGTGTCTGGGCGCAGCCTTCGCCCCCGGCATAGACAACATTCTCCCGTCGTTTAATTATCCTCTCCATTCCTAGTTTTAGAGTTGCATTAAGGTAAGTCATGAGAGGATGAAGATGTCATCCTTGGAACGTGTACGAGTGCACCATGACAGAAAAGATATTAGAAGGGTTCATAAAGCTAACCTCATTACTCATGTGTCATGATTCATGCATCTTTCATCTTTTCATCCGTCTTATTCGATTCAATAGAGGTATAAAATGACCAAAAAAAAAATCTGGCTCCACGGCCTCCACCTGTTTATGATTCTTATATGGACCTTCCCATATTTTTTTTTTTTTTGTAATTAAGCCTGCGGGTGTTCACAGTAGTAATATTTTGTGTATTCCAAAGTATAATGGTACAATGGATGATTAAACAATAAACACCATCAGACAAAGCTCCCTATATGAAAATTAGATTTTTTAAAAAAAACCTCCCAGAAAATATTGAAACTTACTGTTTCATGATAATTATGCATCATGAAAAAAATTAGGAAATAGGTTCCAAGTTTGCAAAACCTTGGGATTTCCTTGAAGGCTTGCTTTTGTTTCAGCGGTAGGCTTAAGATAAATTTATGTTAGAATTTTATCAAACAATTGCAGTAAGGTGACTAAGAAATGTGTTAAATCAGAGACAAGCCCCGTCCCCTTCAAAAAAAAACAAAAAACAGAAGTATTGGTGAACTCGTCGGTTATCAATATTAAGCTTGAAACAAGTACAGAAAGTGGTCAAAAGATATCAAAGTTTCTTAAGGTAGAACAACGCCAATTCATAATAATGGAATCTAATTGGCATTGAAGAGTCTGATCGATGCAGTAGCATTGGATTGGCTGAACAGATATGATAGGTTTTGGAAGGCAAAGCCTAAGAAATCCAGCCCATCCAATTATGGTGGTTGGTAGCTAGTAGAAGTAGGTAGTTTCTTTTTTTCCTATTTCTCAAGGGTATTTATGAACTTTTCATTTTTTAATATATATATATAAATGCCAGCTGTTAGAGCTATGTGGCACATCCAAGTCCTAGGTTCAGCATAGGCTAGTATTTTATTTTAAGGAAAATTACACTGTCATCCCTTGAGGTTTGTATTAAATACAGAATGACCCCCTATGTTTTTAAATTATACAATCACACCCCCTGAGTTTTGGTTAGTTGTTACAGGCAGCCCCACTTCTTTATATCATTCCCGTTAAGTGATAAGGTGTTGATAATTCATGACATACAATGACTAATAAACCCCTATTAGGGGTGTGAGCTTACCAACCGATTGCCCTTCCCATCCTCTCATTACTCCATCTCCGTCGCTCACATTCTGCAGTTTTGATTCTCCATCTCCATCAGTTTCTCGCCCATTCCCTCTTTCTTTCTCTCGTTCACACCCTTTGTTATTGAAGCATAGTGTCTCTTGCAATTTTTTTATGGGAAATTTACACATACCACCCCTGAGATTTGACGAAAGGATATTTTCACCCCCTAGTTTTGGAAAATTCTGCGTACCCCCTTGAGGTTTGCAAACGGTAACAAATAAGCCCATTCCGTCAGCTCATGACTAGCACTGTTAAAAATTAGACTTGAACTGACGGAATTGCCCTTACAAGAAAAAAAAAAGAAAGAAAAAACACCTGCAACTCATCTTCCCCAATCGATTTTGGGGAAGATGAGTTGCAGGTATCCTTGTAGGGAACACCATGGAACCGATCTTGATTCACTCTCTTTCCTTTCCCTCTTCCATTTGCTTTCCCATCTAAAAAACTTCACAGTAGCTGCATGAGACCCATAACAGAACTGCAATACCTCTTCAAAGTGCTCTGGCAACAGAGGAATTCCGGTGCGTGATAACTCAACTTCAAGTTCAGGAACATGGACTTTGGAGATGATTTCAAAGAAAATCTTCACATTCGGAGAGATATTTGCGTTGTCATGATATGAAGAGAACAATTGTGGTCTCGGAATAGAGGGAATTTTTGAGTTGCTGTTCTGCGAGTGTTTTGAGGGACCAATGGAGGTTGCATTTCTAGGGTTTTCGGCCGCGACCGCCATTAATTAAGTTTAAATAGAAGCGAATAGTGAACCTTGAATTGAGAAGATAAAGCAAAAGCTCTAGAATGATACAGAAACCTTTCAAATCTCTAATCCAAAACCCTAAAACGGATCAAACCTTGTACTCAATAAGTGGATTTCATCAAGGAAACTGAAATTCGTGACCAAAATAATTGAAATTTAGGAGATTTTCCCACTATAAGAAGTAATATGACATGGATAAGTATTTTGCAGAGGAATCTGAACATAAAAAATCTATGATTCTTTCGCTTTTTGTCTTTTATCCCTTTCTTTATTTATTGTCCACACACCCCATTTCTGAATTCCGACAAGCTTTGAGAAAGACAAGGCAATTGTAGGCGGTGTTTAGGAGTGAAAAACTACAGAAGTTGCAGTGTAAGAGCCATATGTTTTACGATTGCAATTTGCAATTGATTGAGAGAGACGTTCCTTCATTCTTTCACTTGTCAAAAAAGAAAATGAAAAAAAAAAATAAAGGGCGGAGAAAAATCAAAAGAGTGTTCATCGGAAAGGTGACGCAGGTAGGCAACCGTCATCATCCAATTCCATTCGTCTAAAGCTTTAACGAAGCAACAAAAAAAAAAAGAGAAGATCCTGACGATCAGGGGGTTGAGAGTTATCGAGGGAAAGGAAAGAGAGTGAATCAGGATCGGTTCCATGGTGTTCCCTACAAGGATACCTGCAACTTATCTTCCCCAAATCGATTGGGGAAGATGAGTTGCAGGTGTTTTTTCTTTTTTTTCTTTTTTTTCTTTTCTTGTAAGGGCAATTCCGTCAGTTCAAGTCTAATTTTTAACAGTGTTAGTCATGAACTGACGGAATGGGCTTATTTGTTACCGTTTGCAAACCTCAGGGGGGGTACGCAGAATTTTCCAAAACTGGGAGGTGAAAATATCCTTTCGTCAAACCTCAGGGGTGGTATGTGTAAATTTCCCTTTTTTTATTCAACATTCTGCAGAACAGAGATGTATAAATGAATACCTACAACTCCATCGCTGACCTGCAACTCCTCGCAGAACAGAGGAGTCCCTCACCACTTCTCTCCCCTTCCCATCCTCTCATTACTCCATCACCATCGCTCACATTCTGCAGTTTTGATTCTCCACCTCCATCAGTTTCTCGCCCATTCCCTGTTTCTTTCTCTCGGTCACACCCTTTGCTATGGAAGCATAGTGTCTGTTGTTGAGACTTAGGAGAAAAGCATAGTGTCCGTTGCAATTTTTATATTCAAATTCATTCTCCTCTTTGATGAATCTGACCAAAAACCTTACCCTTCAAATGACTGATATCCTTGGGCGAAGTCTTCGGGGTTTTCAGATGGGAAATCTCAACGGGAATTAGCCAGAAGACAAGCGATTGTTTACTCACCAAATGCTCCCAAAGTTAAAAGCGTCATGGAGTTGGAGAGGAACTAAATCTCTTCCGGTAATTTGTAGCAATCGATACTGCTCTTACGACTTCATTCCCTTACCCTGCCTGTCGTCAAAAACTTTACCCCATGAATCATGATAAGACGAGTTTCTCAGATTAAGATTTTGGTTAGTAGAAGGGAAGAGGTGAGGTCTAGTGGGGGTGTTCTCATGCAGTGGAAGGAAAATGGAAGAAATAGAAAAAGAGAAGGAGGGGGTTCGGTGATGATGATTGTTGGGAGTTAAAGTGGGAAATCAAAATCAGAGAGACGGTGAGTGAGGTTCTTGTTAGTGGAAGGAAAGAGAAGAATATAAGAAGGGGATGGATTAAAGGGTTCAATTAGTGGAAGGAAAGAGATGAAGTGGATCGGTCCAGACTCCAGAGGCAAAAGGAAAATAAGAGGTTTCGGTTTGGACTGTGAAATAGAGAATGGGATTGGATGATTTCAGTTATGAAATGGATGGTGAACGATCGATTAAGTTTCAGAGGGTGGATGGAGAAGTGAGATTGGAAGAAGATTTGGCTGGGATTTCAGTTAGGTTCAGGTAATTGAATTTCACGGTCGTAGTTTGACCTGAAGACCAGGGCATCTAGACGGCTGAAAGCAGAGGAAATAGCAGCTTGGGTTTGCAGATTTTTTAGGGCTACTAACGAATGAATGAGAGCGGGGAAAAAAATCCGAGAGAGAATAGAGGGAGAAGAGATGAGGGAGAGATGACATAGATGTAGGGCTGTAAATGAATAGCCGAAATCCGTTTTCGTATCTGTGTCCGTATTCGTTTAGCACTATCCGAATCCGTCCGAAAGCTAAACAAATGCGGATACGGATAGGCTATAGCTATCCAAAAAGCTATAGTTACATGTAAACGGATAAAATGTCCGATCCGTATCCGTATTCATATCCGTTTAGCACTATCCAAATCCGTCCGATAGCTAATCAGATGCGGATGCGGATATAGCACTATCCGAGCCAAATCCGATCCATTTACAGCCCTACATAGATGTATAAACGAATACCTGTGCGGTGGATTTGTAGGTCAGCGATGGAGGCAACTTCAAATTTGGGGAAGAAGACAACGGTAAAAAAGGTTTGTCTTGCAATCTTAGAAGAGGGCAAAGTTGGTATTTAAAATGTATTATTTAACACCGTCCATTCAGAGGGTGTGGCTGTATAATTTAGAAACTAAGGGGATCGCTCTGTATTTAATACAAACCTCAGGAGGTGGCAGTGTAATTTTTCCTTTATTTTAAGTAAAGTCTTATTTAAGTTGTTTTTTTGGTAATTATTTAAGTTGTTACATGTTACGAAGTTAGAAGTATACCGAAATTCTAAGTCCTGTTTTATATAAAAGAGTTGTAAACTCCAAATCAATGGACAATGGAATAGCATTATGGGTGAGGGTTTCCGACCCTGCTAATGTGGGGAAGGGGGAATCTCCTATAATTTTTATCACCTGCGGTTCTCTTGGTCGGTACGGTTCTCTAGTGCCTCTAATAAAAAGGGGGTGGACCTCACCTGGGGAGTGTATTTGGTCAGGGGGTGGAATGGTCATTTCAACCCACCTATGAGAGGAACCGCACAACCGTACCAGTCAGTGAACCTCAGAGAATAAATGTCCGAATCTCCTACGCAACACCAATCGGGGTGCAAGAATCAAGAATATGTTTGATCAATTAGGGGCCCACACAGTCACAGAGGAGAGAGTGTCAGGGATGTGAGAGGGTGTGGGAAACCATTCCCTCACTGACAGTGTGGGGATCTTTTCCCTAGATTTATTTGAAAAGAGTTTGTGGGTTTGAGGAAATTCTTCTCCCTCCCTCATCCTTCCCATCAATCTCTCTTTTCTCTCTCATCTTTCTTCCTTTTGATCCAATCTCTTCCCCATCCCAGTGGCACTTGCTGCCTCCTCGCCTTTTTCTTTCCTTCTTCCAATCGATACCTTGTACTTTATCCTCTCTTATGTTACTGTTGCAGGTCCCTATTTTGCAGGTGCAGCAAGCTCTCCATCATCAAGTCCCAAGCCTGTTTTTTCTCTCTACTTCTATTTTTTTTTTTACTATAAGAGCAAATTACATGCACCTCTTCTCGTGTTTGAAATAATAACAGAACATCCCCATAGTTTTATCTTTTACATAAAACCCCTTCATGGTTGACGGTGTCAGTGAGCTGTTAATTATAAAAATAAAAAGACATTTTTACCTTTTTATACCTTGAAACTAAAATGATAAAATGGAAATACTATTTCTACCCTTTTTACATCCTCAAACCTAAAATCCCCAAATCTTCTTCTTCCTCCTCCTTCTCCTGCAACCCCTACCTGCGATTCAGTCACACCACCCATCCAAAATTCCTCTCATTTCAACCCTTTTTTACATCCTCAAACCTAAAATCCCCAAATCTTCTTCTTCCTCATTCTCCTGCAACCCCCACCTGCGCTTCAGAGTCCCACTACCCATCCAAAATTCCTCGCGTTGCTTTGTAAGAACTTTTCCGGCGTCTGTTCAAATGTTCTCTCCGATGACCTCCGTCCCAGAAGCGTCGGCATCTGTTCAGTGTCTGGTCAATTCTTCTTCTTCTTCTTCCCTTCAAACTCTCTTCTCCCTTCCTATTTCTTTCTCTCAATTCTAGACGAATCTTCATCCTTTGGAATAGACATGAAGATTATTATAGGGGTTGAATTTCTCTCAACAACACTAGAATCTGATTTTTGAATTTCTATTTTCAAATCTGGATATTAGCTTTAAACTTAATTTATTTCTATTTTCCAATTCAGATCTTTCTACTAATTTCAGGAAAAATGTGAATTCCAATCTATCTCTCAATTCTCTCTATTTTGAACCGAATTCTGAATCTCGTTTCAGATTGGTATTCTATTGTTACCGCCAACTCGCTGTCGGTCTCGATTCATTCTCTTTTCTAGTCTGATCATGGCATGTGTCACACTCATTGTTCTAAGATTTTGTTTTTAGAATCATATTCTCAATAGGAGTAGATGATAACTTCAGATCCAAATCAAATTTCGTGTAATTGACAAGTATCTGGCCTTGTTTGCAATTAGGAAGAATCAGTCTTCTTCTTCTTCCAACAAAACAGAACACGGTAAAGAGGCTGTTCTTGGGAAAGATACTTCTCCTCACCCAAGGCTCCAAATCAGTTAAGGATTAAGGGTTAAGATATCAGCCCCCAAACCGCTTGAATGCAACCAATAGCACATCCAATAATCGACAAAAAAAATTAAGAAAATCTGTGAAACTGTTCTGGGCGGAGTGAATATAACAGCCTTGAAGATGGATTCAAATCTCACAAACCCAACTTGGTTCAGGCTCAAATTTTGCAGGTTGGTTCGCTTGATGATTGACGAACACTCCACAAATTTTCATGCCAAATGGGTTAATAACTGGGGAGTTTTAACAATGTTTCTCTGATCCAGTTGTAATGCAAATGGCAGGAACAAAGGGGAAGCAGTAGCAAGAATAATAAGAAAGAAAATGGATTAAAGAACAACACAACAATCAATTCTCTCTCAACTCTAAGCGAATCTTCATCCTTTGATCTCCCTTTTTTTGGCTGTACAGAAAGAGTAGAGAAGAAAGAACCAAGAAGGCAAGAGCGGACAAATGCAATAGAGATTAGAGAATCCATTTTTTCGATAACTTCTTTCTTTGGAGATTGCCGGAAATGATTTAGTTCTTTGCAGATCACCGGAGAAGAAAGAGATAGATGACAATGGAAGGTTTTGGGAGAAGGGTTTGGGCTTACCCTTATGAGCCATAAGGGTAAAATGATCCTTGAGAAAAATTTAAGGGTAACATAGGGCTTTTGAAAAGTTTAACTACAACCAACGATTTTCACTTAACAGTAGGGGTTTATTTGTAAGTTGTCCATAGAACCAAGGGGTACACATAAATAATAAAAATAAGAGGATGTTTTGATATTATTTCAAACTACAGGGGGTGCATGTAATTTGCTTTTAATATAATAACCTTTCCATTCTATCTTTTTCTGATTTAACAATGTAAATAGTAATTTCTGTATTCATCTCCTTCGCTGATTCCATACTATCTTCTCAATTTTGGAACATATATTATTCAATTACAGATCTGTCTTTTTGGATCTCTTCTTTTATATTCCAATCCTGATTGTTGTTTATTCTGGTTTCCTTCATTATTATGTGTCTGATTTTCTGAATCTGTTCTTTGATATATCCCATTAAGCCCCTGTGTCTCATTGTGTCTCTTGATATGTTAATGCTAAGTCTAAAACCTACTAGACAACCTGAAGTTCCTCAATTATACACCTTTATATCTAGGCTCTAAGGAGAAGATTATCCTTTTTACCAAACATATACGGATCCAATCACGATCTTATAATAAGAACAAGAGATCTTTCTCGATCAATACCTTTGCTCCTCATTCTTCGAGAATCAGAAAGATCCTTTGCGAGTTTGAATTTGTTCATTTGGAGTCTGAGTTCTTCTTTCTTTTTTCTTTTTGAAGAAACCCTCCTGGCCCAACCCTAGACACTCTAAGATCATTTTTCAAACCTATTTATACCAAGCATTCTCCTTATATTTTTGTAGTTCTTATGATGCACTTGGAGCTTATTGGCATAAACAAATCAATTTAGATAGTCCTTTGTGGCTCCAGTGGTGGCTAGATCAATGCGTGATTGCATAAAGAGAAGTTGCCATGGCAAAAGGTTTCAGATAAGAAAATAAATTTTTTTTTTTGTTCAACAACATGATTGTCAACCATTTATGTGATGTAATATAGTTTATATTATGACTTGTTTCCCACCCCACCAGCTCATTAAGAAATTCACATTAAGCTCACAAGGAAATTTGTTAGACCAGTTGTGATGCTACTACCAAATAATATAATGCCACAAATCCTGCTTATCTGATGGATCCTTCAAAAGAATTTGTTGAAAATATAATAGATAATCTTTTGAGTCGCATCTTAAGCTAATGGAATTGGATTTAAAAAATCTCAGGATCTCATATTGGTTTTAGAGAGGTATCCCTGATGATCTGATCAAGAAAGTTTTCTTGAGGTCTTCTTCAAATACTAAAATGGCAAAAATAGGATTACACTTTTGTGGTTCAAATAGTGAAGTTTGGATGAATGAGTAAGAATAGACAGTCAAATTGCACATTTAAGAAATAGAAAAACAGGATGATAAACTGGAGTTGTCCCAACTATGAATTCTCTCATGAAGACACAAAAGAAGAAACACAAAGTTCAATACAAAGAGAATAGGGAATCTCAAAATACTCTTTGTGTGTTGCTTAAGTTTTAGGGCAACAGGGCACCAGTGCAAGAGTTGCTTCTGTGGACTAGCTAAATATACCAGACATATTTCGGGGATTTTCGCTGAAGTTGTATTGACAACTACAGTGATTCCAACTGAAATACCCAACTGTTCCAGTTTAGGTGATGATCAAAATTAAAGTAATGCCCTTGGTATCACTAAAAAAACCTTGCAAATAGGACAACTCTCTGAGAACTGCGGCTGAGGTATACAATTGTAGCAAAATTTATCTGCAAATTAGAGGACATCAGAAAGGTGAACTAACAAAAATTGAAAAACAAATGTTGCAAAGGGCAGCTACACAGTGAACAAAGGAACTCGATTCCTATAATTAAGAACAGATATTACAATTTTGTAATTCATAAGAGTTAATTCAGGCCTAGTTTTCCTAGAACTAGTCCACTGTTTCAATTCTAATATGTATATAATATAATACAACAAAAGGAACAGCAAGATGAGGAGGAACCTGAATACATGTCGACATGAACTACTTGTACAGTCACTCAAGTTCATCTGCTCCCAATTTATGTTCAAGGGAACTGATAAAAACATAATATGAAAACGAAATCTCTTTTACAGAAAAGCAATTTCACGGAAATAGGTCGAATGACAGGTTATCATCAAAAGCATATGAGATATCAATGACAAAAGAGGAAAAACATATAGACAGAGGGAGACATACGGAAACAGCGTTCAAAGTAAGCTTCTTGCTCGACGGCTCCGAGGCATATGGGGCAATGTTTCGAAATTGAATCATCGCAATAGGAAGACTCACTCTCCATGTCTCTCTTTCTCTCTCGTCCAAGGTTCTAAAACTCGGGTTTCAACTAGGTTTCGACCAGTCAGAAACCGAATTCATCTCGGTTTCGACCATATCTCAGTCGAAACCTGGAACTTTCTCCAAGTTAACTCGAACCTTGGTTTCGAGGTCCAGAAATTATTTTTTTACCTTGATTCTTGTTGTGCTGCATATTTTTTATATTTTAAACCCAATCTATGCATTAGTTTCACATAGAGAACACTAAAAATATTACTTGTTGTTTTGATCCAAGTTTGATACTGTATATTGTTCTTGGACATGGTATCGAATAAGGTTTGAGCAGAACATAACTCATTTAATATAAATCAGATTTAAGCAATCTTGGATTTGTTAGAAAGCTTTCTTTTGATAGTTTCCAACAAGTCCAAGATTGTTTAAATTTGATTTATATTTATATACC
Source organism: Telopea speciosissima (assembly GCF_018873765.1). Classification (NCBI taxonomy): domain Eukaryota; kingdom Viridiplantae; phylum Streptophyta; class Magnoliopsida; order Proteales; family Proteaceae; genus Telopea; species Telopea speciosissima. The sequence goes on from NC_057923.1 coordinate 60,457,819, forward strand.
GGTCAAACTTAATTTGGTGTGCGCGAATACTGTCAAAATCGCTCTGAATGAAAATATATTTTTTTTGTACATCAAAACAAATGAATATTTTACTGCACTTTTGATTTTTAGCAATGTTTTACTATATTAAGATTTATGGAACTTTTAGATTTGAGAAAAACCCCAACATTAGAAAGTTGAAAATCGCACTTACCGTAAAAAATTCAGTTTTTGTTCTTGAACTGGGGGTTGACTTTTTTTTTTCCTTTTGGAATTTGATTTTTTAACTATTTTTATTGGATTCAAATAGGGTGTATTTGCTTATTTATGAATAATATCTTACTTAAATGATATTAAACATAACTAAGTGTCTGTCCTGGTTTCTGGAATAAATACCCACATGTCCTAGTTTCGAGCCAAGTTTTCCCAAGTTTCGATGGGCATAAGTGTCAAAACTACCGAAATATAGTCAAAACTAGTCGAAACTGGTCGAAATCATCGAAACTCGGTCGAACCCAGGGATTTTATAAAATCCACCTTCAACTTGTCTCAGAAACTTGCGAAAACGAGTTAACTCAGTGGTTTCGATAGGTTTCGGTCGAGTTTTTCTTCCATGCTCTCGTCTTTATCTTCCCGCTACTCTCTACTTGTCTCTTTTTTTTTTTGATAAAAAGAAAAATATATTAAAAAGTAAGACAAAGTACAAACTTAAGTGATCCTACCCGAGCATTGTTTGTGGGGTGTTAGAGTTAAATTATATATACTAGTTCAAGAATTGGTCTATTAAGTCACAATAAACACTTATTGAAGTCCACGGGATGGGGAGAGAAAAAGGAAAAGTAAGCAGATCATGTAGTCACTTGTTGGTAGTCCATATGCTCCTCAACTGGAGTGAGTTTTTCCTTGCCGTCTGCCACCCATAGAAGAGTCCAAGGAGATCCGCTTCCATACTATCAGAAGTTCGTAAGCAACCTGCATCTGTTAGCATATGATGTCCATCTATCAAAAGGTAAAAAGCCCGGTGCGCTAGTTTAAGTGCGGGTAAAAAAATTCCTGCGATCATTAAACCAGGTAAGTGGGAGTTATAGTTAGTAGATGACAAATTGTAGATGGGAATGTGTGTGCTCTTAGTGGTATGGTCAGGAGTTGGGTGGCAACTAGGGGGATGAATGTTTAAGTCATTTAGCCATTGATTAACATTGTTGATGACCGATATGGGATCGGCCTTGGCAGCACAGAGTAGAATCTTGTTTCGTACATCCCAAATAAAATAAACAATGATAATAAAAACTGAAAAAAGTCAAATGCCAGATTGTTTATCCGAGGCAAAAGTGCCGCGGAAAGAGACACAAAGGTCCAATAAAGAGGGTGCAGAGAGGTGCTCAGTCCTTAATCCAAGAGGGCCAACAACCCAAATATGCTTAACCAAATCACATGAAAGGAAGAAGTGCCAGATCGATTCATCGTATGAACCATAGAATACACATGTAGGGTCGACTGAAATCCATTTCAAGAGAAAGGCCCGTGTAGTAATTCTTGCATGTAAAACACGCCAAAAAAAGATTTTAAATCTAGGATGAATAGTAAGCTTCCAAAAGAATTTCCACCACCGAATTTGCAAAGGCCTAGATGGGCTAGGTGAATTTAGAACATGCTTGGCCACTAGCTATGTGGAGAAGGTCCCTTTTTGTTGAGGGTACACCTCCACACATCTTCATGGTGAGAAATAGGAATCTGTTCAATGAGTGAGATAGAGTCAATATCAAAGTAAGAAATTAGCTTACTTCTATCCCAAATACCATTATTATGCAGATTATGAACCAATTGGAACTCATTAGAGAACATAACATTGGGGGGGGGGTTACAACTTACCATTCGTGGAGGCGATCCACGGATCATACCTACAGGAAGTGGTCTTCCCATTTCCAATCTGTCTAGACACCATCCTTTTGAGAATTGGAAGTGTGTTTGCAATGCTGTTCCAGGTCCAGGATCCCCTTCGGGCCAAAGTTTTTGGACGAAAAGTAGATAATTTTGGAAAGTACTTGGCTCAGAGGATCCTAGACCATGGAGATGATGTCTCATTGATGAGTCTCCATCCCAGCTTGAGGATGAGGGCCTGATTATGATGTTTAGCTTTGCGTAGCCCAAGACCCCCTTCAATAGTGGGGCGACAGATTCTATCCCAACTGATAAGATGACAAGCCTTTTTGTTCTGGGTTGAATTAGACCAGAAGTTCAAAAGGATTGAGTCCAAGGATCTACAGGTTTTAATGGGAAAAAGGAAACATGACATGAGGTATGATGGTACAGCAGCCAGGACTGATTGAATTAAGATCTTTCTGCCTGCAAAAGACAAGTGGTTGGCATTCCAATGGCTTAACTTAGCTTTAACTCTATTGACTACAATACCTAAGTCTTTGGACTTTGCTCTTGAAGGGAAGAGCTTAGATCCCAAGTAGGAAGAGGTTTGGGGCATGATCCTCAAGTTTAAAAGACTACACAGATTAGTCTTAGTATGTGCATCAATATTTCTGCTAAAATGCACCTCACTTTTTTAGAAATTAATCTCTTGACCAGTAAGGTTAGAGAAGAGATCCAGGATAGCCTTAATGGTTAAAAAGCCTTGTTTGGTTGCCCTGCAGAAGATTAGTGTATCATCAACAAAGAGAAGGTGGTGAATTTCAGGGGCACTGCGTGCCACTTTGATTCCATGAAACAGGTTAAGCTCCCGATAAGTAGTGAGGAGACGAGATAGGACTTCCATCTTGAAAAGAAACATGTATGGACTAAGGGGACAGCCCTGTCTACTTGTCTCTCTACTCTAAACGAAACATGGTAATTCTAGTTTAGGCTGCATTTGGTTGCTGTCTCGGAGTAAGGAGAGAAGGGAATGGAAACTGAAGACTGAAGGCTGAAGGAATAGGTTTCGGGTGTTTGGTTGCCCTAAAAAAATTTATGGAGAGAAAAATGGAATAGTTTGAAGCAAGTTGTAGTATGTGACTAATGGGGTTCGATCTAATGTATGGGCGTTACATTGGGCCAACCTTTACCCCCCAAAAAAAAAAAAAAACAAAAAAAAACAAAAGATTGGATCAGCCTAATATGGGATATGTTAAAGGTTTAGCTTAACGTGTTATATTAGTATTGGAACTTTTGGTGTATCGATCAAGTACCTAACATTTATTATCAGAGCTGAACATTACATCACGGGTTCTAATTTAATCTGTAGGCACCAAACTTTGGGGTTTACTTGCCCACAAATTTGGGCCTTTTCATTCAGTCTGCTACATGGCACTTATTTATGCGTCCTGACAAAGCTTATCAAGATGGACGTCCTAGTTTCCTAGATAATTTTGTCATTGTTCTTAACTTCAGGGATAGAGAACACTACTTGGTTGTGTGAAATGACCACTGCACCCTATAATATTTCCGATTTTCCTTAAGGGTGCGGCGATCATTTCATGCGGCCCTATGCCTGACCGCATGGGCCGTGTACTGCACACGATCAGGTAGCACTCTTTCAACCTTAACTTTATTACTATTATTTTTTTAGTTGGGTCCAACTGAGCCATTTTTGTCCACTGGTGGCTTTGTGAAGCAAGATCTTCTCAAGTAGATATAATACATATACCCTATAAGATCTACTTCTCCTTGGAAAATAAATAATTCATTCCCAAGTGGGCAATGTACAAGATTTCAAAGTTCAAATCCCTGGTTTAGTTAATCATATCATACTTCAAAAATAAATAATGTAAGAAATCAAGCACAGATTCCATATCTTTGCCTTTAGCTTTTATATTATTCCTTATGGCATTCGTTTCTTTAGTTCTGTTTTGCATAATCTTAAGTGCTGTGGTAGAATCCATTAGTTCCATAGATTTGAATAGGGGGGAAAAGAAAAGGACTTTGTGTAGGACATCAATAATACATTCTACCTTACTTCTTGAAGGATTGCTTAGGTTTGAGTTATGACCACACCTGGGGAGAACTTACAATTAATGGAGATGGCAACAGTTAGACACCCATGAGTAACATTTTACTCTTAATTCTAACTCTTGTACAAATTATTATATGAATTCACACTATAATGAAGACTAGGGTCTGATTTCATTTTAACCTAGAACAATAGGACCCTGAAACCACCATAAAAATAAAGAGTTGGAAGGGAGGGGTTAATACAGGAAAAGAAAGTATTAGAACAATTGAGGACCTTGCCTTGTCCATGATGGATTTTGCTAAATAAAAAGAGTGCTAATATAACAGGGTTTTTCTCCTATCCAAACCCTCAAACCACAATCGAATATTCGAATTGGAAAAAGTTCCATACATTTATTCGGATCGAGCTATGGAAGGGAGGAGGGTTCCCACCATGGGAGTGTTTCCATGAGAGAATTTCACAACATAACACTATACATTCATAATATGTATGTAGCAAAGCAGTCTGATTTCACTGAATAAGTTATGATTTTATTGAATTTTATAGGTTCACAGTTTGACAGAAGCTAATTACTCATCCTCCCCCAGGTTTCCTACCAACTAAATTTCTTTGGGGAAAAAAATGATGCTTTATTGGATATCAATTCCAACAAATTGATTTGGGAATATTTGAAGAGCCAGTGATGCCTTTTCCAACATTAAAGTTTGGACAGGAGTGCAAGATATGATTCAATTATGAATGCTTTCATGACTAAAGGAGATACTAGAAAACTGAACAAATAAATGAGACGCTTACTAATGGTCTTCAATGATCAAGGACATCTTTTCTTATATTCTTCTTCTGTTTAGTTTCTTTAGGTTAGTCCATCACCTACCAGTAGCTAAGAATATGCATTTTATTTTTTGCTTATTCCAACTAAAAGGTTAGAAAGAAAAATTGTATCTTCTGATTTCTCTTCACTGATGGAATTTACAAGCCGTAGTGTTCTTGTAATGTGATGGAACCTTATTCTTCATTATTGAAGGAACTTTTCTTGGTCAAAATACTAAACTATTCTCAAGGGAAATGGAATGAATCATTTTGCTGTTTGAAAATGAAATGTTATGGCCACATTACTGGTCCCAGTGATGAAAGACCATTGAAGATCTGGCTCAGCCAACTATGTTCCTGTTCTTTAAAGTCATTAGCCTTGCTGTCCTGTAAATTTACTCCTTTAGGCAGGTCTTGGCCCTAAAACCCATGAGCATTGACCCAAAAAAATCTTAATTTCTTACTGGTAATCAATTGTTTTATCCCCTCAAAAACTTTTCTCCAAGAATGGTGCCCTACTAAATGATGATGTGCAATCAGAACTAAAGCTTGGAAGATTTTTTATACAGAAAAAGGAAATTATACTATTAGAACAACCAATGTTACCTAGCTTACTAAAGAGATTCATAATGTCTTCAAAGCAAAGCAGAGATATTAGGATCCAAAGAATTCCAAATCATTAAGAAACTCATTAAATTTATTAACTGCAACTGGGTTCAGATATGAAGAGAAGCTAATCTCTTATCAATCTCAATTACAACCATACATAGTTCATAAGAGAAGAGATGCAAACCTTAGGTGACCTCCTCACCCCCCCCCCCCCCAAAAAAAAAAAAAAGAAAAAAAAGAAAAGAAAAACCACACTCCCTAAACCCAAATCAATAAAGTAACTAGTAATTTCTAATGTACAGAAAAACAAAGGAGAAGAAGAACTTAGCCTATGAGAACAAAAACTGTAATTAGTAGGAATTATTTAAGTATACACCTTCTTGGAGTCTCCCCCTAGTCTTCATCTCTGCTTGGAGTTAAAAGAATTACAAGATTTCTCATTCCTATAGGTTACATGAGAAGCTGCTCTTGATTTATCAGGATGTTTGCAGGATTTGGAGTTGAATGAAGTATTTTTTCCCTTCTTGTTCTTCCTTCTGAGTAAAGATGACTTGGGAATGAAAACTCCTGTTCCCTTGCTTTCCCTTCCACAAGTTGGTTCGGACAACAAAGGTGAGCATACACTGGGATGGTAGGCGTGGGAAAATGCCTGAAGACATCAACGTAGTTAGTTTGTCAGATAAACAGATACTTGTGCAATTTGCTTTCTTAAAACTTATAGTGCCATCTCTTATGAGCCACATTACACATTTAATCGATGGGTTTTACACATTTTGAGTACTTCATAGTGAGGGAAATGGAGTTGAGGGTGAACCTGGAGAGAAACAGAGGGACAACGTGTGGTTGGATCCTCTTCATCGTCGTCCATGATAAGGAGTGCTATTTGCTTGCTCAGGTCGGCAAAGAATACATCATCTTCCAATTCCATGGCCTCTTCCATATCTCCCTTAGCTTGAGGGGTAGACGATCATACAAAACAAAAGAGAAAAAAGAGAAACTGGGGGAGTGGATTTTGGAGTGGGAGTCACTCTGTTTCTCTCCCTGCTCTAGCTCATCGTTTTCTTCTTTTTTCTTCAACAGGGATAAATGGGTTTTAATAAGGAAAGCTATACGAAGAGCGATGGGGAGAATAGTAGAGATAGAGCAAATGGGTTGAGACTTGGGACGTGTGGGTTAGTGGGGACATAGTGGCAGTTGGCCAATCTGTTTTAAAATAACCCCCACAAAGTCATGAAGTGTATTATGATATTATCCGGTTGGGAAGGGATGAGGGGCTGCCGGCAACACAACAGTCCAGGCCTACATATCTCATCCAAGATAGGCTTCCCTTAAACACATGGCTGTGAATGGGTGAGACCCAACTTCATCTCCTCTCCTCTCCTCTCCTCATTTATTTTTTCTCCCTTCTCTTTCCTTTTTTAATTCTCTATTTATCTGCAATCTTGAGATACAGAGTGAACATGGTATGTTTCCCTCCACGTCACCTCAAACTTGTTTCTTATGTTTCCTAAGTACTCAATAGTGCACATATATCTGAAATTTCCAAGGTCTCTATCCCAGTCAAGAGTTGCTGCGTTTGGTCGTGATCGAATATGGATCTAGATTTGATATTTCAACACTTGGACCAGATCAAGATCTGATGTGGGTCAGAAACAGTTAGGTTTGTTTGTGGAACAGGGATCGATAAAAGAGGGGAGTAGTACTGAGACATGGTTGGGGATCTACACTGTAACAGCTTTGGTAATAGTTCTTGCTTTGCTCTTTACACTTTACACTTCACCGGCTTGAACTCGGTCTCCCCTGCTTTTAGTTTCTTTGTAAAGAAACTAAGTAGTGAATTATGGGTGTCAGGTGGTCCACACGGTTTGCTTACTGGCTGAGGGACCCAAAGGGCCCAAAACCCCATTTGCTTCACGTTATGATGCATGCATTTTAATGGCCATTGACTCCTGAAAAGTCTCCTTCTCATTGTTATCATTTTTTTTTTCAAGTCTTGACTTTCACAGTAAATTCTACCCTTTTTTTTTTCTATGTTTTCCTTACTTCTTGGAGAGGAAAAATAGTAATCACGTGACAGAGATCCACTTAAGTGGGCCTATAAATTCCAACTTTGGATTGATGACCATAGAAACCCATGTTAGCATACAGGCGGCAGGTCACCTAACTTTAATTATATAGATGAATTTAACATCACCAGCTCAAAACATAACATGTTTCAAAGGTTACATATGATCTCTTACCAAAAAAAAAAAAGGTTACATATGATCTTGGTAGAAAGAAATTCTTGTTGATTCCAAACCAAACACTCCCAACTTTTCTGACAACTTCTATCAAAATACCCTGTTCACCTGTCTTTGGAGCTCTGCTTTACACAAGTGCAGTTCATTGAGTTGCACCTTCAACCTCTCAACCTCTTGCCTAATGATTTGTAGCTCCGTTTGAGTCTCGAACCCACTCTTACCTAGGCCTTTGGGCAGTCTGATAAATGCCTGAGACTTGGTTCTATGGTAGTCTGACCCATCAGCTATCAACAATCTTGCTATATTCACCTGTTCTAAAAGGATAAATCTAATAGCGATATTCATGGGCAACCGATCATTCTTCATTGTGTGCTTCCGAGCTTCTAGTGAAAGCTTATGGTATTCCATGGCTTTACATACAGTTACTCTTTGCTCTTCTGTCAGCCTAGGATGTGCCTGTAAATTGTGTAGGAATAAACATAACATGAGAACTAGAAATAGGAAAGTTAAAGAGTGGAAAAAGAATGTAAATTAGCTGAACATTCAAAACAGAAACCCTCTTTTTCGTGTGTGTTGTAAGTTGTAACTGGTCAATATATGTTGGACTTCTTTACTTCCAGTAGAGGATCCAATCCAATAACAAGGGCTGATCCAGATCACACATCATCATTTAGCTATGTAATTCTTTTTCTAATGTCTAGCAACTCATACATTCAGGGCCAACTAGGGCATGACAATGCCCCGAAAGAAATTTTGTGGATGTGCCTTTGATGGAATTCAATGAAGAATGTCAATGCTGTCCTGAAACTTTTTCCTTCTTTTAAGCACCACCAGGTATTTGGTGTAATGTTGACACTAGGTAAGAATGCACCCCTTCCTCTGTTATCCAGATGAAAATTTATTATGCCTGGTGACTCTGCTCATTCATATGCCCTCATAGCAATGTGGTCAAGGCGCTTGATGGTGAAGCTTTACCTGCTTCTCCCTGCAGTAGTTATATTAATTGGAACCTAAGTTGTGCCAGAACAAGCATAAGTCAGCCTGTAATAGACTCTACTACACCACAAATCTGGTGTTTGTAACGCTCAAGCATGGACCAGCTCAGTGGATCTACCATTATCTTTTGTAAGCATAGAATGCCATATGAGTAAGTTCACAATACAGCAAGTCTTCAACAAACCAGGCTACATCACTTCCAGCCTTTGGGTAGTTTGGGCTGGTGCCCCTGAAGTTTGGTTTTTGCCTCTCATGGGCCACAACAACTTGTTCCATGACTTCCACTATAACTCAATACAGTTAATGTCATTCTGTACTTAAGTCCAGCATCATTACTGGTTAAGCCAAGTCTGTCCACAGTCTGAACATAAAATTGGGTCCCTACTCATTAGCTGACAGGCTAGGTGAGCTCTAGCCAAGTCTGGGCAGCCACGCCTTTTCAATGTGCAGCCTGTTGGGGGTTTGATGTCTTGTATTCCGTCTCTTGCATAAGTGAGCTGATTCCAAAGGACCATTAAGAAGCCGTAGGGGCCGAAGGGCTATATGGGTATTTCAGTAAAATTCCTGTAGAGGGTTTTGCTATAAATTTGTAGTGAGGTTCTTTCTCTGTAATCAATCTGAGAGAGGTGTGAGGATGAGCAGCTGTAACCCTATTCTCCATGGATAGTGAAGCAGATCTCATCTCACCGTGGACGTAGGCAATGTCGCCGAACCATGTAAATCCTTGTGTTCGACTCTGTGATTGTTTGTTTGCAATTTCCATTCCTTTCTGTATCGTTTTAGGTTTACTTATTTTCTGCACAGACCTAGTGGGAACAAGGAATCCAAAGCAAATGAATGGAAAAATGGGAGAGATGATCACCTTAAGGCACAGTATTCTCTAAAACCTCTCCTCCTACGTTTTTGTTGGTCAAACTTCAAAATATCATGTACTGTTATGTGCTACTTATTCTTTAATTAATACAATGCAAATAAGTCCATACCTTGAGGTATGTATCTATAGCCCTGTAGAGCTTGTCGTTGCAGTATCGGGCATCTTCTGGGAATGCTTCTGCAAGTAATTGAAAGTTCTTCACAGAAAGATTGCTGTCCCTTGCAACTATTGCTAGGTACTCATCCACTACCCTGGCCACAGCAACTATTCTTGATGTTGTATTACTTGATGCAAAATCAATATAAGCTTCCACCACCCTAGTTACCAAGTCCACATCATAAACAGTGCTAGCATCTCCATAATTCTTCACCACGAGGTCTACTGCAGAACAACTCTCCAACATTTCAGCTGCTCTTCTTTCTAATTCTGACAACAATGCGGGATCAATGTTTATCATCAAACTCACCTTGAGAAGGTGGAGTAGAAAATTGCAAGAAACTGAACTTTTCTCTGTAGGAATTAGTCTAATCAAACTTTCAATTTTAACTCTTTGTCCCACATCCAGATGATCATATACTATAACTCGAGAAATCCATTTTGCTGCCCAATGGCTGATGCAATCTCCAACTAAACCTGGTTTCATTCCTTTCCTCTTAATATCTTCAATTACCATAATGAAATGATCAATTATAAGGAGTGAGACATCTTCAATCCACCAACTTTCTGCTACTGTCTGACCACCATCACCACCAGCACCACCACCCTTGTTATTATCGATCGAGTCCTTCATGTTGTTAGACAGAACATTTAAGCACTGAGCTTCGTCATCACCACAACTGAGTGCTTGGGAATCGGTACAGGCCTTCCAAGCAATAGATTCTGCACAGCGTCTCACAATTTGCAACTTGTCAGCCCATGAAGATAGGGACTCACAGCTATTCAAGATCTGAATTGTATCTTTCCAAGATGCAAATATCACAAAGCTCAAAAAGGTTTCAGTTTTGGAAATGAGATTTCCTTGTTCAAGTTCTTCATTCATTTCCAGAAAATGTGCAGCACAGTACAGAGGAGCAACATTAGTGGCTGTGAGGTCGACTGCTAACCCATAACAGAATTTGACTACTAGCTTAAATGACTGGAAGCCACCAGGAAGGTTGTCTAGTTGGATGTTCAGGCAAGAGTTTGAATTCCTGTTCCTAAATACCAACCTATTCAAGTATCCACTTCTTGCCACCATGGGGAGCTAAGCAAAGAGACACAAGGAATGTGATTACTGCAAAAGTTTAGAAGATGGATCTGCTCTCATAGAGAAAAAACAAATAAATTTCCCTGTAAATATTTGTCAGTGTGTAATAAAATTTTCTGCTTCCATTTGTGTTAGGCCAAATGAAGCATGTCTTTCATCTATCCCAAATTTTTTTCCCTTCATACTTTTTACACTTAATAATTATAGTTTGTTAACAAAGGAGGCAGAGCTTGGTATACACACCCTTAAGCAATTTTTTTCCCCTTTTCCTTTGGGGTGGTTAATGATGTTTACAATCTTACCCACCTAATATGGGGGCAACCTTGTTTACTGCTTTGCAGAGTTACTTCCATGTAATATTTTTAATAGCGGCTTTTAATTCAGGATGGTCAGGGGAAACCAAATAGATGTAATTCCAATATGTAGAGTGCGATGACAAGATAATTCAATTATTAGCAAATAGCAATGATATTTCAGGGTCACCCTTTATAACCTACTGAAAATTTCAGGACAGATTTGAAATAGAGGACATGTTAAGGTTTCAAGACAAAATCTTATAAGCATAATACAAACATCCAGGGAAGGACTAAATGCATCTCCCAAAAAAATATATGTTTTTTTGACAGCTTAAATAGCAAAAAATTAATTAATTTATTTTTTGTCTTTTCTTGAGCAAAGGGTCTGCCAAATATAGCAGTTTCTGATTTTAGTTGTCTCAATTCCTTACCAAAAAGAATTGATTTGTAATCTGATTGGGAAAGTTTTGAAGCAGTAGTGGACTTTCTGTTACAAGAGGCTATATATATTAAGCCATCTAATGTTTATGCGACCAATATATTTGCCAACTTAAGATTGAATGAGCATTCTTCTTCAAAGACAGAAATTAGAGTGTACCTTGTGCAAGTGAAAGATACTTTCTCCAACTTGTATAGTTAGGTCACTCTTTATGTTACTATTAACGAACCTGCACACAAAAGTAACCATTGCCAACAATAAGTCATTAAGCACAATAAACAGTACAAGATCATTCAGAAGGGAGAGAGAAAGATTACCACCGCTTGTTTCTTCTTTCTAAAGCTTCTGCGGTCATGCCCACATTGGCAGGGAAAATGATGCAGTGGTTACGCTTCCAGCCAGATACTGACTGAGTACTGTTGCGAGTTTCTTGCTTGAGGTTTGCCTTTCCGATTGAACTCATTGAAGCCATATCATGAGCAGTAAGAACATAAACAGAACTACCCTTTATTCCCAAGGATCTGCTTAAACAAAAAATGCGAGCTATCAGCCTCTCTCTTGCTTTTAATAGGAACCCAATTAAGAATCCGACATTCCTCATATACTAGACTACTTTTTCTAAATGAAGGAATAGAGTTTCTTCTATACTGATGAAATGATAAAGATTACCTCAGTAGAGCTTTACATGTTAAATCTAAAATTCTCTTCTCAATACTGAACGATTAAAGCTCACCTGATCCAAAAACTTTATATATATAAAGTTTCAAGAGATGGGCCCATCTCTAAATTTCTAGTTTGAATAGATTGGATGACCTGTATGGTAGAGGTTTAGCCATTTTGGCACCTTCAGCACAGTTGGTGCTTTGAGCACATATGTTGAGAGAGAGAGAGAGAGAGAGGAGAGGAGGAGAACTGGTTAATTTAGTTATACCCAAGTGGAGGAGATTGTAGATGTCTAAGGTGGTGGCTCCAATTTGGCCACGCCTATACCTCAATTATAAGAGGTAGCTATGGAAGCAGAAAGAGTCTTAATGGCGGAATAAATAATGAAAGAAACACCTGCAAGCTTGAGTCCAGTCACTGATGTGAGTTTGCATCTAGATCACTTAATACAGGGTTGTTGGAAAGACACTGTCAAAACTGTTTTATTTATGCATATGTGAAGCATATTCCATTTTGGAACAATGGCCTCATGCATAGATGATGTGACTATTTCAACCATTAGATAGAGATAATATGATTTGCATTAGCTATGTGTCTAATTTCAGAGTCTGACCACCAATGTGTAACAGTGTGCGAGGAAGCGAAATCCACATCTGAATTGGCCTCCATTGTTTCCGACTCTGCCAGAATCAGTTGGGAATCACCCTGAATCAACCTAAACCCTAGAAAAAAAACCTGATTTATCTAAGTAGGAACCGGTGAGAATCGGGTATCAAATCCAGCCAATACTGATCCAATTCGATGAGAACTGACGAACCAATTCTGATTTTTAGAGCCATGTTGTGTTGTGTAGTCTCTCATAGTCTTGATTTTGCCATGCTTTGTTTTACCGCTTGCCAAACTTCATTGAAAGAGGTAAAATAAATTTGTTTCGTATGAACTAGTTAAATCACGTTTTATCATAAAAAATTACTCTTGCCTCAGCTATGAGAGGCTCAATTTGTCTATCGAAGATACAAGGGTGTGTAGGCTTTCTCTTTAATCAACAAAGACCCAAAAAAAAAAAATATGCTAAAATATTCCATTATTACTTTGTAGGAATTACAATAGACAACAATAGAAATTCAAAACATATTACAACAATGTCCAATTCTCTTAAACCATTTGCTTAAAAAATTAACCCTTGATGGCCTTCATAATGATCTATGGTAGTCCTGCTGCTCCTGCCACCCTATGTGTGTGATGAGGTGCTTCTTCAGACTTCATGTGCCCGAGATACTGCAGAGTTCTGAGTGCGAGCAACCTCCTCAGAAATAATGCATAGAGGAGCTCGCAAGAAAGGAAGAGCAAGAGATGTTAAGAACCTTCTATACACTGTTGAAAGACGTACGCCTGTGTAAGAAAGCAGCTTTGCTACCTTGTTCTTCCAACGGTGTAACCTTAAGCTTGTTCTTTGTTACAGTACTGTATTCGGCGGTATTTCTTTCTTGGTTGCTAAGACATACCTGAAATACAAAGGGGCAAAGTTGCGGAAAGAGATTTGAATCTTGCTGCTATTGATATTGAAGCATATCCACATAATTATATCATAATTTAGCATGCAATCAAACAATTTAAAAGAAACTAGTCATAAATCCAAAAGCACAGAGAATGACTGGACTTCAACATTTACTAAGAATTGAATTACCAATGGTATATATCCATCCTTCCCAAAATTTCTATAAAACTTTAAATATTTATTTCCAGGTTAGTTGAAATTTAGTTCTCCTAGCCTAGAAAGAATTCAGGCTTTCGGTAAACAAATCATACGGTTTCACTTTCTGTTTTCAGGAATTCCAGTCTTTCAGCTAACCTGGATTTAACAATAATATAACTAAAGATTGAAACCGGAGTGGTGTGAGGACACACATGGGGTGTGTTCCAACCTCCAAGAGGTCCATCATGAAAGACGTGAACAAATTGATAATGAAGAAACAGAATCTCCCCTCAAGATATTAGGCATTTGGCAATATCTGATCCACAAAAATTTATTTCTGATCTATAAGAGATAGGGGTTCTAATCAAACAATTATGGATCGATCATCTACACGGACGTGCAGGTGAACGTAATGTGAGAGGTAATCACTTATCCTTTTTGTTTTCATTAATACCCCCTTCTCCCCTTGTAAATGGCAAAAATGGAACAGGGGGTTACCTCTCACACGTACATGAAGAAGAACTGGACTCATCAAGTCATAGAAGTGAGGAAAAAAGAGGTCATTACTATGTACGTATTGTCTTCACCCATCACCAGTGTCTGTAGGTTTGTTTCACCGGACCGGTGTCCTCCGTTGTTTCTTTTGAGTCATAACTAACATCCGACGGGAGTCAAATCAGCGATCTCTCCCTTGGACATGAGCCAAGACTTACTTTGCTAGTCAAATTCCTTTGCATGTATGTGTGAGAGGTAACCACCTGTCCCATTTTTGCCATTTACAAGGGACCAAGGGATATTAATGGAAACAAAAAAGACAAGTTCACTTACAATAAAAAAATAAGGGCTAAGAGGGCATCACTACCTCATACCTTGAGAGGGTGCAATAAAATAAAACCTAGAACTTTTCTAATTTAATAGAGTATGTACAAAAGGAAATTAAATAGCTAACCAAATCGCATTATTTGTCACAAAGGCCTATATGTTCAAATATAATCGTCAAGAAATCCCATTCAAGACGGTCGTGGACTTTTGACATATCTAATTTAAGTACCAACCAACCATGCTTCCCATCATGATGAGTCAAATACTAATATTTAAAGGGCAACAACAATGTTGTCTGTGTGTGAGAGAGAGAGAGAGCAAAGTTTGATTCAAATTGTAGAAGGTTTGAAAAGTAATTGATAATTATATAAGGAGGTTTGAAAAGTAATTGATAATTACATAAGGGGAGAATGTTTTCTGTGCCAGGGGTGCAGGCTGCGCCTAGATACATGGGGGTGGGTGAATGGCAAGCCCATGTGTCTGGGCACAGGCTACGCTGCGGCACAGAGAACATCAACCCTATGTTAGTAGTTTTGGGATAACTTTTATTTAATTGTCAAAAAATATAATGGGAGAAAGAATGCTAAACGGTGTTGTGCCTCAGCGTGTACCTTCGCCTAGGCATAACCGCTTGTGAAATGATTGATGCACTCCTAGTCCTTTCCGCCTTTCAGGAGGGTGCACTGCTCATTTTGCCTGCGATTGTGCCTGGACGCAAGTACACGTCGAGGCACAACACCAGTTACCATTCTTTTTCCCAAATATAATTGTAAACATACGAAAATAATAGGGCATACAATAAAAAAAAAAGGCAAGAGATCTCTACTTGGTGGTGTTTCCTATGCCCTTTCACAAGGTATCGTGAGATGACACCTCTGCCCCTTGGGTAGATATCCGAACGTGCTCACCCATTGGAGTGTAGGAAACACCACCAAGTAGAGATCTTATTCCCTAAAAACTATTGAGTTTTTTACAAATGCCCCCCTAAAAAATACTCATTTGTTCAAATGCACCCCTACAACTTTTTTAATTACAAAATCCCCCTACTTTCAAAACAGTGTAACACTTTAGTCCAATCCTAGTTTTAAAGAATCTAATGACCAAAATGCCCTTTTAATAAAAACCCATCAAAATTAAAGAATAAAATGATCAAATAGCCCTCATCTTCCCAAATAGTTTAGGGTTTGAAATTGAAATTTTTTTTCCCAAATCAATTAAGGTTTAAAGAAAAACACAATTGAAACTGAAAACATTTTCAAGATTGTAGGTTTAATTAGATTTTTATTAAAACAGTCCTCAATCTTGGGTTTTGTCTCGGACATAAGGGTTTCGAAATACAGACCTAGGGATTTCTTTTAATCGATCTGGGAGGAAAGCCAAACTGATGAAGCTCTAACAGGTTTGCAAAAGTCGGGACTGATTACTCCATTAGAACAGCATACGGACATCAAACCAGGTGAACAGAATATGTAATATATAAAGTGGGATTAAATTAGAAGGTAACAGTAAAAAAGAGAAGATAATAAAAGGAGAAGAAGGAGAAGAGGGGCTCACACGAGCAATCAAACCACAAGAGGTTGAAGTTCAAAGAACATAGATAAAATTTGGAGCACAAAACACCAGCTATCATCAAAATACTTTAAGAACCCATTCGATGATGTAAGACTCCATGACAGTACAGAGGAGAATTCACATTGCAGAGCAGAGGCATTTACTTTGTTTTCTACGAGGGTAACTAAGTGTAATTCAATATACAAGTTCTAAGTTGGAGGCTTCTTTGGGATATAAATAACAATCATTCAATTCAATGCCATTTATAAATTACAAACAATACGCTGTACACGTTCAAGTTGGCCCTTCAGCTTGTTCCATTCAAATCAAAATATTTCAGGTACATTAATCATATTTGATCGATATGACTCATTCAAACAATTAGCCACAGAGACAAATCATGGAAGCTTTAAAGTCTCTTGGTCCCTATTCCATCCTAGTGTAGGCGTATTGACAAAATGTGCATAAAGCTTGTTCTTGCCGCAGGTCACAAAGATCAATCTATGGGAACCCACTTGATCCATCAATCTCATAAACATAGTAGACCTGACCCTTATCATCCTTCCTCTCTTCAAACCTGAAGCTATCAGCGCTGGAGATGACATCCTGCAACTCCACATCCGATAAGGCCAAATTGTTCAAGATGACGTCCATGGGTGCAAGCTGCCTGAACCCAGCTAGGAACGTAAGGTACTCTCTCTCGGATTTTTCTTGGGCTTGTAGAATTTGCTGTCGGTGCCATTGGTGCTCTGGGGGATTTCTATCCCATCAAGTTCACATCACCCAGTGCTCAGGGGGAGTACACCGGATCACAGAAGCAGCAGGGTGAGTGACAGAGAAGAGTAGATGAGAGCAGCAGTGTGGTAATGTCGCTGTCGCATTGCTAGCCACCGTCGCAGCAGCGTGAGAGGGTGAGGAAGTAGGTTATCTTTGAAAGAATTTTCAGTTTCAATTGTGTTTTCCTCTAACGAAAAAATTTTCAGTTTCAAGCCCTAAACTATTGGGGAAAGGGTATTTTGGCAATCAGAGTGGATGAGTGGGTTTTTATTAGAAGGGTATTTTGGTCATTAGAATTCCTAAAACTAATGTCTAGTGTCCCAAATTAAGGGACTGGACTAAATTGCTATACTGTTTTGAAAGTAAGGGGAATTTGCAATTAGAAAAGTTATAGGGTGCATTTGGACAAATGAGCATTTTCAGGAGGGCATTTGTAAAAAACCCAAAACTATTAATTAAAAAACTTACACTTGACTAATCCAAAGGCTACTATCTTTCGGATCCAATATTTAGTTTGACAAATAAACCCTTCACTTGATTCTCCCCTACTATTAATGCTTTCAATCTTGTTGATATTACCTTAAATCTATATCTTATTCACATTAGAAAAAAAAAAAATTTGGTTATGCAAGCGTTTAAATAATAATAATAATAATATTAATATTAATAATAATAATAATAAAAAGATGACACCAACAATGTTAAGAATCTGAGAAAGTATAAAAAGAGGGCCAAATAAAGCATTAGTGACACTAACGCACTACACAATAAAGGTTAGTTTTAATACATTTTCTATAAGGTTCTTTTGGGCCCATTGACCTGATTTTGAGAAGACAAAGTGCTCATTCCATCAAATTTTCTTGCTTTGTAAGGGAAGTCTTGTTAATGGAGTTGAAACATATTTAATTTGATTGTGAGAACCAATTGGAAATGATTGATTCTCCTCATCTTCATTATTTTACTCCCTAAATCCATGGAAATGTCGAATCGTCTTTCTTGCTTTTGATGGGTTTGAAGCGAATGGCGTTCCATTGATGTTTATTGGTCATAGATTTCGGATTATTCCAAGGAGTGGCAGACAAACAGCAATGCTGGACGGTTACTAATCACCACCACTTCTCTTCACAAGCACAGAGGATCACAAACTCACCAACCACCACTCGGTGCGGTTACTGCAAATTTGGGGTTGGTAAGGGAGGTGGGCGAATGCCGCGCATGGATAGTGGCGAGACTGCAATATTGTAAGTCAAAACCAAAACCATTACACAACCACAAATGAAACTCAAACAGCTTTTATTCACCTGACCACCAATAGTGGCAATTCTGAATTCCTCAATTGGGTTTACAATGACATGTCTGTAATCTATTAGTTCTCTTCCAGTGCCATTTGTTTCATGGAGCCAAAATGATTTAAGGTATTCTTATTAAAGAGACTGAAAGTACATAACAAATAGCAAGAGCCCCAAAACATAGAAAAAGATACAACTGCAAGGAACCATAACTTCTGATGTTCCAGCATTTTAGAGGAGCTGCCAATGAAAATGGGTGAGATGATCTGATTCCCACATCAAATCCAATATAAAAAAACAGACACCAGTGCACCATCTGTAATGAATATAGTAAAACTAGGTAAAGCAAATTTATTTCATATGAATGAGTTAATCACATTTCATCACAAGAAAAATTACTCTTGCCTCAGCTATGAGAGGCTCTGTTTATCTATAAAAGATACAATGGTGTGCAGGCTAGCTCTGTAATCAAGAAAGACAAAAATTGTAATAATATTCCATCCTTTCTTTGTACAATGTACACAACAGTAGAATTTCGATTACTTACATTATTTCTCTGAGAAACTAAGCTGGCTACGTTGCAATGACAATTTTTTCTATACGTCTCTGTTGTCTATTGTATTACGGCAAAAAATGGTGTGTACCTGCCCCAGAAAATGGGCTTCTCTATGTTTGAAGCATGAACCACCTCCAACAAGCACCAGAAAGTTGGTGTTACTCCACTGATTGATAACTAACTATTGTGACAAAAATCCAAGGACTTAGCCCTTTATCACGACCTCATCGAAACATATCACAACAATGTCCAATTCTCTTAAACCATTTGCTTCAAAAATTAACTCTTGCTGGCCATCATTATGATCTATTACAGTCCTGCCACCCTGTGTGTGTGCGAGGACAGAGCTTCTTCACATATCATGTGCCTGAGATACCGCAGATTTCTGAGTGCGAGCAACCTCCCGCTTCAAGAATAGCGCATATAAGAACTCATTCCATGCATCAGGGACCCCAGGGAGGCACCAATGGCTGCAATCCTGCCTATGGATTGGGGCAGGCCCAATCTTGGGCCCCAGATAGTACAAGGATGAATGACCATCTTTCCTCTGTGAAGTCATATAGGTTATATTAATCACATCCAACCCCAACATTTGTGGCTTGTTTGAGTGTGCCTTTAGTACGTCACTGGCTATGCTGAACTGGGACCACGATTGGGATAACACCCGTGACGAGCCCAGTTCAGGCAACGTCTCCAAGTGACAGCTCCCTCCAGTCCTCCAATCGCCACCACTGTAAAATCATATTATCATACTTAGAACTTCATAAGACATGCTAAAATTCTATCAGATTCATGAAGGTAGTAGTAAAGAATCAACTTTTTTACTTTTACATGCTAAAAATTAGTTCTTTAGTTGCTGCAGATGCTACCCCGTTTACTTATAGCATACTCTTGAGGGATATGTATTCCTTAATAGGATAGTCTCAAGATACACAGAACAATGAAATTCTGAAGGCTATAAACTATACACAGAACATGAAATCCTGAAGACTATTGACTATTTGAACACAAAGTCCTGTGCAGTCTTTGAGAGGGATTTGACATTTCCCAATACAAGGGTACATTGAACCTTAAAAATAGAAATTTAGAAATGAAGAAAATGGAACATATATCAACTCAAGGAACTTGTCATGAACCTATAAATAAAGGAAGCACTAGAAAAGTATAAAACTTTTAGCTTTTTAGGGATTTCAGTTTTGTATGATCCCATGTAGCAGCATTACACGAAATACTTTTACATCAACAAATAAAAAGCAAAGAAACAGAATAAAGGAATAATGCATGAAAAAAAAAACCACTCTCAAGAGAGGCGGCCGACTTGACCACATGGCGCACCAAGGCGTCGCTTTAACCGCCTTGGTGACGCCTAGTTGGTCAAGGCGGACGCCTTTCGTGACTCTAATTAAGCGTACCATAGCTTAGCCCTTGGATTCCCGCTTGGACGCCTAGGCGACGCCTTGACAACTATGTAAAACTCAGAACTGAAACTTATCATATAAAGAGGAAAACAGGAAGAAAAAAAAAAGGTTAAATGGTGTGATAAGGACCCAACAATCAACGAATGAAGCTCTTCTAAACAAGATTCTCCTTCAAAGTTATTTAGGCCCTCAGATTCGGGTCCATCAAATGCAAAATACTGGGAGTTTTTTTTTGGATAAATCCTTGAAATTGGTAGCATCGTTCTTTTCAGAGATAATGAACTATACATTAATTCATCAAGGACAGTTTCAGTTTCGATAACACAAATCAGCAAAACAAAGTCAGTTCAAACCTCTAATGATAAGAGATCTAGTCCTTGAAAGTTACTCTAACAGTTGACTTCCCGTTTTACAAGACAGAAGTTGTGAGCTTATATTAGTGCAAATGAGCCTTGGGTTGAGTTACTTATGTGTTGGGCCTTTGGTCCAAAGGGTTTTCTTTATGAGTGGCCACTTTAATGGGCCTAAAAATATAAATAGGAGGTAGGAATATGGAATTTACTTTATTAGTTAGTCTAGATAGAGTCTACTAATTTATTTTTTAATGTTATTAAAGCATTTTAGTTAGGATAGACTAGGTCTCTATGAGTCCAGCCTTGTTTAAATTGTTTCTTTCTTATTTTATGGAGAGTTTCAAACAGTTAAAGACTAACTCCATAGCAAGTTATTGGTTGGAGGAGTTTTAAGCTTAGTTTATGTTTTTTGAAGTTTTATTTAAACATCTGTAACGTCCATACCCTACCAACGAATTTGAATCAATAGAAATAGGTTTTTGCCTTTTGGTTCTGCTCTCTCTGCTGTGGTGATTCAATAGAAACCTAGTGGTGATTCCAAGCTGGGGTTTGGTGGGATGCCAGCCATAAGGATTATAATAAATGCTATACTATAAGAAAAGTACTCTGACCAGAATTTTGTGAGCATCTGCTTTGTCTTTACTGGGTTATTGATTTTCTCATGAATCTGGGTTTTATCCCTTACGGCGATCCTGTCGCAAGCAGATCTCCCACTGGATTTCACTGGTTCAGGGTTCGCACTAAATTAGATGATCAACATAAAACGTGAAATTCCATGATCATCAGATGAGGGTACATTGTGTCCATGCATCCAGAAGCTTAATGATATATAATTATACGATGTGTTGGACTACAGATGGTCATGATCAACCACTAAGTGGACCCTGCCTAGAGGATTTCCTGAAACAAATCAGCCTGTACAATCATATTTGACAATTTGATTTGATTCTGGATAATAAAAAAATCCAAAGGAATGTATTAATGTTCTTTTTTCTTTTTTTGGAGAGGTAAATGAACATTAACTGATTGAGTTTTTGCATGTTACAGGTGGAACACAAGAAATGTCACGCCCATCCTCCAATGGCCACCTACTATGCACATATATTCAGACCTTTTCTGAAAGGATGGCTGGAATACTCAAAGCTCTAGATTTCCGCTAAAATTAGATGCACGATGTACAGATTGAAAATCAGTATTTGACAAAGTTCAACAAATGTGAAGTCCTAGTTCTTTCTAATTTTCATTTTTCCATTTCACTGCTGGTAATAGGGGCAAAAACACAAGCATGCACTATGAACTCAAAATATTATTGAGGTGGTTAATCAAGTTACTGAGACAAACCTGAAATGCACGGGGGCAAAGGTGCGAAAAAAGATCTGAGTCTTGCTTGTATTCACTTCCCTACCAATCCAGTCAACCAAGGTCTTGATTGACCTCCGGTATGCACTTTCTACGTTCATATCAAACTTTACCTTCTCCCTTTCTTGGAAATAACAACCCCTGACCAAAAAATTTTGAGTACAAGGGTCAAATAGTAATTTTCACATCGATACTTAAGCATAACCCATATAATAACATAATAGTTTAGCTTGCAGTCAAACCTTTGGCCACCCCTATTCTCTTTATTCTTCTAAAATATTTCCAACATGGACATTCAGGCTTTCTAATTGACAGGTCACATTTATTATATGAAAAATATTTTACAACCTTCCACAGTTCAACACCTCAAAGAATAAATATTAGCACTAGAAAAATTATGTGTGATAGATGGTCAGCATTTTCATTATCTTGGACACTGTTCAGCTGGCCATCTCACAATATAATTTCCAGAATCTGTTTTCAAGTTTCCTTGTTATCTGGATTCTATGTAAAATGGAGCCAAGATAAATCAACCACAGTTTTATTTGATAAGGATGGGCATGTATAGACCATCCCAGACCATGAAGTCATAACAATGAATGCCAATTGCATGTATCAAATCTGATGATGTTGGCGGGATATTTCTATTCAATTAGCCCCATCGAGATCTATCATTCTTATAGATACCCATGAGCCCAACAAACTTCTTTAATCATCATGACCATATAAGTTTTTCAAATGAAAACATGAAGGAATAGAGCCCAAATCTATTCTCCACCTATCTGATGGGCTTTACAAAAAATGATACCCAAAAAATAGGCCAGTCCAATCCAACCCCCCTGGGAAAAAAAAAGAAGAGCATTTTAAAAAAACTTGAAAATCACAATCAGCCAAATTACCCAAAAAGCTAAGAACTATTTGACTTAAATCTTAAGAACTTAAAACTACTAAACATATCCTTTCCCTATAGATGACTAAAACAACCATAAATCCAAGCACAGAAAATGACTGGACTTCATCAAGGACTAAGAAGTGAATAATCAATGGTGTACATCCATCCTTCCCAAAATTTCTATAATACTTTAAATATTTATTTCCAGGTCAGTTAAAACTTAAAATGTAGTTCTTTCTTTTCCCCTTTTCAATGTTAGTTAAAATTTAGTTGATTCTACTGAATTAAATAAAACAATCATAACAATAATGGAGCAGGTAGTAAAATGAGAATAATTTTCAGATTTCAACTCATACAAAAAAAAGAAGAATTCTCACAGAATATGTACCCTCTAATGGTCTTCTCAAAGTTCCACCAATGACCGGTATTGAAGACGAGAACATCTGCATCTCTCCACCGTACAGAGCTCCAATCCATTTGATCCAACTTTAGGGTTGTCTTTACCTTTCCCGGAAGTCCTGCTGGTGGTCGGCTCTGCAGCACTAGAAATGGGGCTCTGTAATACTCCACAGTGCAGTTGAAATCCCTGAACTTGAACACTAAGAACCCTTTATGCTTTGTTATTGGACTACCATTCACTTCATAGATTGAATTTTTATTAGGAACTGCAGATGAGAGCATACAGAGCATGGATTCCCATTGGTTTCTTCCAATTGAATCACCAACAAATACCAGCCGCCGGTTCCGAAGGTTCTCCAACATCTTCTTTGCATCAAATCTTCAATAAAAAAAAAAAATCCAAGATATTTCTTAATCAAAAGAAGAAAAAAAAGGTGAAATTAAACTGATCATATATAACCCTATGGGATTAAACATAGCTAAAGAGATAAACAAAAGGGACGAAGAAAAGGGGGGAAACCAGCCGAATTACAACATCGCCTTCAAGAAATTAAAGAGAGAGAAATTCCCAAAAAGAAAAAAAAAAAAGAAAAGAAAGAAACTATCCAGGAGAAATTTTTTTCTAACCAAATAAAATAATACATAGGTACACAATTCAAGTTATAGAACATAACGAGACGAAAACGAATTAGTTTTTAATTTCCCCAGATAAGGGGATTCGGGAACAACTTCTCAACCATGGCATGTTCTAGAAGAATTTGCTTTCATTGTTAAAAAGCTTCAGAACGAATCCGGAAGTTCACGGACAAAGCTAATGAAGTAATCAACACAAAAAGCACACTCAACAAGAGTCAAGACCAAGCCAGAAAACCAGACAGAGAAATAGGAAAAAAACCACCTTGGGATGAACAGTTCGTTTTTATGGATTTGATGGGTGATGTGAAAGGTTCACGATAAGGAAGAAGCAAACAGCAAATTCCTCTCAGGAAGAAACCGAAAAATCATAGAAATTTTGCAGTAAAATTTAAAAGAAATAATTATGTGGGAAAAAAGGAAAAATAGATGGAAATACTTATTAGAATGCAAGAATGTTGAAGAAAATTTTCGAAATGAAGAAAAGAAGGTTTAAGAACCTGGGCAAATTGCAATCTTTGGGTTGCCATCGCCACTTAGTGTAGAAAGAATCAGGCCTTCCGTTTTCAGAACATCGAAATCCTTCATCCAGAAACATGCAATCTTTGGACTGGTACAGTGGATACCCTTCATCCCAAACCCACTCTCCATTGAACAAATCACACTGTTCACCACCTGTTTCCAGGAATTCAGGCCTTTCAACTCTAGCTGAACCATCAAATCCCACCCACACAAGTTTCTGCAACTGTGCACGATGCCGAAACCCTCGATAGACAAACTTGTAATCGAAGTAGAAAAAGCAGCAAAGAAAGCAAAAGACTGTAAAAACAAAAAAGCCAAGAATGCCCAAATAGTGCTCTTGAGGTTTGAGACGCTTGATCTTCTTCAAGGCATCCCAGTACGACATGGTTTCTGGGTCTTGGGAAGAGGGGTTCTTCACCATTTGGAGAGATAACAATTGTTTGAGGAAATGATTCCGGTTATATAAACTGAATAGAGCCAGAGAAAGGAGGATTGGGAAAAAAAAGAAAAGGTTTTGTGGTCTGCAAGCAATACAGCATTCATGGCGAAGGGAAATGGGATTTGATATGATTTTCTTTCTTCTTTCAGTTAACGCTGTAACTTAAAAAGAAAGAGATGGGTGTAAAGGAAGCAAATATGCATTCATGGCAGAGA
Source organism: Telopea speciosissima (assembly GCF_018873765.1). NCBI lineage: Eukaryota > Viridiplantae > Streptophyta > Magnoliopsida > Proteales > Proteaceae > Telopea > Telopea speciosissima. The sequence goes on from NC_057923.1 coordinate 60,482,832, forward strand.
TTCCTTTCTTTCTTTCTTTCTTTTCCCACTTCCTTCTTCTCTTTCTTGCTTTTATGCATAACAGAGAGAGAGATAAGAATGCTGGCTGGTGAGTAGAATAATGATTTCTAGTTAATGGTAAATGGCCAGATGCAGAATGAGGAAGATAAAGAAGTAAAACTGTGAAAATGGATTAGAACCCAACTCAGACTAATGGATTAGAACCCAACTAAAACTCTAAAATCTGGAGAAAGAGAGAGAAAAACAGCCAAAAATAGACTCTGTGACACTCTGCAACCCTTCTTTAAAGAATGGAATCTTTTGGATTTCTGATACAGTGAACCGTTTGTTACCGTATGAAATTGAGCGAGTGACGATGAAAGAGAGAGAGAGAGAGAGAGAGAGAGAGAGAGAGAGAGATGGGAATATGCCAAAATTGCCATATTGGAGGTGACCGTCCATGCCCCGTATCGTGTGAATCGTGTCCGAGTGCGTGGAGAGAGAGAGAGAGGGAGGTAACGGTAACTAAAGATTGAAAAGAACGAGAGTGTTGTGGGGCCATCGTCGTGGCCCACACAAGGGTTGGGCTCCAACTTCCAAGAGGTCGTCCATCATGGAAGACGAGAGTCTAAACGAAGTAACAGAATCTCTATATATTAGCCATTTGGCAATAGCTGATCCACTAAAATTTATTTCTGAACCATCATCTTATAAGGGTTCTAATCGAACGGTTTTTTTTTTTTTTGGCAAACAATCGAACGGTTATGAAGTCATAGAAGTTAGGAGAAAGAGATCACTACCCTGTACTGTCTTCACCCTTCGACATCCTATGTAGTTTTGTTTTCTTGGATCCGGCACTCGGGCTAGTCTCCAAGGGGTGTCAATCGGTCGATTCAGGCCGGATTCGATTTGAGTTGAATCAATTTTGATGTGGGAATGGTGAATCCAAAACCAAACAAATAAGGAAAGTTCGGTTTTGATTGTATTGGTTTCTTGTGTTGTTTTATTATTGGGTTCAGTTTCGATTTCAGCCCAGTCTGAGCAAGTGACATAGGGTCATAGGGGAATCGTTATCCCCTCCAATTTCCCCAATTCCTCACATAGAGCGGAAATGACCACCCTACTCCCTGCTTGAAAACACTACCCAAGGTGAGTCCACTCCCCCTATTAGAGGAATTGGAGGTACCTGCAAATTGGAGGTGATAATTATTCGTCATAGAGATACACACCAATGAAATGCAAAAAAGACAATACTATACATCTATGGGATTATTTCATGTGAGCAGGGGCATAGAGCAGGGAATGCCCAGGGTGCTGCTAGCCGTTGGGTTGTGCCACACACATCCATAGGCATGCGCCAAGATGCGTGTGGCACAGCTCAACCGCTAGATGCTACCTGGTAGCACCCTGGGCGCACGCCTCCCTGGAGATGAGCTCAATTCGAGAAAGAAAGACACAGGTAAATTTTGTACAGAAAAAAATATAGACGAAAAAATGCTAGCATACCCTGCCTCCGCAGCTCACAAAATGTCTTCCCATTACAAAAAAATCCATATTGTGTACACCTTTTTTTTTTTTTTGGTAAAAGATAAATTATTTATTAGAACGCGTCCAGCGCTCGAATTCGAGAGTACAAGCCTCAGAAATCCAAGGAGATGAGATTGGCCAAGATGTCCTACACGTAATGGACACGACCCTCTGTGCCAAGGTGTCAGCAATGCTGTTAATCTCCCTGGGAATGTGCTGAAAGGAGCAGGACACATAGTAAGTGGCTAAGTGTTTGATATCCGAAATGAGATTAGCTACCGCAGCATTTGGAGGGAGATCCTTTGAATGGAGAAGCCCAATCAGCTCTTTGCAGTCTGATTCTACAATGATGTGCTCCACAATATCAGTCAGACCTTGGAGCAAGCCTTCCCTGATAGCAAGAGCCTCCCCCTGAAGCGCGGAGGTAATGGTCATAGGTTTAGACACAGCAACCATAGGGGTCCCTTGGTAGTCTCTCAGAATGAAGCCAATGCCACCCCCTGTCCTTTTGAACGAAGCATCGGTATTAAGTTTGATGGAAGGACTAGTTGGTGGCGACCACAGCGGGTGCTAAGGGGGGTCGTGGCCAGACTGAACCACTAGTTGATGAACAGAGATGGTTGTGGCTGTGGCATTCTTAAATTCATAATAATCTCTGCATGCTTTAGTAGCAACTTCCCGAGGGGACCAAGACTTTCCAGAGAATATAAGATCATTACGAGCAGTCCAGATATTCCATAAGGTGAAGCAGGCCAGGCCCAAAGTCTGTTGACCACTCTGTTTATCTGCCTTTGAGAGGGAAGCCATGCCCTGGATGAAGAGGTGGATCGTAGCATCATCCGGTGGAGTGAAAGAGAGAGGTGATCCAAACCAGACTGCTCTAGCAAAGGGGCAGTCCAATAGAATATGATCAGCCGTCTCCATTGTGGCTCCACATCTGGTGCAAGCTGGGTCGATTTGGGATTTTCCGACGAACCAAGTTCCCTGCTGAGGCAATACCGTTCGAGCAGACGCGCTAGATGAAACTTCTGATTTTTGGTATATTGTGTACACCTTAGATACCATATAACTATCATGATGAGAGGGATAAAGGAGAGAAGCATATCAATAAAGCAAGGAGAAAGAAAGAATGGAAAAAAAAGATTTGGAACACAAATTACAAATAAACCCCAAAACTTAAAGTTTATTAAGTCCACATACTCGCATAAGACAAACAAAATCAAAGCGCAATATCTTCCTTTAAAGCTTGTTGACTAATTGGAGGGGTAAATTTTGTCTTATGCTTCAGAAATCACAAAAACTGCATGTGATTACTCTAACCAAAAAAAAAAAAAACACTAATATTTCTACTTCTAGAGTTCTTTTAATACATATAAGGGCTGAAGTTCTCTGTGCCGCCCGCGCTCACCCACATATGCTGGGTATTCCTGCCATTTAGGGGGTAGGGTGAACATTTTGCATACCCCCATGTATTTGGGCACAGTCTGTTTCCCTGGCACATAAAACAATTGACCTAAAAAAGAAGAGGCTGAGACATGAGCAAGCGGCTTAGAGGTCCGGTGAAACAGTATCTACATTGGAGGGCAGCGATGTCATATCATTGACAATGAGAGATAATCCCAAAGATCCTAGTGTACCCTTCATCTACGGTGAAGATAGAATCTCTTAATTAACATTCCTTTGATTGGAGTGATTGGATTGAGAAAGGTATTTTGGATCTTTGTAAATAGGAGGCAAGAGTTAATGGTCCATTCACTATTCTCCCTTCACCTCATGTGATGGAAAATTTTCTCTTAAATCGAATATTAGTATTAAAGAGACAATTAAGTTGCAGTCTGTATTAGGCTATAATAAAAGGGAGGTCCGAAGGATTTACCGAGTCCAGTCTATTCCGAAGGTGCAAGATGGATTCCTGATTGAAAGAAGTCCACAAGTTCATTCAAACAAAAGAAGTTACATTCCGAAGTGAATTTCCTCCAAATTATACTTTTTGTCATTTGTAGCAATTTTGTTAATATATACCCTAATATGCCAATGTTGAGAAGCTTGAAAGGAAGGTTCCTTCTTCATTCCTTTATTTTGAGGGAGTGAGGGAGGGAGGGAGGGAGGGAGGGAGGGAGGGGGGGGGGGGTGGGGAAGGGGTGAGCAAGCCAAGATTTCTACCCCTCTCCTCCAAACTATGGTAATTTTAACCTAATGGAATTTTCTCACATGGAGAAAATGGAGATTTGAAAATTAACTAATAAATATAAGTTGGTAGTTTTGAGATAATTTTTATTCAATAATGAAAAATATAATGCACGTATGAGTTTTGGCCTAGCGATTTGGCATTGCCTGGTTTAAGGCATGCTCGAGGTTTGGTCACTTAATCAAATCTTCATAAGTGCACCGATGCTTGCCATGCACCATTATCTAGCTACCCCTACCCCTTGGGCTCACTAGGCATCCAGTCCCTCTCCGGACCACCATAGTGGTGGGCCCACTTGGCATCAACAAAAAAAATTATAAAATTATAGTTGTAAACGTCCTAAAATAAAAGATATGACTCAAAAGTTGACACTTGACTATTCCAAAAGTAGTGATCCTTCCCATCCAATATTTTGTTTGACAAAATAAATCCTATAACTTGATTCTCCCCTAGTATTAATGCTTTCAATCTTGTTGTTCTGACCTTAAATATATATCTTATTCACATTAGAAACTTAGTTGTCCAAGACTGCAATCGATTAAATGAAAATAACAAAAAAAGGTACCAATCATATTAAGAGCAGAGAGACTATAAAAAAAGAGAAAAAGGATGGATGGAAGCCAAAATAGAGCATCAGCAGCACTATCTCACCATACAAAGATAAAGGTTAGTTTGTTTACCCAAAAAATGAACAGAAAAAAATATAAAGGTTAGTTTTAAATCATCTTATATATGGTTCTTTTGGGCCCATTGTTCAGATAATATGATGCTTTGTAGGGGAAGTTTCGTTAATGAAGTTGAAAATTGAAATATATTTAGTTTGGGATAAAGTTTTCCTCCACTCGTACAGGACGATTCACCTACTATCTTAAGGTTCATAAACCTCTCCAAGAGATTTTATATGTTTCAAAATCCCCTTCCAATACCCATTTCTGCCCTCTCCCGCCCTTGGGTGAATGGGACGGATGGAGGGAAACTTGATCCTTCAAATTTGTTTTGGGAACAAATTGGGAATGATGGATTCTTCTCATCTTCATTCCATTACTTTTTAAAAATTCATGGAAATGTCAAACTTCTTTTCTTGGTTTTGATGGGTTTTGTGATGTGACTATAATCATCCTAAACAGAAATAAATGTAATCAAATTTTTTTTTTTAATTTAGGATTTTTCTATTGATACCTTTTAAGGTGTCAAATAAATTGTAGTCAGAATTTTTACCATTTTAATACAACACACATTTTTTTTCTTCCAATAAAGGCAACTATTTTCATTTCACATGTATATTTTAAAAAAATGTCCATAACAATGATAACTCTTGATAAGAGATATTTTCTTATTGATAACCCTTAATGTGTCAAATAATTTTTTATTTTACATTTTTATCCTTTAGTATAATTCCTTTTCTTTTACAATGAGATAAATACTATCATTTTGTATATATAATTGAAAAATGTGTAAAACAGTGACAATTTTTAATTATCACATATTGATAAGTCACTTTCAAAGTATTTTTAAAATTCTTTTATATCCAACTTAATTTTTTTTAGGAATAAGACGAATACAAGGGGCAAATGTGTGAAGTTCTAAATGCATCTATAGATGTGTCATTTAAACAGTTCCTTTAATAATGAAATAATGATATATCACTTTCAAATTATTTTTTAGGGAAGCTGTTTTCTGTATGGGAGTGTGGCCTACACTACACTAGCACTCTCACGTGTCTATCTCTCTCCTCTTTAAAACAAGGGGGCAGATGTGTCTTTTCACATGAAGAGGAGAGAGATAGACTCATGGGAGTACTGGCGTAGGCCACACTCCCAGACAAATAACTTTTTTCCTATTTTTTAAAATCCTTTTATACCATTAATTTAAAAAATGGTTTTAAGTTCCCATCTAGTTTTTTGTTCCCTAAATTAAGGTAGAGATGAGAGATGTTTGGAAGGACCTTTGAATTTTGAGCTAAATTGTGCTTAATTTAGATACTAAATCAGTATTTATTGAAATAGTGCACTAAGAAACGAATGAATTTACCTACTTACACCTACCATTAGTTACCATTAAATTATTGGTTTTTGTCAAATGCCTCCCTGAAAATGCCCCCCTTTACAATTTTTCTAATTGTAAACTCCCTCTTATTTTCAACAAATTATAGTATTTTGGTCCAGTCCGTTACTTTGAGATGTTAGACGTTAATTTTAGGGAGTATAATGACCAAAATGCCATTGTGATAAAAGCCAACAAAAATTAAAAAATAAAGTGATCAAATTCCTCTCATCTTCACCAAATGGTTTAGGACTTGAAACTAAAAATCAAACCCTAAACCATTTGAGGAAGATGAACCTAAAAATCAAACCCAATAATCACCCATCAATCCAATCGTAATTTCTTCTGCAAATCGAAAAAACTCGAAGGGAGAGAAATTTATTGAATGCCATGGGGTTTGAATCCAACATTTTTTGAAGGGAGAGAAATTTATTGAATGTTTCAAGTATCATGGTTCGATTGAGTGGATCAATCAACACCGACGCCTCTTTACTGCTTTCTCTCTTCCATCCTCCAATTTCCCCTGTTTGTCATTAAAAAGTATCATAAGAATATGCTCATATCCAACTCTCAAATCTCAAAATTTTCAAAAATCAAAACTCTAATTCTTAACATAATTTTTAAACCAAACCATTACAGAACTCAGAATTCAGCATTAAACATTCGATCAAAGCAAATACCTTATAAACAGGGCCGAATTTACCCTCCCCGAGCTTTAGATGGGAGTGAAAATCTCTGGTTGCTGCAATTAGGGTTTCTATAGAGAATTGCTCCTGTTCCTGTGCTGCGATATTCTTCTCTAAGTCCTTTCCTTCCGGTGACTCTGATATGATATGAGATCATTCCCCATAACCAGAACAGAACCAGAACCATTAGGGAGGGAATTTGAGAGATCTCTGTTTCACACAATAGTAAAACAAAATGAAAAAGTGTATTCACCAAAAAAAAAAAAAAAAAAAAAAAAAAAAAAAAAAATGAAAAAATGGGGTTTTGTGTTGTTTACCTTTTCCAGAGTGGGATTTGAAATGCCAAATGAGATTCTGCCAGAAACCGGCTGGTTTCATAATCGTTGTCGGTTGAGTCTTGTGTTAAATTCGATGGATTAGTGAGGAAAATTGAAGAGCCACATACATGTATGAGTAGATAAGATCGTTCCTGGGTTCTTCTTAGGTTCCCTGATAACTCAAGGGGATGATGAGGGTTCTCTCTCTCTCCTTATGTCTCTGTGTGTTTCGTATACCTCCTTCTCTCTTCGATTTTTCGATTTGTAGAAGAAATTACGATTGGATTGATGGGTGATTATAGGATTTGATTTTAGGGTTTATCTTCCCCAAATGGTTTAGGGTTTGATTTTCAGTTTCAAGCCCTAAACCATTTGGGAAAAATGAGGGCAATTTGATCACTTTATTTTTTAATTTTTGTTGGTTTTTGTCACAAAAGCATTTTGGTCATTACACTCCCTAAAATTAACGTTCAACGTCCCAAATTAACGGACTGGACCAAAATGCTACAATTTATTGAAAATAAAGAGAAATTTATAATTAAAAAAATTATAAAGGAGCATTTAGACAAATGAACATTTTCAGGGGGTATTTGACAAAAACCCTTAAATCAATTACACAACAATCCTAAATAATTCCATAGCTAATAATTTACATTATTTCAAGTCAATTATAAGCTAGAATCCTTAAGTCCCTTGTTCAGCTAGTCATGTAACGAATAAAGATGAGAAAATATATTATAATTAAACCCTCTACAGTAAAGTACTGCACTAATTGCCTTCACACACACAATTTTAATTTGAATAAAATATATTTAAAATATTCCAACATGCCTTTACCCCAGAAGTAAATCACAATCATACACAAGAAAGGAAAAGGTTTGCTTCAAGGAAATCAATCAAATAGAACACCCCTGAAACCATGCACTACCAAAAAGTCCATACAAGGCGAAATCTCTGAGTGACAAAATATACAATGGTCTAGGAATCAGAGTTGATATGACAACCTGTATAATCCAATTCAACACACATACAGAGGCCATTTAGAAGCACCCTCATTTTTGCCTCTGAGTTTGTGCAAACTCCGTAATAATTAACAAATTTTTCACTAAATGGGTTGTCACATGAATGGGTTATTAAAACGGGTCACAAAAAAATAATAATAAAGAGGAAAAGAACCGTCTCTGTGTCTAGACACAGAAGCGCATGAATGTACCCCGCTGCCCTTATGAAAATGTGAAAATTTCACTCAAAACAATGTTTGCGTGTATTTTCATTGGCTAGTGTGCACATACAGGCTCTATCGAATCTGTATACTCTCCAACTACTTAGATTTCCAACTCCTTTCCAATTACTCATCCATCGACTAAAAGGACTTGGACATGCATCCCAACACCTGCGAACATAGATGCATCTACAAGTCCTCCCCGTCTCAAAGAGCGATATCTTTCTCAAAATAAAAATAATCAAAACAAGATAATGTTACAACCAATGTCCATGGGGACAAGAATTGAGATACGAACAGTGGGGCTGCCCCACACGCACTATCTCAATCAATGTGGCGTTGGTTGCCGATATTATTCTCAATATAAAATATTAAAGCTTTGACATCGTCAATCAAAAAAGAATGATCTCTGTCAATTTTTTTTAATGAAACTCCATTAAAATGCAATCTAAAACAAAATAAAAAGAAATCAACGCTCACCTTCAGAAATCTCTGTTTAAACAGATTCACCCTTCTAATTATTTTGCATAATTTTTTTTTTTTTGGATATGTATTTTATTCTATGGAGGGGGAAAATAAATATTATAACTTAAGGAGTTATTTGTGAATCCTAAGGGAAAGTGAATTATTCTTTTTTTTTTTTTTTTTTTGGCTTGCAAACCCAATTTGCAGGATAGGATGGGCTTTTACACAACACACTCTACCAACTGTGCTAGGCAGTTGTTCTTGTATAACTTTATCAAAATTTCAGTTCTATCCAATCTGTCATGTAGTAGATAAGATTGTTAATTTCAAACCAAAACCAAAGACCGAAATCGAACCAAAAAAGAGTCAGTATGGTTTTGGTCTCAAGAGAATTAATCTTATTGGGTCAGGGTTGGATTTTTCAGATCCTGAGTCTGGGCCTGGATTCAGCTAAGGGGAATCAAGGTTAGACTACGGTTTTAAAAAGCCCGGTCCAACCCAATCTTGTTGCAACCCTACTTATTTCTATAAATATCACTACTCTATGGTGCAGTAGATTATTAACTGTATTATCTTCTACCAATAACAAAAAAAAAAAGATTATTAAGTGTATTATTATTTCATTATTTTAGTTTTCTGATTAATTACAAATAAGCATGTCTTTCATCTGGTATTTCCTTGACGGTCAGCGGAAAGCTATCAAAATTTATAAGGAGAAGACGTTGATGAGAAGAGTTTGTCTATTGTTGAAAAGTCCTCGTAGACCTTTGGAACTCTTCTCTCTAATATTAATTAGTTAGGTGTGCCATCAAATTACATTCAATTAATTAATAACAGATAAGTCCCCCAAGCCAGTGTGCTTCATCAATCCTGTCTCCATCGTTTAACAGCTAACGACTAGTACTTATTGCTCGAGGGGGGGGGGTGAATGTTATCCTCTATTGTCCGCTGCTCGAACAACACCTGTTATCCTCTCACATGAGGGCAAAATGACGATTTAACCTCCTTACCCGAACACACTGTCCAAGGAAAGTTAAGTCGTCATTTCGCGCCTCATGTGGGGGGACAGCACTGTGCTGTTCGGGCAGTGAACAACAGACGGTAAAAATTCTTGATGTCTTGTATTCCTTCACTTGCATAAGTAGGCTGATTCTGTACCAAGGCCCAAGGGGGTGTCAATTGATCAGTTTGGACCAGTTTTGATGTGAGAATAATTGAGCACAAAATATGATCCAATAAGGGTGCACCAGTTTCGCGTTTGTTTCGATTTGGATCTGGTTTGGTTTTAGTTTCTTATTGGTTTAGTTTGAGTTTACCATGTTTCTACGCATAGGAAGGATAAAAATTTGTTTTACTTTTCTTCATGATTTTCGGGTTGGTATCGTTTCTTATGGGGTTATATTGTTTTATGTTCAGTTTTGGTCTGGTTTTCTAAGATCGTTCGGTGTCTTGTCGGTTTTGGTGCTGCCCAATTTGGGTTCAGTGTTGCAAAAGCCCAATCTAAAACATGATCCAATAACCACATATTGGTTTCATTTTGGGTCGATTTTCTTCGTCGGTTCACTCCAACTTTTGACACCCCTATGTAAAGCTATCAAAACTTAGGGCAAGAGATCGTCGCTTGGTCGTGTGACCACTACACCAGTGTGGGGGCCAATGACAGCATGCGTAGGGGGTATCAATATAGATGAGATTTTTTATTTCATGGGGGTAGGGCAGTAATTTCATATGCTCCTGTCTGGGTGTAGGATCGACGCGACCACGCAACCTTTTTTTTTTCCATGAAAACTTACAAGGTAGGAGAAGTCGTTGATGATAAATTTAAAGGAAAAGGCCGGCACGCCGCCAAGGTGCCCAGCATGTGTAATTCTCTCTTTTCTCCTTTCAAAAAGACCACCTTACCCTCCGGTATCCAACCCTATGATTGGTGCATGCTTACGAAAAGCTGGCGGGATGCTCAATCCTCTCCCAAAACTTAATTATTTTTGGAAAGCCCTCATAGATATTTCTCCCAAAGTCTTCCCCCTAATTAATTACTTGATATATATAATAGTTAGGTGTGCCATCAAATTACAATCAATTATAATTAACAACAGCTACTACATGTCTATTCTATCAGATCTTAATCAATTTGATGTCTCTCTTCTCCCAATGTAACGAAAAAGGAATCTCTCTCACGACCGCCGTGTGCGTGTACTCTCATTTTCTCCGCTGAGTGCGTGAAGTCCGACATCCCCTTATCTTGATCGTTGAACCACATTTCCCTCATCTGGTCTTTAACAAGGGCTGAGTCTTAGTGTCTTGGGAACTGTAGACACTGATTTTTGTCACCCCCTAATTGGCGATGATGACAACGGGACATGGACGATGGACGATGCACTCTTCCTCTTTCTAGACTCAAGATACATGACCCATAAGACTAAGAACCATGCTGAGTACAAAATGACCCATTTTAGGCCCAAAAATAAGAAAAAATGGCACTGCGCCCCCACGGAGCCGTGGACTCCTTCCCAAGGCGCCGTAGACCCCTTCCCACGGCACTATGGGGATGTATACCGGATTGCCACGGCGCCATGAGAGGGTGTGACTTCAGTTTGCTGACGTCACACACGGCGCCGTGGAGGACTTATCTGGCCAGGAGAGAGAGGGGATCCCTCCCTATAAATAGGAGGTCCCCCTCCCTCATTTAAGAAGGAATTTTGGGTAGAAAGACCCTCCCCAAGTGATTTTCACCCTCTTTGTCTCATTTTTTTACCCTCTTTTCTCTCCTTCCTCTTATGAGAGTGTGAGTGAGTGAAATTTTCTTGGTCGTGGATAGATCCTTCGATTATCCCTTCGAGCATAGAGCATTCCTACTCCTAGGCGTTATTATTCCGTTAGTGCACAGATAACTTTCAAAACCCCTTTATTTCAGATGTTATTTTGTCTGTTTTCTCCTCTCCAAATCATTTGAAAGAGCCGTTACTCTGTCCAGAAAGAATCGGCGTCAGTCCATTCGTCTATCTCCCTTGAGCCAGGAGAATACAACCATACAGGTATAATTACTGTATTCTTGTTGATTCAATGTAGTCCTTTTGTATTTCATCGTTTTAGCCCGTATTTCTCATATATGTAATGTAGTTTATTATGTTTTAGTTCAATTCATAGCATCGGAATGTAGTTCATAACAACCCCCATCCCCGTAATAAAAGAGAGAGAACATTCATCTTTATGTAGCATCTAATACAGAGAGACCGGCTTCGGCTGGGCGAGGTGGCTGCCTAACTCCTTCCCACACTCGGAACCTGACCCCTTACCCGAACCTTTGATCAGACCATATAGAGTCATGTAGCCCGATTCCGTTCACAATGGATAGGGCTACACTTAATGGGTCCTAGGCCCTAACCCTAGGTGGTGACTTCACATTATATTAATATATTTTAATGCATGATCCTAATCCCCCATTTATCAATATTATACATTGACAATATTATCTATTATCCATCCATATATATATATCAAACCCATGTAGCCCATAAGGCTGAGGAACCCTTGTCTCGAGGACCACGATACTTACAGGAACCCATGGCAGCCTTTGATGATGACTTCCTCCTAGAGTTCCTACTACCACTACTACGGCACCTCATCCCCACCCTGTTCTTCTTTGCTCACTATTGCCTTAAGATGTTCAGCGCCCTAGTATTCCTACTAGAATACCTCCTCTGAACTTGGCCTCCCGGTACCCACCTCCGCCTTCTCCTTCGCCTTACGCTTCTACTTCTTGTTTTCTCCTAGCTCCTTATCGAGTCCTTCATTTGAGTCTCTGCTGCTTCTCTTTCGATACCGGAACTCCAGTCTTTGCTTTGGAAAACTTCTCATCTTAGACCTGCGATTCTTTTGTTCCTGTTTCCTGTTGTGTGTCCTATGTTGCGTCTTTAGGGTGGGTCCTGCTGTCCCCCCTTTGATGCTTGGCCTTTTCTTTCGGTTTGTCTCATCTACAGGGTTCATGGAATCCCTCCATTCTCCCACTTTTACCTTCTAGTTTTGTGCCCTCCCCTTTTCATACTTCCATGAATAACTAACCTGGCCAAGTGGTGTCACATGCAGGGATACTATCCCTCCCCCCCCCCCCCCCGGAACCCAACACTCCCCCACCCATACCAACCCAACATGATAGTCCTCCTCTCCAAGAAGAATATGATGATGATATTTTTATTGAAGAAGAAGAAGAGAACCGACTAGCTCAAATATGGAACACTACCCTGGTGGGCTTTGTTCTACAAGGAAGACCATTTCGTAAGCAAGCAGTTGAAGAGGGTTTGATCAATGCCCGGAACCCGACGCACAAGACTATAGTATCCCAGATGATGGAGAGACAATATCTATTTCAGTTCCACCATGAAATGGACATGATGAATGTTCTACAGGAAGGACCGTGGGCTGTATCCGGTAACCTTATCCTCCTGGAAAAGTGGAATACCTCTCAGAAGTGGGAGTTCACTCACTCAAAATTTTGGGCACAGTTACACTCGGTTCTAAGGGATCTGAAGGATCCAGACATATTGATTTCCTTAGCTCAAAAAGTGGGTGAACCTATGAAACTCATGTGGATTGAAGGTGTGCAATTTAGGTCCAAAATTTGCTACCTTAGAACCAGAGTAAGAATGGATATCAAAAAACCTTTAAGGAAAGCCATATCGGTGAAAAGGCACTCAAGGGCTAGAACCATCATTGAAGTGAAGTTCGAAAGAGTTCCCACTTTCTGCTATTTCTGTGGAGCTCTAGGACATGATGAAAAGAGATGCACTCAGTATTTTGAAGCAACCAGTAGCCATAAGGATGGTCATGACTGCGATGATTTTCTTGGATGCCCCGGCCTACCTAAACTTAAATGGGGTCCTGACCAGAGAGGGATTCCTTCGGATGACAGGTTACTTCGCTAGGCGACTGTATTTCCATGTTTACAAGCTCAGAGGAAAAACATGGAGGATGCACCCATGATGCCAACCCCAAGCAACGGCGTCAACACCGGTACCGGAGAAGAAGATGGAGGAACGATGAGGCTAATCCTGAATTTCGAGGCCAAACACAGTATCTGCACTGAACACGCTGCACTGGGTCAACAGCCTCGATCTGCCAACAACGGTGGGAGACAACACATCAAATCTGGTGCTGTAGCCATAGTTGTCAGAGACCAAATCAACTTATATACTTCAGGATGATCAAAAAGGGCCACAGTGTCTGTTAACCCTTGCCTACCCCAGCTTCCCATTCTAAAACAAACCGCAAGAATGTTGGGATCACAAACACCTGAATTGTTAGGCTCACTAAAGACAAACTTGCACATCAACTCGTTGACTATCCAAAGCCCTCTCCCCTCCCCTATACAGGAGTACCTCCTCAAGTGCCCGGAACACTCAACAGTTGTCCTCTCTCTCCTTAATCATATGGTCGATTTCACAATATCTAGACCAAATCCTACCCATCAGCTGGAACCCCTAAGGATACCATATCCTGACCTCATGACAGAGACCCGTCCTTGTAACAAGTCTATAAGCCCATCAAGGGTCACACCACAAAGCCAAGTGGATGGCCAGTCCATTTTGGAAGGCCTATACACCCAGACCCTGCTACCCACCCACACCACAACCCACCTTTTCAAACCAAATATGGCCAACAATTTCCAACCAGATACCCACAACACCCCTATCCCTGTTAACCCAATCACCCCCTTCATCTCTATCCAACATTCAGGCTCTTTCTCCAGTCGTATGTCAATGGGTAAAATTGCTATGAAAAAAGGTAAAATGCAATCCAAAGCCCATCAAGCTCTCATCATTGTCGAGACTTTAAAAGCAACCAGGAAAGCCAAACGGCCCAAGCATATCAAATTGGACAGCATGAACTAGGTGGAAGAAGCCCAGGAAATCAGCCCTACCAAGGATCAAGTTCAAGCACACAACCTGAACCATTTTTTATCAAATGGACCCTGCGAGACTGGGGTGAAACAGTCTCACCAGGGACAATGAAGCTAGCTAGCTAGAACTGTCAGGGTCTAGGGAGTCCCCGGACAGTTCGAGCTCTTCGTAATCTCTCCAAAGGGGAAATACCTGATTTAATTTTTCTCATGGAATCCAAAAGTCAGGGAGATAAGATCAACAGAATTTGTCATCAGCTTAAGTTTCATAACAGTTTCTCGGTGAATTCCAAGGGCTCTTCGGGGGGTTTGGCCTTAATGTGGCACTCTCACATCCACGTGGAGATTCTATCCTCTGATGATCACATCATTGATGCTTTGGTTTCTAATCAATCTGGGCTGAAATTCATGGTTTCTTTTGTTTATGGGGAACCAAACAAACAGCACAGGCAGAAAATGTGGGATCGACTTATTTCCATTGGTACTTCTCATGTGGATCAGTGGCTATGCGTCAGAGATTTTAATTCGTATCTAGAGTGGCACGAGAACGAAGGTGGAATTAGAAGTGGTTCAAGAGATTCCAGGCAATTCAAGAACATGGTGGATCAATGCAACCTCACGGATTTGGGAGCAAACGGACCATCTTTCACATGGAATAACAAAAGGAGAGGGTCGGAGAATATCAGCATCAAGCTTGATCGTGCTCTTACGAACCCAGCCTGGCGGTTGAAGTTCTAGAATGCTGCAGTCTTCATTAAACCGGCTATTACCTCTGACCATAATCCTCTTGTAGTGGCCATTGGTGGGGGTATGGCCAAGGGTCCCCGACCCTTCCGCGTCGAGACAATGTGGCTTCGCCACCCCGAATGCAAAGATGTTGTCGAGAAAGCTTGGTCCTTTGCTAGATACAGCCAGCCTGCGACTAATCTGACAAGGAAATTGGAGAAATGTAAGGTCTCTCTAAGGAGGTGGAACAAAGAAAGTTTTGGGCAGATCCAAGTAAAGATTAATGACCTTAAGCAACAGCTGGAAGAAGTTCAAAAACAACCCTTCTTTATTGACCGCCAAGATATCAAAGATTTTATTGCCAAGCAGCTTGAGGAGGAATTGGCAAGAGAAGAGACTCTTTGGCGCCAAAAATCAAGAATTGATTGGATCCATGAAGGCGACAAACATTCTGCTTTTTTTCATGCCTCCACCATTCAGAGGCGTCAAAGAAATAGTATTCTCAAGATTAAAAAGAGCACCGGCCAATGGACGCAGTCCACTGAGGAAGTGGAGGTAGAGCTGATCAAGCACTTTACCGAGGCTGTGACTTCAGAAGGCGCTAATGGGAATGTCATCCATCAAGCCCTGCTCCTGGTTCTCCTTGTTGTCTCGGCTGAATTAAATGAGAAGTTGTGCGCCACTCCCTCTATGGAGGAAATCTCTAAGGCCCTCCAGGACATGGGCCCTCTCAAATCCCCTAGGCCCGATGGTTTCCCCCCCCCCATTTTCTTTCAAAAATATTGGAGCATCACTAAGGCAGACTTATTCACCTTCATTTCGGACTTCTTCTCCACCGGCACCCTCTCTAAGGAGATCAACATGACTTTTGTGTGCCTTATCACTAAGAATTCAGCTCCGAAAATGGCGGATCATTATAGGCCCATCAGCCTTTGTGGCGTTGCAGTGAAGATTATTTCCAAGATTATGGCGGACATATTTAAAGAGGATCTACATGGTATTATTTCCCCCTACCAATCAGCTTTTATTCCTGAGCTATTAATTTCTGATAACATTTTTATTGCTCATGAGCTTTTTCATTATATCAAGCATCAAAAGAAAAGAAAAAAAAATTTATGGCTCTGAAGCTTGATATGAAGAAAGCTTATGATAGGATGGAGTGGCCATTTATCAAAGCCACATTGTTGAAACTTGGATTTTATACTAAATGGGTGGATCTTATCATGCAATGTATTTCCTCAGTTTCTTACTCCCTTCTTGTCAATGGTTCCGAAAAAGGATCTTTTACCCCCTCTAGAGGCATCCGACAGGGTGACCCTCTTTCCCCCTTTATCTTCATTTTATGCTCTCAGGTGCTAAGTGCCATCATTTCTACTGCTGAGGATAACAAATTGATTCAAGGGATCAGGGTCAAGAATCGTGCTCCTCCTATTGCTCATTTATTATTTGCCGATGATTGCCTCCTCTTCTCCGAGGTGAAGCTGCAACAGGTTACCCATCTCAAGAGCTGCCTTGAGCTGTATTGTGAAGCCAGTGGTCAAGAAATCAACCTCCAGAAATCATGTCTCACTTTCAACCCCAACACCCCTCTGCACTTTAGAAGATGGTTCTCAAGAGTCCTGAAGATTCGTTACGGGGATGGTCCCTCAAAGTACTTGGGCTTGCCGTCAGAGATTGGGGTGTCTAAAGCTGAAGTTTTCAAGGAGCTCACCAGTAAATCGAGCAGCCGAATCAAAGGTTGGAAGAATCAATTATTGTCTCATGAAGGTCGGGTCGTCCTCATCAAATCTGTTGGTTATTCTCTATCAACCTTTGCTGCTAGTCATTTCTCTTTACCAGTTTCCATCACAATGAGCTCAGAAGTGCAATGACAAATTACTTATGGGGTAGCAAAGATGGTGAAAACAAAGTGCATTGGATCTCATGGACCCGCTTATGTCGTTCCAAGGAGAAAGGCGGGTTGGGCCTTAGAGACCCTATCCTCCAAAATAGGGCCCTTCTTGCCAAAGTGGCATGGCGCCTATGGTCGGAACCAAATACTTGATGGGCCAGATTTTTTAAAGCAGTTTACTTCCCAAAGTCAGATTTTATTCAGGCGTCTGTGGGCCATTGCCCCTCATGGGCCTGGCGAAGTATTCTGGTGGGTCAAAAAGTTCTAAATGGTGGGTTATTGTGGTTAGTAGAATCTAGTAATGACATCAACATCTGGGAGGATAATTGGATTCCTTCGGCGCCGAATTTCAAGATCAAATACCCAAAACCGATGCATTGCCCCCTCCTTAAAGTCTCAGAGCTAATCGACCCCATCACGCGAGTTTAGAAGGAAGATCTTTTAAGGGAATTCTTTCACCCCCTGACATACAGGCTATTAAGCAGATTAAACTCAACCTCTTACCTAGGAATGACAAACATGTGTGGGGAGCTGCTCGAAATGGTCTTTTCTCCATCAAAATGGCTTATCATTTTCAAGCTAATCTAAGGGACCATGCCCTCGATAGTGGTGCTTCTTCTTCTTACAGGAAAGATTGGGAACTTATCCCATCGAGTGTATGGAAACGTATTTGGCATTGCAGATCTTGGCCAAAGATTAAGAACTTCCTTTGGAGATGTTGTACTGAAGGAGTTGCTACAGGTGAGGGTCTATTCAAGAGACAAATCCACATTGATCCGAGCTATAGAAGATGTGGTTGCCAGCTCGAATCCATTAACCATGTTCTAATGGAATGTTCATTTGCCAAAGCAGTATGGTTCGACAGTGAGTTAAGCTTCAACGTCTCCCTCTTTGGCTCTCCCCCAACCAATGCTCGTTTCCTATTGAACTAGGAGAAGATCAGTTTCCCCTCCAAGAAGAAAGGTAGAGAGGTGTTGTCCCTGGCCTCTTTCATTTGTTGGTTTATGTGGTTGGCCAGAAATGAACTCTACTTCAATTGAAATACCTGGTCTCCAGAGGAAGTTATCTTTAAGGCCCACAAGGCTTGGCAGGAGTTCGAGAAAACCTCTACAATGGCTCCTTATGATTCTCAGGAAGGCGTAGATGCTTTCCAACTCCCGCAATCCTGGCAATGCCCCCCTACGAACTTCATCAAGATTAATGGAGATGCTGCCACCCAAGAGGAATCGACTATGGGAGGTATTGGGTTTGTTCTGAGAAACTATTTGGGGGATCCTTTGGCTGCTGTTTCGGAGGTTGTTGACTTCCCGAGTGTTTTGTTTGATGAAGCAATTGCGATCAGATCAGGGCTTATTTGGGCACAGGATGCTGGGTATCCAAGGCTTCAGGTCGAATCTGATAACTCAACACTTATCAATTATTTGAACAATCCATCTTCCCCAATCCGCTGGGAGCTGGATGGTATTATTCATGACATTCGGTGCCTCTCTCTCTCCTTCCCTGCCTGTTCTTTCTTTTGTATTCCTAGGGTGATTAACAATGTGGCTCACACCCTAGCAAGGAAAGCCCTGTCGATGACAACTACGATAGTTTGGCCTATCTCCACTCCTTGGCTCTTGGATTTGTGTAAACAGGATTTCTCACAACTCATGCCGATGTAGACTTCAAGGCGAACTAGAAGTTATAACCTTACTTTTTTGCCCTTTGTCTTATTTCCAAAAGTTACTAATGATGTCGGAAATGATTTGCCATTTAAGGTGTCGGATAAAAAAATTCAGCAGAGAATCTCAACTAATACAACCATTAAATCAATAACATAGGAGAGTAGGTTACTTAGAACTCAGTAGTGGTGAGTTCCTCCAAAGTAATGTCATCGAGGAGCAATGCAATACTCGATGTTGATCTCCATTGACTGCTCTTTCTCCAATGGTCTTAACCTAAGGTAGATGATGAAGAGATACTCTCTACTCTCCTCACTTTTTGTTATGTTTTACTCAACATTGTGCAATTAGGGTTTATGCATTAGCTCTTAATATAATTAAAACCAAAATTAAAAGATTATAATCTAACGGTACTCATCATCCCAAATGGTGTGATATTAAATAGTTGTCTTTTAATTATCATTAATTGCACAAAAAGACAATCCTACAAAAACGTAACCTAAAAACCCTCAATGGTAGAAAACCTTAATTACGTTTTCTCTCCCATACAACCAGCATTCACAATGGATCTTCCAAGTATGAAATTAAATCACTTCCATAAATTCATAATCCATTGCACATCAATATTGGAGTATCATGACTTGTGATTGGACCCAAAAAGATTTGAAAATACTTTTCAAATAATATTTATTTAATATAATAATAATAATAATAATAAATTTTCTTTTGCAAATCTTTACAAAAACAAGTATCGGGTTTCGGATTTCAACCAGTCACGATTAGATGACTCATTCACTTGGATGTTCTCACTAAAAGACCATGAAATCCACATTGAGCGTCACCATCATTCACATTCATACCCTACATGCCCAACGAACTGATATATAGCTAGTTTTATCGATAGGCATCAACTATTGGAACACCATAGACACATAATGCACAAATGTAACGGCAAGTGCCTCTCATGTAAAGGAAGAAAACAACTACCAAACTCATGCTGCCAAACACAATTGGTGGCGAACCATTCATGAATCACTAAAGATCAATATGACTTGGTGTTCATATTCAGGCAGGTTTATATTAAGGCTATGTTTGGTATGCTTTCTTGGAATACATTCTAGGTTGATTTTGCATTCTCGGGTGATAAAAATAGTTGTTTTTATTGTATGAGAATGCAAATTAAACCTAGAATGCATACCAAACACAGTCTAAGTTACTTAGATTCTATGATATGGTTTCCAAAAATAGAATTGAAATTCTATCGCCAAAAAGAAAACTCAAAGCAGGACAATATATTACAACCAATGTCCATTTCACAGCATAGATATCGACAACCAATGAGATACCAACAAATTGTTGAGGTTTTGGTGTCTTGACTTCTGATGATGGACTGCTGTGTGGAGGCCCTGAGGAAAATTTTTTAAGGACTATATGGGTATTTCGGTAATTTTCTGTATAGGATTTCGCTATAAATCTGTAGCGAGTGTTCTTTCTCTGTATTGAAAATCTGAGAGAGGTGTGAGGAACGAGTGACTGTAACCCTATTATCCATTGATAGTGAAATAGACCTCATCTCACCATGGACGTAGGCAACCTTGCCGAACCACGTAAATCTTTTTGTGCATTGTGTGATTGTATTTGCGATTTCCATTTTTCTTAGCATCGTGTTAGGTTTTTACACAAATGGTGTTGCCCCATGCAAACACATGGTCTCTGAACCCTAAACTAGTCTACTAAATGTCCAATGTGACGGTTGTCTGCCAATATTGATCTCAATATTACAATAAGCTGAATCTGTGGGGTTTGCATTTTTCTAAGTCGTTTTCATGAGTTAAGAGTCAAGAATGACTTTTTTCGATTTGGCTCCTGTCCTGCAGTGGCGGGAGCTGCCGGGAGCTGGAGTTTCCAACCCAACTAAACGATAGTAAAAACAGGGGTGGGGTGGTCATTTCACATGTGGGGGCCACTATGAGTTAAGATTCAAGAATGACTTTTTCCGATTTGGCTCCTGTCCTGTAGTGGCGGGAGCTGGAGCGTCCAGCCCAACTAAACGACAACAAAAACAGGGGTGGGGTGGTCATTTCACATGTGGGGCCCAACCCCACCCCCTGTTGTTGGGTGGTTTCCATGAGTGTCCAGCCATGGAAGATCTACTACTCAACCATATATATATATATACAACGGGCCCCACATGTGAAATGACCACCCCACCCCTTGTTTTTGGGTGGTTTCCATGAGCGTCCAGCCATGGAAGATCTACTACTCAACCATATATACATATATATATATATATACAACACGAACCCTTTCTATAGTCATGCATTCATTCATTTCACACTCAGCCATGGAAGATCTTCTTCTTCTTCTTCTTCAATCCCTAGGCGCAATTGTTGCCTTCATGATCTTGCTCCATCAATATTATTTTTGGATGAGAAGGTCAAGATCTATCACCCACGAAACTAGACCTTTCATGAGTCCCCAATTCGCCCCTGAACCATCTGGTGCCTTACCCATCATTGGCCATCTCTCTCTACTAAGAGGTCTAGTTCCACTTTCCCGGTCACTTGGTGCCATCGCCGACAAATATGGCCCAATTTTCATGATTCGTCTCGGCGTTCATCGAGCACTTGTGGTGAGCAGCTTAGAAGTGATCAAGGAATGCTTCACCACCCACGACAAGGTCTTCGCAACACGCCAACCATGTGCTGCAGGCAAGTACCTTGGCTACAATTATGCTTTTCTCACATTTGCACCTCATGGTCCTTATTGGCGTGAGATCAAGAAGACAGTCACACTTGAGCTCCTCTCCAAGAACCGACTTGACATGCTTAAGCATATAAGAAAGGGTGAAATTGACACATGCATCCAAGAGTTGTACTCATATTGGGCCAAGAACAGAGGAGGTGGTGGTGGTGCTGGGCCAGTCTCTGTGGAGATGGATCGATGGTTCTGTCGTTTGAATTTCAATGTTATTACTAAGATGATTGCTGGGAAAAGATATTTCAATACTTTTGATGATACGGCTAAAGATGAGAATGAAGAAGCTGGGAGATTTGAGAAATTAATTGAGGAACTAACAAGGTTGAGTGGGATTTTTGTCCCTTCCGATGTGCTGCCTTACCTTGAATGGATGGATTTGCAAGGACATTTGAAAGCCATGAAATCTATTGCTAAGGAAGTTGATAGTTTAATTGGGAATTGGCTTGAAGATCATCATCATCATCATCACCTTCATGAGAAGAATAAGCAGAAACAGGAAGAAGATTTCATGGACCTGATGCTATCCATATTTCCTGATGAGGAAAAGTTGATATATGGTTATGACCGTGATACTGTCATCAAGGCTACTGTACTGGTATGTCCTTGTTAAATTTATTGCATTTTCTACAATATTTTTTTTTATATCTTATGCTTTCAAGTTAATTCTACTGAATTATAATGATCAACTTGGTGTTGTGGGAAGCCATTATTGGGTCTAATCTTTAGGAAAAAATTGATCCAAGGGTTGTGAGTTAATAAGTGGCAACCCTTTAGGAGAAGTAGTTAAGAAATTTAATTTTTTGTTGAAAAGTGCTTGGAGAATTTTGGGAGTATTCCCCCTAAATTAAATACTACAATTGATATATATAGTAGGTAGGTGTGCTGTCAAATTACATTCAATTAACTATAGATAAGTCCTAACAAGCTAGCTACTACATCTTAATTTGATGTTTGAAGTATAGTTGGAAAATCAGTTTTTTTGACTCAACTTGTCTTTCAGAAAAACTTGGTGATTTGGAATTGTCAAACTCGGTCAATGTGAGTCATGTTTTTTTTTATTTTTTTAATGCAATGGATATGTATAAATTAATAAAAACCCAAAAAAATAAAGAAAAAAATATGGGAAAATCAAGAGGAAAAAAAAAGGAATCACATATCAATGAATTTTGAGTTTATACCATTGAACAAGAGAAGGGAGAGTCCAGGAGTTGAGGGTTTTTTAATGTTTTAGAATACGGATTTACTATTTAACTCAACTTGGTTTTTAAGTGAAACGATTTTATGATTTTTTTAAAAACGATTAAACTTGCCGAGTTTGTCATGACTCGGGTAAAAAGACCAAGTCTTATTTGACTTGGACGACTTATGAACCAATCTCATCATTTTTACCTTGACCTAGTCTACATAACTCTTGATCAGGTTTTTCAAAATTTTGACTTGATTCGGGCGACTTGCCTCAGTCAAAGTCAAAACCCTGTTTTCCAACTATGGTCTGAAGACTTTTTTATTTTTTTAAAACAAAGCTTTACTAATAGAAAGGTGTAGTACATATAGATTTTGAATTACAAGTGTCAAGAAGCCATAGAGTAGATATTGGTCAAATAGTCCTACAAGCTACAGGTCAAGGATCAGGACCTCTTAGCAAGGGAGTAAGCTAAACTATTTCCCCCCCCCCCCCACCCCACTCTTAGCAAGGGAGTAAGCTAAACTATTTCCCCCCCCCCCCACCCCACACTTAGAATAAAAACAAAAGTACATGATTCTAAACTCGATGCCAGATGAGTAATATCATGGATTTTAGGAATCAAAGATATTGGTGGATGAGTGTACTTGTCCATGAGGATAGAGATCAGTATTTTGTGCTTCAATCCGGTTTCCATCCTTCAATAGCTAATTAACGATCAGTTATCACATATCATTGATCACTTACCTATCTAAAAATACATAAAGTAAATAAAAATAGCTTCTTATAAGGGGAAATGTTCTCTGCATTGGGAGCACAGGATACGCCCAAACACATGATGGTGGGCAAAATAACCGCTCCGCACCTCTAAATGGCCGAAATGACATCGCGTCCTACCCCACGTGTCTAGGCATAGCCTACGTCCCCGTGCGCTCTGAGGAAAATAATCCTTTCCAATTCCCTAAAAGTGTACAGTGAGGCAATACTAGGTGGAGATGTCAACATTTGGCAACTCAGACATCCAACATTCCAAGCTCATTGAATTCTGGGCAAAGAACAACGCCCCTTGTTATAATTATGATATATGTTTTCTGATATCAAAAGGATGTATTGACTCTTTTAATTTGTTTCCATTTGCATGTAGACTCTTATTGTAGGTGCCACTGACACCACATTCATAGCCTTAACATGGGCTCTCTCCTTACTCTTGAAGCATCCCAATGTGTTAAAAAGAGCCCGAGATGAGTTGGATGCTTATGTTGGCAAAGATAGAAACGTGGATGAATCAGATATTAAGAACCTCGTGTACCTTCAAGCCATTGCCAAGGAGACACTACGCCTTTACCCACCTGGACCTGTTTTGCCACGTCAGGCAATGGAAGACTGTCAATTGGGTGGATATCATGTCCCCAGTGGCACACATTTGCTTGTGAACATATGGAAGCTGCACCGAGACCCTAGCGTGTGGTCAGACCCTGATGAGTTCAAACCAGAAAGATTTCTCACAACCCATGCCGACGTAGACTTCAAGGCTCAAGAGTACCGGTATATACCGTTCAGTGCTGGTAGAAGGCAATGCCCTGGTATCACCTTGGCCACGCAGGTCTTCCACTTGACGCTTGCTCGTCTTCTCCATGGGTTTGATGTGATGAACGCTTTGGATGCACCAGTGGACATGACTGAAGGTGTAAGCCTCACCTTACCCAAAGCAAACCCTCTTCATGTTCTCATCACTCCACGCCTGCCTTCTAAGCTATATGAAGACTAGACTACTCTAGCTAAAGAGATTTGATAGAAAAAAAAATAGTCAAGTGTGTAATGCTTGTGATGGAGATTAGTTTTTCTTTTACTTTTGCCCTAAATCCTATAGGAGATACGTTATATATATTTTTTTCTTGTAAAAGGAGAATGTTCTCTGTATCGCAGCGCAGGCTGCGTCCAGGCACATGGGCTTGCCACTCAGGGGGGCAGGATGGTTATTGCACCCACCCCCATGTGAGAACAGCACGCCTAGAATAAATTATGTTGTAGCCCTTTCTATGTAAGAGAATAAACCAACCAGACCAGTGTTGGGAGCAGGAACAATCTTAGCCATGGGGTAAAAACTTGGATTCATTAATGGTTCGTGAATGTGTCCTTGACAGTGTCCACCAAATATGGTGATAATCTGCAATTGAAAGGGAGTTCATAGAAGATACACTAATTTACACACGTGTGCGCAAGAACACATACAAAACAAATTATCTGATAAAGGTAAATTAATAGAGTACCATGAGATATCATTATCGAAATATGATGCAATGACCAGAAAGCTTTGAAACCAGAAATATTGAGATGTTAATCTAATGTTCAGCAATGAAACCATGCTAATTTAGGAAGGATGACTGGCAGACCAAATGTAACATCTTTCCCTTGACCATATATGACACTGCTCCAACAAATGGATATGCTGAATGGGTTTTACAAATAAATACACTTTCATGATAGATTCTACATTTGTTGCAACTTAACATTGTGGTCTACTACAAGAACACAGTCTAGAAGAGGTTATACACTTATACCATAGTAACACTGCTCTATCATTTTTGCAAGTATCAATTACTTGATTTCATTTTCTAAGTCCTTTGTAGGCTATGTCTGGTTGCAAGGGAAATAAAGGGAAGGTAAACATATCAGTACTAACATGGAAACTTTTAAACTTTTGTCACCATCACCTGACATGATTGTGCAACTAAATTTAAAACATTCCAAATCTGGTTATTAAATTTTACTCTAATTTGTAATCAAATTCCTTGGTTTTAAGAAGTAAAATAAAGATTCCATTTGAAAATTATGATTACCATATTTAATAAGAGTTTAAGATAGTTACACAATCATATGATTACAAAAGTTCCTATTTTCTTTTAAAACTGATTTCCCTATCTTTATTTGCAACTAGACTGAGCCGTAGTAAAAGAGTACAGTATTTGTGAGCATTCCTAGGGTCAAATTTCTATAATCCGAGGTTTCATCACCACTCTAAACAAAAGTTCATTAAACAAGATGGCACAAGGATATTCTTTTTCATAAAATGCAATACCAGAAAGTGATAAATGCAGCAATTCCACTTAAGATACATAGCCTGTCTAAACGGCTTTCATTTCTCATTTTCTCCTCCTTCAACTCGCTCTGTGCTTTTGAATACAGATGACAAGATTCTAGAACTTCACTGTAATTTTTGCTCCTACGAGATTTGAGGGCCTCTTTAAGTACAAGCAAACTGTTCCTTCCATTAACATGAGAGCCTCCCATGTCTTTCAATTGCATGCTTAGTTCTGTTAGCTTGAGAGTAGTCTGGCTACCCTCTCCCTCGGTATGGATCACTCTAAACTTCATAACAAGTATGCATTCAACGACTTGACATGGAAGGATGTCTTTGGCTGGAAGAATGGACCCAAAGCGCATCAAGAAATCCTTGTCTGTTGGCCAATGCCTTTGGCCCCCGACAGGGCTCCAGCTTGCAAGGTTAGCAGCTTGCTTTAACTTTTTGTTTACTATGATCCAACTAAGCCTGATTCCATCACAGAGCTCCCTCCAAAGCTTCCCATCTTTCCTTTCCCTCTCAATTGAGAAAATTGGAGGCAGACCATCCTCAACTGAGAGTGTAACTTCATCCTCGTGTTGGCCATCATTATACGATAAGTTAAGAAGGTCAATCCGGAAAGGACAGTTGTAAAACCAACCATTGAAGCCATCTGAATCGGGAATACCCCAAATAACCTTTGAACACATTACTACATCTTTATATCTGACATCCACAATAGAGACAAAATCTGAGGGTAAAATACTTTCAAGTTCGTCAATGTCACCATAATACTCGCCCTCTAACCATTCTTCAGGGTATTCAGAATAGGAATCGCACTCTACCACAGGAACATCCTTGTTCACAATGAGTGGATAACAGTCTGCATAGAATTTTCTGAATCCACCAACTGATGAGATCAAACTCTTCACATCTTCCCTATTAGTCGAGGGCCATAAAGAATGACATACATTTTCCCATAAACTCTCTTCTCTTGAAATGGAGCAGAAAGTAGCACAAGAACATGCTGCATTAGCCAAAGTTGCACCATCAAGACGTCTCAATATGTCATAAAAAAGATCACTGCTCAGTGATGCCATACTTCCAACATGGACAATTGACATCCTTGTGCTACTCTGATCATCTGAGAATCAAATCATTGAAAGCAAAAGAAGTAAATTTTTTACAATGAAAAGGCAGACCAAGATCTCAGAACATTTATTCAACATCAGCAAGAGGAACTAGAATTTCTTCTTGTACAGAAACATGAGCAGAAAAAAAAGAGAAGAAAGAAAGAACAGAGTTCAACAAGTAGATTATGAATGAAATCTCTGTCAACTGACTCAACTGTCCTAGTGTCAGGGGCAGGGGGATGGCCATCCCACTCCTCCTCCCAAAAAAATAGGTTTTAGGAAAACCTCTAGTAGATCAGGTCTTTTCAATGTACATTGGGCTATGTAAAATACATTTAACTTACATGAGCTGATAAAATATACATATAGCTAGCGTCCTTTATGACCTACTTTTCTGATGTAAGATATGCCCCTTTTCTGGGATGAATTTGTTCAACCTACCCAACTTGGCCAGTCTGCATTTATATGTCAATAGCAGCAGCTTACTTTTGGTGAGACATTTTCTTAGATATACTAGGCTAACGAAAATATTAGCTTCTTCCTTCTCTCCTATTTAGCCATGTATTGTTCTGTTGATGTTAAGCAAATTTTGTTTCATAATTTTTCCAACAGACAATCACAAATTCCCTGTAAGTTCATAAATGAATAAATTTATGGAGAAATTATCTATTTAAGAAGAAATTTTGTGCAGTAAATTTCTTTTAGGAAATAAAAACATATCCATTTTCAGAGTCATGTACGGTTGAATATAACTTGATAATTGACCACATTTTCTGTCTTTGCACAACCTCATGGTGGTCTTATTGAGAACCTTGCCAGTTGACAAAAAGTGTACCTTCTACAATCCCTAACTCTTTCAGGGAGACACTTTGTTACCAAAATAGTTCCACTATTAGGTGCTAATACCAGTAGAGAGCCATTTCATTAAATTTTTTAATATGGTGCATGTCTACTGATAACTCTGACCACTTGGCTCTATCGGGACAGTTCTAAGATGAAACCTATTGACACAGCCTACATGAGAAATCTTTCAAATGCATCTGAGCTATTATCATAAAGCTTTTCGACTCAATCGTGAATATAAGAAGATTCTTATCTTACTCCTTGTCTTTCCCAGTGGAATAAGACTTTACATGTGCCACTCCTCTTACTGGCCCAAGGAAGGAGGTGGTGTATAAATCATTATGTGACTATGATATGCTTTAAGCTTGTGAATTCTACTTAATCCAAAGTAACAATAAAAACTTTTAATAGTCCAGGGCAACATATTGATGCTCAAGAAGAACTAATCGTAGCTTATCAGAATTGCCTAATTCTCCTAAGCAGTTAAGGTTCAAATTAGAGTTGAAGGAAATGTCTTCTTATTAAAATAATTGAATACATCTAACCCAAGTTCTACTTGTTTTCATTCTAGGTAACAATAACTAATGAAGGACTACAACACTCGTTATTTTTTGCTAACCCACTTACTGCCAAGCTAGCCAAACAAATGAAACTAACATGATAAAATCTATCTCCCATTTGAATAATTCCACAAGGAATGAATTTGATTAAGCAGTAAATATGTTCAATGCAAAATTCCTCATGAAACTCATGTAAATAGGAACCATGTAAAAGAAGCTGCTAGAGAAACCATAGCACTCTCCAATACCTAAATCTTGATCAGTACCTTAAATCTCGATGGGGAGAAAATCCTATTTTACTGTATACCAATAAAAAGGAATTATTGCAGGGAACAAAGGATGCTTTAATCCGTCAATAATTTTCTGATTAAACGTGCACTAGAGCACACAATTTCCTAAGGCCTATTAATGGTCAGAGAGTTCATTCAACAATAGTTCTTGAAGCTGAAGAACATGAAGAAATCTTCAGTCTGGCTAATTTCATTCGCTTCTATTTTCTCACACTGCACTTGGGTGCCACCAGGACTGAAACCATTTCAGTTTGGTCTGGCATAGCATCTGAGGGGCTAAGATCACCAAAAATGGGCTCAACAGAGAATTTGGATAAAAAATTAGAAATAAGTTCATTTTGTGAAAAATTAAGATAATTTCTATATTTTTATTAACATACAAGTGATGATTTAAGGTGAATTACTTCATTCGATTTTTTTTATTACCTTGTACGTGATGATTCGAGGTGAATCTTTTGATTTAATAAAAAAAAAAGGGGGTGATGGTTCAAAATCAGATTATCTAGAAGCATGACTTTATGAGTTGAATTTTCTTGGAAACCAAAATGAATCAATTATTCCATAAGGCAACCTCAATGGTTAAGTTAGAATGCACAAAGAAGTGGAACTTCACTACAGTGATTTTAACATGTCTGTCTCCATGAGAAGGAAATAAGGAATTGTCCTGAAGTAACAAGAATAGTGGGAAGAGAAACAGAGACATGACAGACTCAAAGATCATTCATCTATTTATAAGGCTCTGTTCTAAGACCTCACCAAGCAAAAAATTTGAAGACAGGACAAACAAGACTGACATCTACAAGAAGGATAATGTATTTACTAGTTGCTTTGTCAATAAGAAGAATTAAAAACTGAGATTTATGTTCAAACTCTTGAAGTTGGAAGCCCCAGATAAATTTATAACTGAAATGAAGCCTAAACCCAAATTTTGTGAAGGAACATAAGTGGAATCTGCTTAATCTAAGCGTCTAAACAGTGCAGTCCTGGGTCACCTTGCAAACCAAAAAATGTGTCAATCTCTGTTCCTAAGGAATAATGAGCCTAACCCTTCCCTTTCACTTAAAATTAATCACATTGCGTATAAGATAATCCGAAATTGCAGAACTGGGTTTATTACTCGATCGCACACCTCAAAGAAGTAGGGAAGACTGGTAATTGAGAAATAACGGGCCTCAATTAGCCCAGCACCGAGGCCAACGAAACATAAAGGTGCAAGTGTTGTATAAAAGTGAATCAATAGATACACAATATGGGTAAATACTACTTCTTTTGAGCTACCATGAACATATTAAAAAATGCACAATAACAGAGACAAGAGCCATAGAGGGAGGAAGAAAGCAATTGACGCGATTCAGAAGGCTTTTAGCAAATTGGTTAGATTCTAAAAGCAGGAAATCATTACAAAATCCTCGTTTCACAGTCAATTAAACCCATATGGTGTTCAAAACGTATGCAGCAGAGAAAAACTAATAAATGAAAGCAAATTCAAACAATCACAGTGATAGAGAGGGTGAGAGAAGAACCCAGGAGCTCACCTCATGTATTGATCCGACCGACCAAAATTTGCCAGCCACCGGAGAAAAATCTCTGACGAGTAATTAAAAGATCGCCAAAGAAATGGAAGTGAAGAACAGACGCAGAGGAGAGTCTACAGTGGAACCTAAAGAAAGAAAATCACGAGCAATGTCGATCAACCGCGTGAGTGGAATTTATAGGCTGTGAAGGAGGGAGAGGTATCTGGAATTTGTGGGTTTATGAATCATGATCGGTGGCGTCATGTGCCCTGCTTCTTTCGCCGTAGATTTCAGTCACAGAGACAAGGACTCACGGCCACACTTTCACCAATTTGGGCGTTACCGCGTTACGTCACTTATTAGCGTGTCCATTATTTTCAAAAAATTTAGTTCTTTGTATTTTATTATTTTTTTTTTTTGGGGAGGAGGGGTGGGAGTGGTTAGAAAGACGATTATTCATTCATGATTTCATGTGCGATGAACACCAACCAAAGGAAAATGAAATATATAAAATAGATAGTGGACCTGATAACCACATTCGCTTCCTTAGATAAAAGGTTGTAGCTTTAACTAATTTTAAACGCATGCACATATGTGCTAATAAAAAAGGCCAGAGGACTGTCATACACAGGGAATTTCCTTCTAAGGGAACCAAAAAACCATACCCTGGAAAATTTTGGGGAAAAAAACTATATGGAAGAGGGGTGTCCACGTGACACCAATAATCATTTTTTTTTGGGCAAGAAAGAGGCATTTATTTATGAGAAACGTGGAACACACAAGGCCCTAATCCAAATATCAGAATTTGGCCAAACAGGTGTACACGATAAATCTCAGAATAGATTGAAAATTTGCTATAGTGAAGATAAGAGATCAAACTTCTGTTATCCGATTCAATCAATACTTTCTCAAAACCATGAGATATCAATTCCAAAATTGTGATGCGAAAAAAATTTTAGATGGTTGAAAAATTTTCAAGTGTTTGGTTTTCAATGGATACAAACGGAGCCTTCATGACATATTTTCACTTTCACTAATAAATATACATCCTTTATCTCATATGCATGTCACTATCATTTGGTGGTAGGCACAGCCCGGTATCCCCCATTTTTCATAAGTCAAGTTTCTAAATTTATTATAATTTTCCAACTAGAAAAAGGAAAGCTTCAATTATCTTAAACAAACGCATATAAGAAGGTCATGAATTTGTAGGGGAGGCTTGAAAATTACAGATAACCAAATGGATGAGAATTGAAGATAGTATATATATCCAACTGTCTGGATTGGGCTGGACATCCTACCAACTCATAAACCTATAAAGATTTAAAATGGGATATATATGGATAAGACAATCTGGTTGTGTAGCGTCTACATCAACACAGGTCGGGGATCAATGAAAGCATATGTAGGGACATCAATATATATGTGAACTTTTATTTCACGGGGGCAGGGTGGTACTTTTGCGTACGCCTGTGTTTGGGCACAAGATCGAACCAAACATATCACATAAGACACGTATTTAAATAGCGGCATGAGATGTGAAAGATCAGATTAGGTGGTAAACCCTACATGGAATGGCCAGATATTAGTTTGTATCATCTGGTATTGGCAGATACCACTTTGTCAACTGATACTGAGAGAACAAAAATCTGAATAAATATCAATACCTAAAACAGATAGAAAGATATGTATCGAACCAAATAGTTCTCGTGGTCCCACATCAAAAAAAAATTAAGTTTGGAGCATTGAATAGTGACCTGCGATATTGACACACACCAGCCAAATATCGGGCGAAGGTTTTTTTTTTTTTTTTTTTTGTTGCATTAAGAGCAATAATAGAGAGGAAAGAAAAAGAAAAGAACCAGAAAAATTAATAGAAGGAAGAAGAGTTTCACGTCCGTGCATGAAAATTTTTGCCTGAAATATATTTAAAAGGTAGAATTCCCAGAATGTGTATTTTATGGATTTGATGGGGACTTCTTGCCTTTCTGTTGTTAAAATTATGGAAGCAGCTGTACCTGGAAATGGAGAGTATGCAAGATCTTATCTTTATTTGGGTGTTGACATTGGAGTGCATAAAAAGTATATCCAAATCAACCTACCTTCACACTCCAAAGTTTATAGATAATGGTCTACCCACTCTTGTTATAATGGTTATTATTAATTTTTTGAAAGATACTGGTAACCCACTTTAGATGGATTTTACTGTTAATATTTGTGACTAGCTATCACATTGGATGTTCTGAGGTTAATCCCTCCACTTTAGATGGGTGGTTTCAATTTTGAACTAGTAGAGCATATCTAGGTACTTTTATACATACAAGTCTACAAATGAAGTCCTTTAACCAGAAAAGTTGTTTACCTTGAGGTTTTTTCATGCATAGATTTTTAAGGTGGTTCAATATTTTGGGTTTTCTTCTCGTCTTTATGTCTAGTGAAGTATAACGTTTTACTATTTATCATTTAGGATCAAACAAGCATCTCATTGGTACAATTTCAGCTTAAAATGAGTAGAGGAAATAGCTAAGATTAGAAAAAAGATGCAACTCGGCTCTCCTCTAGTTGTGGCGGTGGCTGGAGGATCTAGCCCAGCCAAGAGAGAGGTGTTTGGGTCATTTCATAGGCGCCCTCTCCCCCTCCCCCCCTTGTTGTGGCTGGGCTGGATCCTCCGATTGCTGCTATTTCTGAACCTATTGGTGAAGATGATTGAGAAGAGCCCTGTCAATCATGACCCTATTGATGAAGATGACATAAACGATGAAGGTGAGACGTTAGCAGACAGCAGTGTTGATGGTTCTGATTCAGATTGTGAGGAGGTTTTCGAAGAGGATCAAGTTCTAGGCACCACGGATAGAGGAAAACCAGATATGAAAAGATGTCATTTTGTTTTTTATATTCATCTTCATTTTATAGCATTTTTTGATAATTTTACTAGAACTTTGAATCAGAATTTGAGCAACCTTTCTTCTTAATTTGGACTTAAATTGGGCCATTTTAGATGTATGTTGACTCCTTTATCTCATAGATTAACCCATGTGTTGCCAAGTAACAAATAGTGAAGCATTAAACTTCACTAGGCATAGTGATGCCTAAAAAGACTCCCAAGATTTTTTAGAATAAATTCGTTACATTTGTTTATGGACTCAAATTATGGGTGAAGAGGAATCTCCTCACCATAGAGATATGACTCCTTTGATTAGGTGGGAGATGAAACAAGAATTCAATCATAAGGTCATATCACCAATGGGGAAGGGATTGCTCCTTCTCCACTCAATTGCACGGGTGAAGGAAAGCTTAGTCCTATGTGTATCGCCATTACATTCAACTAAAGAGTCGCTGAATTAGAGCCAATTCCGATTAAACACGATTCTATGTGTACTGAGTCCAACCGAGTTGGTCTGAGTCATGTCGAGTCCAATCAATTCCAACTGATTTCCAACTAATTTTAGCCGATTCCCGAATGCTTTGACTCAGAATTGATAACAACCGATCGTGGCATCAGGTACCGAGTTTTAAAACCTGAGGGATCAAGTGACTCAAAGTCCACCATTTCATAAAAGTGGAAATGATGATCTAGACAAAAGATCTATTTGGAAGTTGATGGATGAAATTGAGTAGGGTGCAACATGGGCTGGGCCTCTCCTGGCCTTTTTGGATTTAGTTAAATTCGGATGTAACTATTGTTTTATTAGGCCGGATGGGTTACAAAATTGGACGGCCAGATTTTGGATCGCGGAATGTTCATTAATCGGACCCTGATCTTCTACGGCGCCACGGGCAGAGCGGCCTGAGCGGTGCACATACAGGTCACCCTGCAATGACCTCCTTGCCCCTGCCCGAGCACCTTGCCCTAGCGGGGGTAAGGCGGTCATTGTAGGGCTCCCTGTTTGTACGCCGCTCAGGCCGCTCTGGGCAAGGCACCGTAGGTGATCTGAATACTCATTAATCCACCCATATTAGGCCGGATGGGTTACAAAATCAATATGATTTGATGAATTGGATAATTTGAATGGGCCAAATTTAGGATCGTCTTTTTGGTCCTCCTCCTTGAGGGCCTCTTGGCTTTTGGTTCAAGAGTTGGGCTGGGCCTGAACACAACCGCATTCACTGACGGGAGGTTCAGTTTTTTATGTGAACTCAAGTGCATAAGCAGACATGGCATGCTCAATTTTTTTGATAATCACACGAACCACAGGCCAATCCCAAAAGATTAACCAACTTTTGGGACTGCAGAAGCGACATGCTCAGTTGGTTAACGCATAACTTGTCATAGCAGGTCTGGGCCTTGGTCTCAATTTTGATTTTTTTTTTTTTGTTTTTTGGGTGAAGGAGTCATTTCCTCTGCATTTGCATTATGGGTTGCAATTGCTCCCTTCTAGGGTTCCACCCTCCCCACCCCGGGCCACCACTTGGATGCCCCACGTAGTGGCCTATGGGCCCTCAAATGCTGACAAGCTTACTCCCTCACAATTTACAAAAGGGGAAAATAACTTTCAAAATATCTCTTTTTGGTATTCTTAGTTTTTGTCTTCCATAAGGTTATTAACTCATGATTTTCCCAATGTTACTTAGTAGTAGCAAAATAGTGGAAAATGCTTAACCCCACATTAGTTATAAAAGAGAAAACAATGAGATTCATATAATATATATAATATAAGGGTAAATTACATTATGACCCCCCTGAGGTTTGTCCTAAATACAGAATGACCTCTTGTATTTTTAAATTATACAGCCGAACCCTCTCTGATTGGACGATGTTAAATAATACAATGTAAAATGCCAATTTTACACTCTTCTAATATTATTAACCAAAAACTGTTAAATAATACAATGTAAAATGACAACTTTGCCCTCTTCAAATCCTCTTTCCTCTCCAACCCTTTCTTCTTCTTCTTGATTTTCTTTTTTTTTTTTTTTTTTTCCTGGCTTCTTCTTCTCCTTGGTTGCCTTCGTTGCTTTCATCACTGCCATTCCGGCCAACCCACAGCTCCGGCTTCTTCCAAGTACAGAGAGTGGAGCGGCTTGAACCCAAGAGTGATGGGTGGCAGATAAGTTCAGAGGATGAGGAATGCAGAATTCCGGGGAAGCAAAAATCTCTTCTCTTCTCCATGCTCTCCTTTACCCACTTCTCTCTGTTGTCCTTCCTTCTCTTCTTGATGAAGACAACCACTTCCAACGCCGCTTCTTCTAATTTCTCTTCTCTATACCATTCAACTGAGATTATCTCTCTCAGCTGCGGCTCCTCTTCAACGATTCCAACCTACTGTCATATTCTTACCCTTTATCTTCTGATCCAGAAATGGTTGCAGGTTTTGGAGCATAGTTTAAAACTTCGATCCTAATCCACTCCGCCAATCCTCTTTGAATCACCCATGAATGCTTGGATCTTCATTTTTGGTCATTTCCCCCCTTCTTTTTAGTGAGTAAAATAGCAGAATATCACTGAAACTTATATCTTGTAACAACATTTACAAAAAATACTCCTAAAAAATTACAGATTTGGAAAAATATTGTTTTTTGGTGAATATTTGGGAAAATATTTGCTTCTTCTCGTTTCTAATTTATATGAATCAAGCTGATTCTATGCCCATTTCGATTTGATTGGGATTGAAATGGACAGTAGCAATCCAATTCCAGGTTTTTAAAAGAAAAAAAATGGAACCTTTCCATTATTCTATTGGTTCCTGCACTAGAGAATGCTTTGGTATCTTCCACTGCTCATAGAAACTGAAAGATTCATAAGCCATCATCCAGAGATGGAAGGAACCAATTATGTAGGAACCCATTGGAGATCTTGGTCATGCAACTTGAAATCAGTACTCTTGAAACTTTTTGGTTTTAAAGAAAGTAAGTGATGGACCAAACTTAGAGGCGGTGTCGCTGGTCTCCAAGTGAGATCAAGAGATAAGATTGGAATCGTTGAAGAGGAGCCGCAGTTGAGAGAGATAATCTCAGTTGGATGGTACGGAGAAGAGAAATTAGAAGCAGCGGCGTTGGAAGTGGTTGTTTTCATCAAGAAGAGAAGGAAGGAGAATAGAGAGAAGTGGGTAAAGGAGAGCGTGGAGAAGAGAAGAGGTTTTTGCTTCCCCGGAATTCTGCATTCCTCATCCTCCTAAAACTGTGGGTTGGCCGAAATGCCAGCAATGAAAGCAACGACGGCAACCAAGGAGAAAAAGAAGCCAGAAAAAAAAAAAAAGAGAAAATCAAGAAGAAGAAGAAAGGGTTAGAGAGGAAAGAGGATTTGAAGAGGGCAAAGTTGTCATTTTACATTGTATTATTTAACAACTTTTGGTTAATAATATTAGAAGAGGGTACAATTGGCATTTTACATTGTATTATTTAATATCGTCCAATCAGAAAGGGTGCAGTATAATTTAGAAACACAGAGAATCACTTTGTATTTAGGACAAACCTCAGGGGTCGCAGTATAATTTTTCCATAATATAATGAGAATTACAAAGGTAGGATTCCAATAAAGAAATGCTCATTGTGCTCCCTCGTCTCAAGAGGTTTGAGATTTATTTTCACACACGCATACTAAGCCAGGTCGAGCCAGGTCATGGCAAGGCAAGACCTTTCTGTGTATAATTCCTTTTTGTTGGTGAGCGGACTTGTATCCAGATTAATTTTTATCTTTCCGACGCCAGGCAAAGATTTTCCAATATTGGATGCCATTTTCTTGACGTAATTTTATGTTGATTAAATGTTAACCATCATTCTTAACAAAAAAAAATGTTAACCATCATATATGTTCTAAATTGAGGTTTTGTCAGAAATTTTTACTAACATGTTTTAAATTCTATCTGACATTCAATGTGATTTTACCGATGTCAGATAAGCATCGTCCAATACATCGTTGATGTTGGTGATTTTTTGTTGTGCATTATCTAAAATGCATTGGAGGTCAAATTGAGTCGAGAGATCATCTACATTCGTCTTTTTGGAGTCAAAGGATCGTCCCCCTAAGTCCAATTTGGGAGCAATTCATCTTCAATAACCATGCTCCTACTCTGCAACTTTTTGGTGTTTGGAAAGAATGACCACTCTCAACTTTTGTCTGGCTGTACTGCTGGTCTGCCGGATTAAATTTCAATCTTATTGATCCTTCTGTGGGAAAATAATTCTCTCAAATTCCCTAAAACTATGTTGTGCGGGCATTTCAAGGTGGAGATGTTGATATATGGCAGCTCGGAACCTTGGACGTCCACGTCCATGGTGCCGAGCTCAAGAAAAGAAAAAAAAAATACAGAAATCAATGAGTTCGGCCGATTGAATGTTCCAACTACCGCGTGTTGACATCTCCACCCACCGTATTGCACACTTTAGGAAATTGGAGAGGATTAAAATCCCCCTTTTGAGTGTATAAGTTTCTTGTGCCCATCATGGAGGATTGAATCAAATGTGAAGGAACTCATGCTTACATTAAGAAGAAGATCCGCATTGGTGCAGATGTTGTTATCGGGCCTTCGCTGATGATCATCTATGCCAGAACAGAGGTCGCAGAGGATGCAACCTAGATTGATCATAGGTATTCGAGGCAGGAACCAGGAAGATGGTGGGCAGTAGAGATCGCTGGAGAGTTATTGAAGCATTAAGGAGTCGAGAAAACTCATGGCTACAGTTATGTTGAAGCCAAGTCCCTAACCATATAAGTTCCTAGTTGCTTCGCGGGATTCCTGTACTTCTGTTAGAGCTATTTGATAATGATGGAGAAACAAACAGATAATGCATGAAATAAGCTGTTAAAGCTGAAAGTCTCTCTTAAAGTAGGGTTTAGAGGGGGTTATTACTCCCAAAAAGTAAAGAACAAGAAGGAAAATTCATCTAGAAACCCTTAATCTGAGACCTGAAAAGATGGAAATTTGGAATCCCTATTAATCTCGTAACATATATGAAGTGAAGTCCTATCGTGAAAGACCCAATCTGATCAACAGTGAAACCTAATAGATATTAAAAACCAAAACCGAATACGAAGAGCTGGAGCGACGAAATTAGAGATGTTTCTATTTCAATCCAGCGCGGTCCGAGACATCGTCGGTGGTGGTGGACAAAGAAGACTTGGGAGCTCCGCTGGGTTCTTCATCGTCGGGATCGCGGGTGGCGTCGGACTTGTCCATGGCGTCGCGAGCTTGCTTGAGGAAAGGCTTGAGAGCAAGCTCTATGGTCATCCATCCGAAAGCTAGAGCTCCAGCAACCACAATAGCCGATTTCATGGAATTCTCCTTCTCCTTCCCCGATTGCTTCATCCTCGCTCCCTTCGCTTCAAGCGTTCTTCCCTTCACACCTCTTCTTCCTTGCAGCGTTACTCGTACGCAAGGTTTTTGGTGGTGGTGGAGTGGAGACGAACAAGATATTTAAAAAAAACAATTTTTTTACTGGTTTGGACTTCGTAAATTCAATCAACGGCCTAAGTTTGCTGGTTGGGGACTGGACCCCGCCTCACATCTCTGTGCGCACGCGTCGGTCCACGACCGCGCGCGCGCGCGCGTCGAATCAGTATAATCTATTAGAACAGCTTTGCTCATTCATATTTGCTTTGTCGAACTGTCACGCCTCACGGCATCTGCCTACGAAGCCACTGTCTTCCCGCTACCGCCATTAGGTATGAATTTATGCTTTCTGGTTTTGCTCCTTTCTAAATTTTCAGTGACTTCCCTCATCTCAGTTATTGTTTAACAAAGGAACTTCAATGACTACTTGGCAGTCCTGTTTATTTCGGAATTCAATAGATTCACCGGCGATTTTCGTTCATCCAACTGATAGGTATAGTTGAACTTGCAAGAGTAATAGGGGGGAAAAAAAAGAGAACAAAAGGGTCTCTGAATTCGAATTGTAATTGAATATCGTGATTATTTGGTGGTTGTGAATTCAAAATGGAATTTTTATTATGTAAAAGATCTGAATTTTAGTTGGGTTATTTTCTGTTAATTGTATCCCTTATGATTGCACATTTTCATACACTAATTAAACATGGCACCAGTCCTTCCTTTGCTTATCTGCTGTCATCCAAATTGTACGTTGGCTTCCTCGGCAATCCTTAAGAGACAACAATTCCTGATAAGGTCCCTGGGAGATTACAACAATCAAACCCACGCACAGAGAATGGAAGCGACAAAGGTTGTGGCGGGAACCCATTTAGAAGCTGATGTCGAGACTATATTAAGAACAATTACTCCAAAGCTTGACCCAAGTCGACACAAAGGCCAGGCAGGTCAGCTTCTTCTTCTATTTAGCCAAATTTTGATTGTTAATTGGTAGTTTGTACTCTTATTTGAGCAGATTCGAAGTTATTGCAGCGGATGTGTCTCCTATAAATTTTCTTATCTTTATGTATATTTCCATGGATATTGTGGTGTGGAATCCTGGCTTTATTGGCCAAGGAAATTAACGATTTCCTGTGAATTGCACTGTGCTATGAAGCTGAGAAGAATTAATGCTTGTGCTTCCTACTTGTGGACTACCCATACATGGTTGCGTGTGGTGGTTGTTCCAAGTATTCAAGTGTCATACTCACTCATGTTTCTTATCTCAGTTTATTCCAGTGCCCTCCCCCCCCCCCCCCCCTCCCACCCAAAAAAAAAAAAATTAGAAGGCTACCTCCTAAATTCCTAATATCTGTAGATGGGCTATAAAATGTTAAATTACAGTTAGCTTGGACTAGCTCAAGATAGGACGCAAACAAGTACTAGTTCACTGGAATGGGGCTACTCATGTGGGTGGCAAAATACATAGAACTGTTGAAATGACCTTGGTAGTGTCGACCTAAAGGTGGGTTTACTGAAACAGTGCACATAGCTAAAGCCAGAATAAGGGTCTCTCTCTCTCTCTCTCTCTCTCTCTCTCTCTCTCTCTCTCTCTCTAAGTTGTTCAGAAAGGGATTTGCAAAATGGTTGGGAGGAAATTATTAAATGGAGAGATGTGGGCTTTGGGGAACTTGCTTGCCAGCACACAAGAAATTCATGCAGCGACACCTCTGTTCTGTCATTTAAGGAAAGAGTGAGATTAAGAGGAAAGACGTGCTGTAGGAATTAACAATCTGAGAGATTTAACGGAATAAAAAGTAAATTGATATAAGTAGATATTAATTGCTATCTACTATTTAAGTTTAAGGCATTAATATATTTGACATACTAAGGTATGTGTTGACGTCATCAGTCTGCCAGTTTCAACCTGCCATGCCCGGTGGATTGGGAGGTCAGTTGTGATAACATTGATAGAGGCCATTCTGTGCCTCATCACAATTGTATGAAAGAGTGCTACATAGGCTGTAACATACAAGATGCTTGTTTATTGTTCTTGGCACTTCAGTCTGATTTTCTCACTCTTGTGCCTTAAAAATTTGAATCAAAGACCTAGTCTTGGTTGCTGTTGGTACTCAATTCTAATAGCCTTACTCCTATTACTAACCGAACTATGTCCCTGTTATGTTAATGAATTAAGGTATATAATTTACTTTTCCTGGATCATTAATCACTAAAAAGTTGTTCATCAGGGAAGATAGCTATCATTGGTGGTTGCCGTGAATACACAGGAGCTCCCTATTTTGCTGCTATATCCGCATTAAAAATTGTCAGTGCTTTACTTCTTTTGCTTTTCCCTCATTTTCATTATTTAGACTGGATGTCGCTAACTCGCTATTGTTTTGCATGTAATATATTCTATATTATTCACGTGCAACTATTATGTGTCATGTAGGGTGCAGATTTGTCCCATGTTTTCTGTACAAAAGAAGCTGCCACAGTTATAAAAAGCTATAGCCCGGAGATAATTGTGCACCCTGTTTTGGAAGAATCTTACAGTATAAAGTGAATTGCCACTTGAAATCCACTATTCCTTTGATTATTCAGATTTGGATTTTCTATTCAGGTTCTGATTTTCATAAAACAATATATTCAGGGAGGATGAGAAAAGATCTATCTCTGCTAAGGTTCTCGCTGAGGTTTCCAAGTGGATGGAGAGATTTGATTGCCTTGTTGTGGGTCCAGGCCTGGGAAGAGACCCTTTTCTTCTGGTGTGTGCTTTTGTTGCTTCTTGTTATATTGGTTTTTTAACTAGATTTAGTTTCTGGAACTGGGAATGGGCCTAATTATGTGGTGCCAGGTGTGTTTCCTTCTGAGGGAAAACTAGGAGCCGCTATCCATTTGCTATACTAGAGTCCGAAAAATAATTAAGCTTTCTCATGTTTCCAGTTCTTGTTCTTCGTTCTCCTCGTGCTCTTCCTTTTCTTTTGTTTCTGAAGTCTTAGTTTAACAGAATATTCTGGTCTTTGTTTATTGCTGTATTCCTGTTTGGATATTTACTTCTACTATCCATATATTACGTCTAAATATTTCCATACTACTTCTACAGGACTGTGTTAGTGAGATAATGAAGCTTGCGCGGCAATCAGAAATCCCAATTGTCGTTGATGGGGTATGTTATTCACGTGTTTACATTGGAGCATTTAAAAGAAAGATTAAAAAAAATGTCAGAGAAACCGTTTGTTGTTCTCTTTTAATCAATACCTAATCTATTTCTAGGTTTCTTTACTTTTCTTGATGATGTGTGTTCTTCACAGGATGGACTCTTCCTTGTCACTAACAATCTTGATCTTGTTAGTGGGTACCACTTAGCTGTCCTAACTCCAAATGTGAATGAGTATAAACGCCTTGTTCAGAAAGTTCTAAATTCTGAAGTTAGTGGTGAAGATGCAACTGAGGAACTACTATCTTTGACGAGAAGGTAACAATTTGTATGTTTATGTTGGTATTTAGATCATTAACCTGCTCATAAACTGACTTTGTTTGTTACCTATATATCAGCCATCCCAGAAAATTAGATCTATCACCTGATACTTATCTTCTTTCCCTCCCCCCCCCCCCCCCTTGAGCACATCTCAACAGATCTGTTGAGATGGTTTGGCTTCTGAATGAGTTG
This sequence comes from Telopea speciosissima, assembly GCF_018873765.1. Lineage (NCBI taxonomy): Eukaryota > Viridiplantae > Streptophyta > Magnoliopsida > Proteales > Proteaceae > Telopea > Telopea speciosissima. The sequence continues at coordinate 60,524,693 of NC_057923.1, forward strand.
TTTTTTAGTATTGTTGATTTCCCTGGTATGAATCATCATGTGGTGGATATCGGCTCCTGATTTACATATGCATGACAGCTGATGCTTAAATACCTTGGTACATGCTCTGCGTATGTCTTCTGTACTTGGAGAGACTGGCATAAGTTCATATAGAATTATTAGAATTATTTATAGCATGGGGTCTCTCCATTTTAAGGTGTGGTGTTTAGGAAACCTAGGGTTGACTCTCTAGATTTGTCCCTCTCTTTCTCTCTTATCTTTATTATCTACTATTTCTGCTTCTTTTGCAGTTTCAGCCTTATAAATTCAATTCTGTGATAAAAATCAACCTTCTCATTTTTTTTCCAACTCCAACAACAAAGTCACTAAACGTCTAAAAGACTAACCTCATATCATCATCTATAGCTGCTAGCCTACATACTTTAGAAAAGCTTGCATGTCCATATAATAAATCAATCTTTTTTTCCCCAACCACCTAGCTTGAAACCCATTTGTAGACTATTCCTCTTCAATCTGTAGCTGATTCCTATGTAAAACCTCTGTCGCCATTTAAGACCCAAACTTTCACTTACTGGAATTTGAACCAGAAGCAGAAACCCTCGAGTCCATTATTTATCCAGCATTAAAACTTTAAAGTATCTCCCATCTAAAACCAATTCCTTTAACCTCCGTACAGTTTTCCCAAAACAGTAGGGCTGTAACCCGGTGAAGTCCCAATAGAGTTAGGATGGGAATCCTAATTATTGGAATTTTATTGTATGAAAAAATGGCCTCCAGTCTTTATGCTAGCAGCTCAAGCTTTTTACCACAACACTAATTTCCTCCCAACACTTTGCTTTTGTGATCCTACATCAATTCAATTTATTTTGGTCCCCAGTTAAGCTGGTAGCCTTACTCTATCCATTCTTTGCTGAGTGTTTACAAATGCTATACATCATTTTGATATTGTGTGATGAATGTGAATGGTATTCCATTTTGTTATTTGTGCTCCCTTAGCCTTCTTAAACCACAATTGCTCTGCTTGTCAGGATTGGCGGCACAACCATTCTACGGAAAGGAAAGTCTGATCTCATCAGCGATGGTGAGGCCGGTAAAAAAATAAGGGGCATTCAGTTTTCTGAAGATGATGTTCAACATTCTCTACATTTGCTTTCAATATTCTAGTAGTTTACTAAGGAATTTCTGTATATTTGATTGATATCTAGAAATTAATAATAAAATAGATTAAGTTGATCGCATAAAAGGGTATTGGGGTAGTCATGGAAAACACTGAGGGAACCAATATTCAAAGCATCCTCATAAATCTAACTATTGTCAATTGCTCTGATTGGATAACCACTCAAAGCATCTAGTCATCTAATCTATCACCAGATCTTGGGTACCCCAGAGATATGGGAAGCAATCTAGAAGAATTTCAAATTGGCTTCACAAAAAACAAAAAAAGGTCCAGAGATTGGATGGTTCAATTATCTATTTGAGGTAATGGATCAAGAAAATTTATGAGTCTGTTGTAGTTAGTCATTTTCGATAATTGGTTGATATGTCAATTCAGGAAGATGTTCTATGTGGGATAGGATGTTTTGAGTGCTATATCACATTCTGTCATTCCTGTGCACAAGCAGAATTTGTTTACTAAGCATAAAGAAGGTTTTTTTCTATAGGGAAATCTGGTGTAAATGAGTTAAATTTAAGTTCCATTACCTTAGACTGGAATTCCACTTAGTTTATGTGATTTTAATCCATGCTTCTTTCTGGACACATATTACTCAATGTTTAACTTTTCTGTGTTTTATAAAATATGATCATGTTTAGAGGCTCTGAAGCTCTGACTTTCAATGGTTTATACAGTGACTATGGTGAGCACATTTGGATCCCCTCGGCGGTGTGGTGGCCAGGGTGATATCCTTTCTGGAAGGTTTGCTATCATAGAGAATGCTTTTAACCAATATCTAGCTTGTATTCCTTTGCAAGTTCTTTCTCTGATTTACATTCTTCTTGCACTTCAGGATGTCTTTTCTTGTTAACCAAGGATGTGAATCAATAAATTACAAATTATTAACTGTTTTGACCTTTATTCTTATTTTTAAATAGATGAAATTTTTTGGATATATACGGAACAACTTGTTGTAACCAAAGTGGTGAACTAAAAAGTTGTAACCTTCTTTACTCATCCCTTGTCTTATTCCCACAAATTATTTATTATAGGGGTAAAAAAGTGTTTTCAAAAGGTTGAAACTTATTTAATGCAGATTTTATGTGAAATGACAGGATTTACCATCATTGGGGGAAAAAAGTGAAATAAGATGGAAAAAAAAGGAACCACTTCAATCCTTAGGATAACAGCTAATTTTCTATAATAACTGTTGATTAAAAATTATTTTGAGGCATTTCACTCCATATTACGATGTGGTTTGTTTTAAGGCAATATTGTAAACTTCTAATAGGTTATGAAATCTTATCCATTACGATTATCGCCACGGTTCAAGGAGTCGGCCAAGACCAAAAACGATTTCAGCCAATTCATACTGTATTCTAGGGTTCAGGCCGATTCTGGCTGGATTGAAATCAGAATCGACTGAGGCTGATTCAATACCCGATTCCGAATCCTTGAACTGCAATTATCATGGAGCAGCCCCCCCCCCCCCAACCCTCCGGGGCAAAATCTTGTACAGTCCATGGTTCTATTTTTTTTTTTTTGATATATTTGTTGCATGTATTGCTGGTTCTTCCCCATCGATCTACATCAAGGACTCAAGACTTTTTGAAATTTGTCATCTGAAATGGCTGCATTGGTGTTTCAGAAATGGTGCTCTTGAGAGTTGCAAAATGCTTATGTCCAAACTGATAGCATTCTCTTAAAATTTAACCCTTCTGTTGTCAGTGTTGCAGTATTTTCTTCTTGGGCACGTCAACAGAGGCCATCTGCAGAAGGAGATTCAAGTGGCAGGTTATTTATCACATCTGTACCTAAAGCTAGAAGCGCTAAGTGCTTGAACTCACATGGTTTACTACTATTCTTTTATGTACCTGACTCTGGTGGTTCTCTGGTTTTGTTTCTTTGAAGTACACCAAATCCAATGGTTCTGGGGTGCATTGCTGCATCAGCATTGTTAAGGAAAGCGGCATCAGTTGCCTTTGAGAATAAGAAAAGAGGAACTCTCACCACGGACATCATTGAGTGCTTAGGGAAGAGGTTGTTAATTTGTTCCTAGGACAGCTCCATCTTGGAAATTAAAGTTGCTCTGCTAACTTTTCCTTTCTTGCAGTTTGGAGGACACATGCCCAGCCAGTTAACAATGTCCGCGAACTGATATTCTGTGGTCCTGGGTGGTGCTAGTGATGAACTTTGAAGGTTAATGACTGATGAGCTTGGGTTTGCTCTTTCTGTCAAAGTTTTGAATTCCTTAATATTTTGATCCATCTATTGGTGAGAGATCTGTGATGTATCCATAATTTCTCCTGTGGGAGGAAAAAAAAAGAGAACGGGGAAGAGAAAAAAAAAAAAAAAAAAAAACCATCTCCCATTTTATATGATATTTTTTCTTTGGGGGGGAGGGGGGGAGGGGGGCTGTTTGGGGGGTATGGGGAGGATAATACTGTCCTAGAAGAGAGAAAATGAAGAATAACAACTTATGGAAGGAGCATAGGGAAATTTTATTCTGGAAGGTTTTTTTTTTAATGAAACCAGTGAATCAATAAACTTCAAAGAGAGAGAGAGTACAAAATTAAGAACATCCTTAACTACCCCAATGTCCCATTTCTCCACCCTAGCACTGTGTGCTAAGCAGCAAGCAATCCTCAACAGTTCATTGTTACAACATACAAGCTTGAAAGAGTGAAAGTTATTACAGCTCAACTGAATTCATAAAAGTTCATCAAAAGCCTCCCATGGCCAGACTACCCTATTCTTTTTTGGCACTAAGGATACCAGCCCTTTAGATCCTGTCCAAACTTCTATGAGTCGAATCTGAGCTTCGTACATGCTTCCAACCCTTGAAGGAGAACCCAGGCTTTTGCTTCAATTTCACAACCTACCTATGACCAAAAGATGCAGAGAAAAAATTCTTGGAGATAAAATGAAAGAAACCCATCCAACTTCTTTGGACTTGTAATCAGAATTAATGGCATAGCAAATAATGGATGAATTTGAAGCAAGAGTAACAAGGATGTTAGTAATGACACTGGAGCAGAAGGTTGCAGTCTCACATATCTGATGTTAAAGGATTTGGGAACAAATTCAGATCCTTGATCCACTTCAAGACATTTGAGGAGAATACCATGAAGATTAGGTTTGCAAACTTTATGTAAGACTTGGTGTGGGACCAAATGGAATATAGATATATAGCAAATACACTGAGAAAACCAACGCAAGTCCAAAGCAGGCATTGAGTTATTCAGAAACAAATTAGAGCATAGTCCAAGAATTGGCTCCCCAACAAGAGTTCAGTCCTCAATTTAAGAACTCACAAGAAAGAAATATGTGCCATATAGTTTCAGGATTCTACCCACAAAAGACACAAAGATCATCGCAAATTCTCCACTTGGCCAACTTTGATTTATGGGGCATGTAAGACTCTTCACAAAAAAATCTTGAATTAAAAGTGGATTTTTAATTTCCATAAAAAGTAACTTCCACCACCTCAAGGTTCCTCTAACAATGGGGGGTTGGAATGACCACCCCACCTCTGCCCAAACCCGAGTGGGATCCACCACCCTTTATTAGAAGCACTGGGAAACTCAGCCAGGCAGGGACTGGAGGAGATAATTTTCCTAGTTCTGCTGGGAAGCATATTAGAACATTAACTGTAGCTGCCCTCTTATCTCTGACATAAAGAAAAAGGAAGAAGAGAAAAATTTTTTCTGGGAAAATTCGTTACCATAGAGAGTGTGAGAGAAAGGTCTTGTGTCACAGTGACACTGTACCTGTACCATCAAGCCAACAAACCACCTCCAATCGTGTCCACCCAGATCTCTATCTCCAAGTAACCCATTTGCAAAGCCCCTTGCAGTCCTTGATGTATTCCTTTGATCTGTGCCTCTTGTTTGCATAATTTTATGGAAGATTAACAGGTTAGGAGCATCAAACATGCCATATAAAATAAAAGGTTATCTAAGCAATAGATCTCAACCAAAAAAAAAAAAAAAAAAGGGCTAAGCAATAGATAAAATACTAGATTTATCAATTATCAGAAAAGAAGGAATGAAATAGCTCAAGGAGAGATGTAGCATGGAGAGCTTCTGTCCTTGTCACCACTGGCCTTGCAATTTAGAAAATTGACAAGAAAGGAAGACATGCCATTCCGATTCAAATTCAGAATTACAGACACAAGTAGGATCGATGCCAATAAAAGAAGCTACTCTCTTTCTCGTCATTAGCACCCCTCTTATCACTTTCCCTCCACCCATAGAGGAGGGTTTACAAATCCCACCTAAGGTTTTAGTATGTTCCAAAATACCGTCCCGATAGCCTTTCCCACCTCTCACGCAAGCCAACTTTATAATAAGAGATTGGTCATACACATAACTTGTGCGAACACTCCATCTAAACCTCCTATGTCTTTGGGACAGCAAATGGAGGACCATGAGAATTAGGAATTGATCCACTTATTACCAAACCTCGGACAAACTATCAAGAAAGCATTGCCAAACCACCAGGTCAAGGACCAGGTGTTCATTGATGCCCATCTATAAAGTACATAAGCTTGTTTTGAATTTAGTCCTACCCTTTGATTAAAAACATGTCAGATTTCAGAAATCTATAGTCAGTCCTCTTGTTAGGGCTTTTACCTTTGTATTTGTAATGGGAATTTTTTTTTCCTTTTCATATGGCTAAGTAAGGGGATTTCTGAAGGGTGAAACCAGAGGTTAGTTTTGAAAGCAGGGATGGATTTGTACTTTAGAACTTATAGGCTTGAAGGATGAATCTAGAAGTTAGTTTTAAAAGCAGGGATGGATTTGTACTTTAAAAAATCATAGGTACCAAGCAGTCAATTGTGAGAAATTCGAGGAGGTATTTGAAAAAACCATTGCAATTGGTAAACTAAAGTTGATTTTTCAGCTTATTTTGAAGCTTTATTTCTCAAGTTAAAATCAGATTGGACTGAACTTACCAACTAATAAATGATGTGGGAAACACGTCAACAATTTCAAAATCAATAGGGCTGCCATGTGTCACATATTTGGGCTGTCAAGATAAGCTTGTCTTAACAGGACCATGATTTGAGCACTTTTCCCTCCTAACAAGGGAAAAAGAAGAGGTTTATGAAGGATCAAGAGTTCCCCCGTGAATTTCAACAGACCATGAAAGTTGCAATAATATGTTCAAGGATTCCATTGCATTTCTCATCAAATGATTTCAGATATCAAATGATAAAAAAGGAAAATGCTACAAAAACCATCACCCAACAACCAGATGCTATCAAAGAGCAATTCCCTTTTGTAAACACCTCGTCACAAAAGGAGAGAACCTGAGCTGAACATCCCTCATTCTGAGAAAGTTGTCATTCCAAACTTCTTTTTCAAGCATTCAGAAAAGGAAAATGGAAAATGTCATGCATAATGCCCCTCCTTGTTTTCTCCATTAATCCAATTGCCCAAATTGAATTTGAAACATTAGCTATTAGGTGTGCGGGTAACATAGATTTAGCGAGCCAACTGTCCCCACTCTCACCCACCCACAAAAAAAAGGAAGAAAAAACAAATAAAAATTCAGAGCTTAGGCTTAGTTTTTAGGTTTTTCTGGCCTGGGATATTACATAACTTGAGCACCAAAATTGAGCTTCAGATGACCTACTCCTTTGGCAAAAATTGAACCCACGACCACCACAAAACAACAGCTCAAGAAACTTGCCTGAGCCCGAGCCAACCTGATCTATGACAAACAATTTAGAGTCTTTGTGTCTGTGATCGCTCTTTCATCACAATCCCCTCCAGAATCCCATCAGCTCCAAAATTACCAGAAAATTCTCGAGGTTCTACTGGTCCTGGCAGCTTGAATGAGACAGAGAAGGATCCTGATGGACAAAGATACTGTGTTTGCATCTCAAAAACCTGTGTGTCCTTGAACACCAATTTCTCCCCTGTTGTAGTTACACCCTTTATCAGGACTTGCCCATCCGCTTCAACTTCACAACTGAATTCCCCTGAAAATATGTAGTCAAGAGTCAGACCACTTAACTGCAAAATCAGATTGTAAGAGGCAATGGTACACTACCAGAGCTAGTATATATATCTCACATAAGCATGAAATTTTTTCAAGATAATTTTTTGCAAGGTTTCCTCAACATTATGAGATAAGGGTTAAAAATTGAGTTTTCTCTATATCTTTTTCTGCGGGTTTTTTTTTTTCGGGGGGTGGGTGGATTGAATGTGAGCTTCAGTTAAGCGTACTCATGTTACCATTACCTTTTTTTTTTCCTGGAAACAAGTAATTATTATACCATTAAAGAAAAAGGAAGCGTGGCAATCCAAAGACGCTGCATGCAGCTTATTAACATTGTAAAAGAGTCGTGACTTTGAAATTGATCAAAATTTCTACTGATATCCAACTTACTTTCAACTTTTCTTACACCTGGGAGGGATATACGAAATAAATATGCATCATCACAGACACCGATGTCCACAAGTCCAATAAGTGGTCCAGCCTGCCTCTCAGCAGCACTCCCTGTCAAAGCAATTCCATTCTTAGTAGCAGCTACAATGTTATTCCACTCTTCCATACTCGGATGAGAAGGAAGAAAGATCATGGCCGGGCCAACACTTCCCCCCAGCCTTGCTTTTACTTCAGTTGGAAATGATGCCCCACTGCTGGATGGCAGGGGTGTGCTAAATGGTATGCTGTTGAAAATTTCCACATTATGAAGGGGTGACAAGGTCTCTTCAAGCTCAGGATGGCCATTCCCTCGTTGCCTTTTCTGGGAATTACGAGAAGACCTTCTGAGGGACGATCCTTCATTAAACTCCTGCAGTACCACAGTTGAATCTATATGCCCAGCAACATGAACACCTGAAAGTGACCTTGCAGCATCTCTATCCAGCAGCAAATCCTCAAGCCCAGTTAGCCTCTTAAACCTTTCTACATCATCAGGTTTAATGTAAGAGATCTCTGGGTCGTTAATGAATACAATGTTCTCGATGACTTTATATCGATTTTTGTACCGTGAGTGGGGATGCAAATGACCAGGAAAAAGATCAGGAAACTGAAGGCTATCAGTACGGGTATCCCCTGCTGAAATGAAGAGATTACCTTGGAAGAACTGCTGCAACAATGGTAACCTCACTACAACAGATTGATCTGCCTTCCTAAGCACATAGTAATATATCCGCTCTACTTCTACTGTTTTTATTTGAGAACCAGCCAGTTGATCAGAAGTATATGGTGGAAGTTGCTCCGCCATCCTCTGCAGAGCTGATTTTTTGGGCTTATCAGCCTTAATATCAGGTCCAAAGTATGTACCCATGATAAATAGCAAGAGAAAATGCTGATCATCAGTCGTTGTCATGTAACTGGGCACGTCCGAAGATTGAAATGCCATGGAACTGAGAGATTCTGCAGCCTCAAACAAGCTCTCCATGTCCCAGATCTATATAGACATAGATTGAAATGCCATGGAACTGAGAGATTCTGCAGCCTCAAACAAGCTCTCCATGTCCCAGATCTATATAGACATAGATAAAAATCTGTAAGAAAAGAAAGCATAGATTCAAGAGGTGGACAATATTAAGTAATTTCCAGTTGATCCCCAAAATCACAAGGTTCCCTAGGACAATAATTCTGAGTGAAGTGAAGGTGACAAATATTAAGAATCAACCCTCACTTTAGTAATACATGAACTTCACTGTGTGCAAGTGTTCCATAATTTATAAAACCTGAGTTATTTTCAATTACTCTATACCTTGTTCTGTTAAAAAAAACCACATTTCACAATGAGGTGCATGTAGGAGGTTCAATTACAAGTATTTCTAAGTAACTCCCTGGCACAAGAGACATTCGCAAGCAACACAAGTTTACTTTAGAACGACTTACCCTCAAGTAGGCTAAACAATAGTACTGCACATTAGTTCAAAGTTCAGCAATCAAAACAAATGGGAATCCATCAAGATGCTGCATTTAAAGAAGTGATCTATGACCTACCCAACATTGTCTCCTCTGATTAAAGATATCAGATGCGGCAAAGGCATATGCTTATCAAAGCTGCCCGCCTGTACTCCCATTAAGGCTACCGCATAACAACGCGATTGGCAATCCTGGTTTCTGTGATATCATCCTAATCCACTTTGCCACAATGATCCTGTTAAGTTAAATAGAAGTCGTGGAGTTGGGTTGTATCACTCATGGTAGTTATTCCCTATTGTGAGAGAGACCTATTCAGTTTCCTAGTTTGATTGTAATTGTATAGCGTATTATAAATAAAAGACACTACCTGAGGTAGAAAACACTCTGAATCTATCGCTGGGTTTAAACACTTCTCCTTCTCCATCGTCTTTCTCTTTTGGTTTGCTTCTTCTTCACAGGTTCTGGTGTTAAGGTTTTGTCGCATGGTATCAGAGCAATGAGAAAGAAGAAGAAGAAGAAATCTGTAAGTCTGAAAAAAAAATCTTCTTACCTGCATTGTGTTTCTGGTTTTCTCTTTCCCAAAATTTTAGCCCTAACAGAACTCCAACGAAGGAGATTTCTTCTTCGAGTTCCTTGATGAATTGAAGAAACTAAGGTTCAAGGAGTTGCGATCGTTGGTTCTACTGTGACACCTGACGAAGTACCAGTCCTGCTGCTGCTATGATCGATTTTCCATGGATATCCTAAACTGCTGCTGGAGTTCACTCCTGAGTCGAAGATTACTATTTTGATTCACTGGTTTCAATTTCTGCTTTTATTTCCACCTTGCGATTGCTGCTGTTTATTCCTTTCATCTGGAGATTGAAGGGCTTGCTTAGGATATCTTCTTTTATTGTTGAATCGAATTGCTGCTGCCGTAATGCCCTTCCTTTCCTGAGTTATCAGTTGCAATGATGAAGACACAATCCCTTTTCTCAGTTGAAGAGGCGATCCTATTAGAAGGGTTGCCGCAGGACGCTGGTACTGGTTCCACCCATTCCTTCCATCCCCTTGGTTGTCAACAGCTAAGGTTGTCCCCTTTGTGTTCTGGCAGACAATCCCAAACATATTTAGTCTTCCCCACCATGTCATCATTACTATTTTTTTTAAGTTTCCATATTTACCCCTCTTTCCTTGTAATCAATTCATAGCCCAACTTTTATTTTGTTTCCAAGTTTACCCTTTGGCTTGGATGGTGATTAAAACTGGATTTCAACAAAATTACAGCCATGCCATTCCTTTTCCAACATTGAAATATTTACAATTCTGCCACCCGCCCCTGCTATATTTACTATTTTTCCACTAAGCTCTTGATTTAATTCTTATCTTACTTGGGTGGTCCTATAAGTGTGGTCAGAATTTACAAAATTGCCATTGGGCTTATATATTTGCCATGTTATTGCTTTGGTGGGCCCTCAAATGCATCAGTTTGGGATTTACAATTTTTGACAATTGGTACTTGCATGGAAATTATTTGCTACCATGAGGAGGAGATTGGAAATTGTTAATATATTATTCTATTCGCAGTTGCTCTTGATTATGGGATTTATTGTGATGCTCATCCTTCACAATGCTGATTATTGTTGCCATATGATGGTGTAATATTTTGTATTGCATCCTCTGCACTATTTGTCCACGTGTAGCTACACGTGAGGGGGAGATTGGAGTTATTATCTACTAGGTTGGAGATTCTTATCTGCTCAAGTCATCAATTGGAGATTATTATTACTTATTTATTTGTGTTCTCAACAATAATTTTATCTGTGAAGATGATATTCAGCAACAAAACATATTTATTTGGTCTACAGCAACCTGATGATGTCTAGTCTACAACAACCTAATGTTGTCTGGTCCTCAGCAACCTGATGCAGAATTATTTGGTCTATGGCAACCTAATATTGTCTGGTCCCCCAACAACCTGATGCTGAGTTATTTGATCTACAACAACCTTATGTTGTCTGGTTCACAGCAACTTGATGTTGTGTGGTCCCCAATAACCTGATGCTGCTACTTGGTTCGCAGTAACCTATACTGCCTATTGATCAGTGAATTTTTTTTATGTGAGACCTCTGTTTGGGGTTGTTGAAGTGTCTTCCTTAAGAATGGCTTATATGAGTAGCCATTAGAGTTGCACTTTTATCTGTCTTTATTTGAGCAGGTTACTACTTACTACTTGCCTTCACTGCAAAGGACTTTGATGTAGTTGTTGGATGCTGCACTTTTATCTGTTGTTGGGAAGATTACTACTTAATACCTGTCTTCTTTGAGAAGTGCCTTCGATATTGTTGTTGTTGCTATGATATTGTGGATTGCGGTTAGTGTTCACTACTTCCTATTTTGCTCATAATTGATTAGATTTTTATTCGATAAGAAGATTATTATCTACTGAAGTTGTTGATGATTGATGTGCTTGAGCTAATACTGCTACCTGAATAAAATTCTCGTTGTGCTCACTGGCATCTACCACTATTGTTTATGCTCGAGACTGATGCAATTTTTAATATTTGTTCTTGTTGGTCCAAACTAGAGCTTTCCTTTAATATATGCATACTCCAGCTTGAGGGGGAGTGTTAAGTTATATAGAAGTCATGGAGGTGGGTCATATTACTCACGATAGTTAGTCACTATTGTGAGAGAGTCCTATTCTTAGTCTTCTTAGATGTCACTAGTTATGTTACTTTCCTTTTCTAGTACTTTCTATGTTTTAGTTTCCTAGTTTGATTGTAATTGTATGGCTTATTATAAACAAAGGACACTGCCAGTGATAGAAGACACTTTGAATCTATCGTTGGGTTTAGACACTTCTCCTTCTCCATCGTCTCTCTTTCTCTTTTGGTTTGCTTCTTCTTCTTCACAGGTTCTGGTGTTAAGGTTTTGTCACATATCCCATACAATACTCCTTTGTGAGGCAACCAAAGAGGCACAGCTGGACTCACCACTTCCTTAATGGTAGCAAAGCCAAGCCCAAGCACTTGATGCCCATCTCCTTGAGGAGCATTTCCCACAATAGCATTTCTTGAAGTAGCATCTCCATGCAAATCTGAATAATAAGCAAAATCAGAAGCCGTTTCAGGCACTTAATTAAGAAGAGTTTCATCCGTCGAAGACTGCTCCAGAAAGAAAAAGAAGCCAGCAGGTCCTTTTCCGCTTGACCACTAACTCATGAGCAAAGCTGCCTTTTGCCATCCCTCTTGCAACAAGAGTGGATCTTCACTAAAACATTGCGCTATTAGCGGACACTTGTACTTTTGTTCAGGGGAGGTCTATCACACTAAATATCACCTTGCCCCACGAACTGGTGTAGGATCTTGATAGAAGATGCTTTGGCCATAATGTAATCGTCAAGCTAGACATGATGAAAGCCTACGACATATTGGAGTGGGACTTTCATAAGAACCAAGGAAGCGTGTATGGTGTTACACTCCCTGCCTCCCCTAAAGTGCCTAGAGGAGACAACCCATTTATGGTTCCAGCCAAGAAGACAAGTATAAGGAAGGACCAAGAATGCTATATATCTCAGTAACTAAATCCGTTCCCAATGAACAAGTAACAATTGCCTCAACAAAAATGGATGGAATTGGACCTAAAACAGCCATTCAGGTTCGTTATAAATTAGATATCAGTGTAATGTAAGACAGATTAGGGTTAACCTAGCCCCAAAATACCCACAAAACTCAAAGCAATCAACCAACAAGTAATCCAACAGCAGGGTGTAAACCAGACCCCAAATCAGAATAAGAGTTTAAACTGGAACTCCAATTTACTGCCAAGAATAGGGGCTGTAATAGATATTGAGCGCAGGTCTTGGGAAGCTTAACCAAGCCTCCAAATATAAGCTGAATTGAATGGCCAGAAAACACAAGTAACAGCAGATCTCAAAATTAGAAAGTATAGGAAGATGTATAGAAACCAAACCAAAAGTGGGAATGAACCCAAGGTCCCAAACTAGGATCGAGTGTAGCCGGGAATGGGGAGAACCTCTGCTGAAAATTACAGCCAATTCCAATGGCTAGGTTGAGAGATATGAGGGTAGCACCAAAATAGAAACTTAGGCACTGTAGAGCAATCCAACCACCAGCCGGGGCTGGAACTTGGATCGAGTGGAGGGCCAATAGCAGTGAAGAACTCCTTCAAATCTCAACCTGTTCTGATCAGCGGATGTGAAGAGATGAGACTCAGGAGTTACAGCAACAAATCAGATCGCAGGGAGCAGCAGCAGCCTTGAAAGTTCAATCAATGGTTTGCAGCAACAACAACCTTCAGAGTTGATTGGGAATTGTTCCAGGGCCTTCTCAGTAATGGCAACAGCACACAAATCACAATCACAAGTAGCAGCAGGGGTGTGGTTCGCTTGGGAGAGAGAGACAGCAAAGAAAGAAGAAGATTGAAGATAAGGGAAGAGGGATAATGGAATTCGACTCTCTCAGCCAGGCTCCTAACAGCCCTTCATTGTCACACTCTTTGACAAGGAGAATCTTTGCTCAAAGCAATAATCAATCATCTCATTAAATCGTGGGGAGCCTCTATTAGGGCTGTCAATGGGTCGGGTTGGGCCGGGCCTGCCTAAACCCTGACCCTGACCCTAGAGGCCTTAACCTAAACCCTGACCCTGACCCAACCCTGGCAGGGCCAAGAAACCCTCAACCCTGACCCGACCCTGCCAGGGTTTTTCCTAACCCGGCCCGGCCCGACCCTGATAGGATCGGGCAGGGTCGGGTTGGCCCTGATTGACCCTGTCTTGACCCTATTTTCTCATGTATGATGAAGGATTGGGATCTCACCGGATCCAGCTAACACCTTCAGAAGGCTAATTTGGTGATATGACTGGTTTTTAAGCCTGAGAACAGCTTAATGTTGTTTTCACTTGTCAAGATCCCTTTATGTACAGAGGTAAAGGGAGGGGCCGATCCAGGTAATCATTTAACCCTTTTAAATTTCAGATGGCAGGGGGATTGATGTTAAGGCTACAATGTAAGGGCCTCAATGAAAGAAGAAAAATAATAATAAAATTTATCAGTAAATGTTTCAGGAAGTTTGGATGAGTGTTTTGGAGCCATGTACCAAAGTGCAGAGTCAAAAAAAATGACAATAAAAATAATACAAGAAACAGACGATGTCTGCCTTGTTTCTACTACAAAATTTTATTGAAGTCGAAGCACAACCATGGTATATAGTAGTCCAGGTTTACGCAGTTCTAGCTACAGAGGCACAAAGCTGCACAATATATATTTCCATAAAATTATGACCTTTTGTCCATCATTAAAAGTATTGAAGATGAAAGAGTACCTGAAATCCCTTTGTACAAAGCAGACACGAGACACCATCCTTAAATCAGAAGAGACATTCTCTAAGAACCATTATAACCTCCTCTGATCCAAACTATTACTCCTTTCTGTTCACCAAAAAAAAAAAAAAAACACCAAAAACGAACTGTTACCCTTAACTCTTTTGGAACGGATCCCTATTAATCAATCCATGGTTGAATCAATCAAGAATCGGAGGGGGGGGGGAAGAGGTAAACTCTGTAGCAAGTACTAGCAGCAGTGTTGTTGCAAGGATGGGGAAGAAAGGCCCAAATCAAAGTTAAAATTCAGGATTCAGCGAAGACCGAAGAGGATGATTACCAAACGTGCCTTTGCAAGCTGAGTATCCATCTTGTTCACCCCAAAACACAGATATAGGAACGATGATGATGAAGACGAGGTAGATGACGAAGAAGAAATCATGAACATACCTTAATGCCGGCCCTTGATCGTCAAGTGAATCGCCGCCGGGAAGGAGGAACCGAGGAAGATGAAGGCAGCGGAGGCTAGCGTCGAGCGCGGCTGATGAAGAGTGAAGATTGAAAATTGAAAAAGGAACATGGGATTAGGGTTACTAGGTTATCTCTTATGGGCATTTTTGTATTTTCACTTATAATATTATACATTATTATTAATATATATGTTTATAACTAATACAGGGTCGGGTCGGGTCGGGCCGTGCCGGGTTAAGCCCGGGGTCTTATCCCGAACCCGACCCGACCCTGCCAGGGTCAGCCAAAACCTCAACCCTAACCTGCCCTTCGGGTTGGCAGATCAGGGTCGGGTTCGGGCCGGGCTCAGGGCGGGTCCGGGCCAGCCGGGTATTATTGACAGCCCTAGCCTCTATGGGCTGTTACAATTATATAGGGGGCATGACTTGCCCCTCTCAAGTTACAATAAAATAGAAACTAACTTGCTATGACATTAAAATAGAAACTAATATTCAGAAACTAAGATTGACATGAAAATAGAAACAAAATAAAAGATCTTCAGGTCTTCTAGAAGTGCAGCCGATTCTTTCCTTCTTGCCAAAACTGGAGTCTCATGTGGTCCCCACTAGATACCATCGACCAGCAGCTGTCTTGAAGAGTGACTATGTATTAATGACTCAAGTATCCCCACGATTCTGGGTTTGAGAGACTCAGCAACTCCCAGCCCTATTGGGCTGGCCCAACTCAACGTTGGTTGGCCCTATGGCCCAATGGGTTGGTTCACCAATTGACCAAGTGAACCAGCCCTCTTCTTGTGTTTGGTTCTAACAAATTGTTTACCAAACATCATGTCTGCTGCATCACAGTGAGAACATAAAGATAAGAGAGTTAACTAAGTTTCATTTTTTCGTTTTAGAATAGCTCTCCAACAAGCCAGCAAGTACTTTCTCTGGCGAAGGAGGCAAGAGCCAGGCACCGAACATGTTATATCATCAACCTCCATCCTTCATTAGTAATCTCAACCGCTTTTCCTATTCAGTAGTACATTGCGCGCTACAACTAGCAGTCTACGGAAAAAAGCTAGCGCACTAACTAGCTACTTATAGTTATAGCAATAGTACTTTGAAGCCATGAGGTAATGTCTGATTTTCGCCCTATTAGTCTTTGCAATTTTTCTTACAAAATAATTGCTAAGGTCATTTCCTCTAGACTAGCTCCTATTCTCCCTTCAATTATTTCTGAGGAACAAGGGGGATTTGTCCAAGGCCGGTGCATTCATGATAATATTGCACTGGTTCTAGAGGTTGTAAATGATATTGACAGGAAAACCCATGGGGGCAATGTGGTCCTTAAACTGGACATGGCTAAGGCTTACGACAGGCTTGAGTGGACTTTCCTTTACCAAGTCTTAGAGAAATTTGGTTTTGCCGCTCCCTGGATTAATTTGATTAGGAAAACAGTGGATAATTGTTGGTTTTCCGTGATTGTGAATAGAGGCCCTACGGGTTTTTTCAAATCAACTCAGGGTGTGAGACAAGGTGACCCACTTTCGCCTTTTCTCTTCATTTTGGCGGAAGAAGTTTTAAGCAGGGACCTTAGATCATTCTTCTCGGAAGGGAGGGCAAAATATTGTCACCTTCCTAGGGGCTGCCCAGGAATCTCCCATAGCCTTTTCGCCGATGACACCATTATCTTTGTAAGGGGCCTTAAAAATTCTCTAAAGCAAGTGATGGGTTTTATCACCCGCTTTGAGGGCACGTCAGGGCAATTAATAAATAAGCAAAAAAACTGCTTTATTGTTGGAAAAAGAGTTGAGGAAATTAGATGTCGCCTTATAGAGAAGATCACAGGGTTTTCTAGGAAAAAGCTTCCCATTACTTATCTTGGAGCTCCTATGTATTCGGGGCGGCTTCAAATTAATTTCTTTGATGATTTTTTGGCCAAGATGAGTAAGAAAGTGGCAGGTTGGAAGGGGAATTTATTATCTTCAGGTGGAAGGCTTACTCTTTTGAAACATATTTTGAACTCTATGCCTATTCACATTGTTTCTACATTGGATCCACCGAAAACTGTCATTAGAAAATTTAACAGTATTTGTGCTGATTTTTTATTGGGACATTTGGAATGGGGCAAACGACATCATTGGGTGAGGTGGCACAAGATCACCCAACCACTGGCAGAAGGGGGTCTTAGCATTCGCAGGCTAGAGGATATTAGTATGGCATTGAGATTGAAAAGTTTATGGCGAATCATGTCAAAAAACTCCCTTTGGTCTGCTCTCTTTAAGGCTAAATTTTTGCAGAACCTTCATTTTGTTTTGGCTAGCCAAAGGAGTATTGGAACGGTTTCTTGGAGAAGTGCTTTAAAGCACAAGGATATGTTACTCTCAAATTCCAGATGGCTCATTGGTTCAGGAGATATTTATTTTTAGCTTGATAATTGGTCAGGTTGGGGTCCTCTTTTGGACTATGTTGATGGGGCGGTCAACCTTGATTTGGAGATTCGAGTTAGAGAGGTGATACAGGGGGATGGTTCTTGGGATGGCAGTATTCTGATGCAAATTGACTCCCAGGCAGTCAGAGACAGTATCTTGAGTGCCAATTACTCTCTTTCAAACAAGAAGGATAATTTAATCTGGTCTCCCTCTAGTGATGGTATCTTTACTACAAAGTCTACTTGGAATGAACTCAAATCTCCTTCGACACCTAGACCATTTGCAAAATGGCTTTGGAACCGATCGCTCCCTCCTAAGATCGGTTTCTTCTCATGGCAGCTCCTATGTGGAGATATACCAACCGATGAATCTTTGAAAGGTGTGGGTATTCCCATGGTGTCTAAATGCCACTGTTGTGCAGTGTCAGCTTCTGAATCGACTTCCCATTGCTTGGTGGAGGGAATGACAGCTTCTAAGGTATGGAAATATTTCTCCCTTGTTTTTTATGTGGGGATTATCTTGTCTCAAGACGTTAGGGGTCGAATGTTTTTTTGGCATGAGCATGCCAAGGGGAAAGGCATATGTGGAAAAATCATGGGGTTGATCCCGCCTCTCATCTTTTGGGAGCTATGGAAAGAAAGGAACAACAGGAGACAGGGAGGGAGACCAAGGCCAGCTAGCATTATTGTGGAAGTGGTGAAAAATTGGGTAAAAGAAATTTCCTTTATTAGCACTTTTAAAAGTATCCCTTCTTTTAGAGACAAGCTCGTCCTCCAGATTTTTTATATTGCACCAGCCCCAATGCGCTTCAAACCTCCTTTGCCAATCTATTGGTGCCCCCCCTTTTCGGTAGTTAAGCTTAATATCGATGGAGCATGTAGAGGTAACCCTGGAGTGGGTGGAGGGGGAGGAGTCATTCAGGATGGAAGAGGAAAAGTCCTGGCTGCCTTCTCTAACTTTTATGGGGAGTGCACTAACTCCATTGTGGAAATTAGAGCATTAAAGGATGGTCTTAACTCTGTGCTGATATGGGTTTTGTTGATTTCCAAGTAAATTTTGATTCTTCTTTTGTAGTGCATTGTGTCTCCACTAGGAGACGCAACCTCTGGAAGGGGTGGTACTAGTTCCATGAAATCCTATCTTTGGTCCAATCGCTTCGGCCAATGATCTCTTTCACTTATAGGGAGGGCAACAGAGTGGGAGATTGGTTACCCAATTATGCCTGTAATTCAGCATCGAACACGACTTTTAACTCTTGGATTAACATTCCCTTGGACTTTAGGACAATTATTTGGGAGGAAGCAGTAGGTATACCTGTTATTCGTACGTAGCTGTATTTGTTTCCTTTTGGGTAGTGAGTACTTAGTGTGCAGATAGTCTTTTACATGAGAGAGTGAGCTTCATTGTTTATTTGGGTTGGGGTAAGGTAGTTTATGTCCCCCCCCCCTTGTAATTCTTGATTTTTAAGATTTCATTATTAATAAAATGTTAAGGGCCAGCCCTGGTCCCAGATAATATTCGGGACCAAAAAAAAAAAAAGTACTTTGAAGCCTGATGAAAAACTCTGGCATGCTACGGCATGGTTCTAAATCTCTATTTCACAAGAAATCAAGACGAGATAAGCTGCAACTTTACAAAAAAAAATCCCTTAACTCCACAGGTTTCGACCTATTTCGATCGAGATGTTGGTAATTTCACAAGTTTTGATACTTATGCCCATCGAAACTTGAGGAAACTTGGTTCGAAACCAGGTCAAACACTTATTTATGCCAGAAACCAAGACAAATACTTATTTATGCCTAATATCAATCAAGTGTACTGAAAGCAAATACCCCCCTATTTGAAACCAATAAAAATAGTTAAAAAATCAAATTCCAAAAGGATAAAAGTCAACCCCACAGTTCAAGAACGAAAGCTGGATTTCTTGCGGTAGGTGCAATTTTCAACTTTTAAACGCTGGGGTTTTTCTCAAATCTATAAATTCCATAAATCTTAATATGGTAAAACATTACTAAAAACCAAATGTGTTGTAAAATATTCATTTGTTTTGATGTTTAAAAAATATTTTCATTCAAAATGATTTTGACAATATTCGCGCACCAAATTAAGTTTGACCGAAACATAACTCCCTCAATATAAATCAGATTTAAGCAATCTTGGATTTGTTGGAAAGTATCAAAATCTCTTTGAATGAAAATATTTTTTTAGATATCAACACAAATGAATATTTTACAGCACTTTTGGTTTTTAGCAATGTTTTTCCATATTAAGATAGGGTCATTCACATGAAAGAAGAGAAGAAAGGATTGATTCTCTTCTTTCTCTTTCTTGAGAGGGGGGGGGAGAGAAAGAGGGTCTTATGGAGGGAGAAGGGGAACATTCGAGCGCATTTATCAAAACCTCTACTACATCCAGGATCACAAGTGGAACGCGTTGTAGGGGTGGGGAGGCAGCAAGCTCCACTTGAAAAGCGAAGCGAGCCTATCAGAGAAAGAGAAGGTAGGTCTCCAAAATAGAAAGTAATTGCTACAGACCAAACCAACCAGCAGCAGGTGCTCAAACTGGAATCAAGTCAAAGCCTAGGCAGCAGTGGAAAACCCTCCAAATCTCAATCAATTCTGACCCAGGGTTGCTGAGATATGGGACAGATTCAAAAATAGAAAGTCTGTGGAGATCTTGCAAACCAGGGGGAGTTTTGGACTCCAAGTCAGGATCGAGTGTAGCCCTCGGTTGTGAGATTCAGTCCTCCAAACCTCTGCTGAAACAGAGTACAGGTTGCAGAGAAATCAAGGCTCGAATTTTGCACGAGAAACTAGGCTGAAACTGCAAATCCACATGTGTCTAGGGCCTCCTCAGGTTGTATAACAGCAGCAACTAGTAAGAACTTGACAGAGGCTTGATTCAGGGCTTCAAATTACACTCTCACAGTGATTAATTGCAGTCACAGAAGTAGCACAGCAGTGTCGATCAAGTAGGGGAGGGAGGAAGAGAAGAGGGGATAAGGAGATTCGGGTCTCTTAGCCCTAGGGGTTTTGGCTTTCACCAGCCAGGCTCCCTGCCCTTCATGTCACTCACAATGGACAAGAGAATCTCCATGCATAAAGCAAGCTTTCACTCATCTACTAAAATTGTCGGAGTGCCTCTATGGGCAGGTTACAATATATAAAGGCCCAAGGATTGAGCTCCAAAATGGAAACTAAAAATTAGAAAGTCCCTAATAAGGTTGAGACTTGGGTTACAAGTAATGAAACTAAAATAGAAACTCTAAGTTGCAAGGTTCAAAATAGAAACTAAGTCTAATTAGAAATAGAAACCTAAGCCTACTTTCTAAATCTGAAATTAGAAACTAAACTAAACTAAACTTCTAAATCCCCATGCATAAAGCACCATGCGATTTGATCTTGGGCCTCACAGAATCTTCTAATAATATTCTCACCAAGGCAAAATAAGGGGTTGTGACACAATTCACGTGAACAATGTTTTGGCCTCTTTTTCTTCATATTTCGATCTACATCAGTAATCCTAGGCAAATAAATCAGAAAAGTCAAGGTCACACCTTGCCAGTACCATTTAAGTTCCAGACTTTGTTCAACTCAAAAATTGATGTCCCCGGCCAAGAAAAAGTATTTATCACCACCATACCCTCAGGGGAGGGGGGAGGGGGGAGGGGGGAGGGGGGGAACCAAGAAATTGGAGTGTCAGTTCCAATCAATGAAGTGATCCAGATCTACTTCACCATATAAACTATCGAATGAACGATAATGGAAGACTACAGAGAGAGAGAGAGAGGCAAGGCTAGGAAACATTGTCTGCCAATACCCTTAAAATGACAAGCAAGAAAAATACTCCCAGGAGAACTCATGGTCAGATCTAAGTGGAGCTAAGAGATAGGCAGGATGATTCAACTCACCAACTACAGCGAGTACCATTTGTTCATGCTCATTTCGTCGAGAGATTAGTTGTTTAAGTGGAACCAAGTCGAACTAGACAAATGCAAGCAAAGGGAACACTATGTCTTTCTGGAACATTTAAAACTAGAGTATCTTCTACCATTGATAGCTGACAAAAGATCATTCCAGAATCCAAGTTTCCTAATTTAACATAAAACAAAGAACAATGATAATATACACTATACACACCAGGACTCTAATTTTCAACTGCCAAAAGAAAAACAATATAATACAAAAGCAAAGTGAGAAACCCTAAGATACAGCGATGTGGGACGAGACTGCTCTCTCCATAAAGCAAAGAACCCTTCCAAAGGGAAATTATGAAGACGTATCAAGCAGTAGGATGAGGCCCAAAGCGAACATATCATTTTAGGCAGTAAAATTGAGTTCCAAAACCGAATCAAAGAGGGATATTGAAGAGGAAGAACAGTAGATGACAGAGACCAGTGCACATACCTTTGACACTAAGAAGCGATACAACCCACTTTGTGCGAGGCCTTCATGTCAGAGCTACAATGAGAGAAACCTTTGAAAATTAGACCAAATTTGGCAGGGAGGAACACAAAATTTTGTGACGGAACCCTGTGCTGGGGCAGATAACAGATTGCAGCAGCGACCAAAGAGTGGAACGGAGCACAGGGCCCTGGGGAGGAAAGAAGTATGCGAAGTAGCAAGCCGTAAATCGGGGGATCATCTTAATCCAAAATCAAGGGGGCCACTATAGCTAAAGGCCCTTAACAACGGTAGTCAACGATCACAAAGAATCAAGTCGCGCTTAAAGCAAATAGTTGGGAAGCTGAAAAACTACAGCGTGTAGATCCGCTTTACTCCATATTTGGGGAAAAGAACACTAACCAATCAGGCACTACACGACGGAACAGAAACCTCTTGCCCCATCAGTTATTAAGGGGAAGGATAAAGAAATAGGAAGGGAAGTAGTTCTCTCTCCGGGAGTTTGGCATACGCCAGCACTCCCATGTGTCTATCTCTCTCCTCCCCAAAACAAGGGGGCAAAGCTATCTTTTCACATGGGGAGGAGAGAGATAGACTTATGGGAGTGCTGGCATAGGCCACACTCTCGGACAGAGAACTTTTTCCCAAATAGGAAATAAGAAAGCAATCTTCTGTCTGAGAGTGTGGCCTACATCAGCACTCTCATGTGTCTATCTCTCTCCTCCTCAAAACAAGGGGGTAGAGGTGTCTTTTCATATGGGTAAGAAAGAGAAAGACTCATGGGAGTGCTGGTGTAGGCCACACTCTCGGACAGAGATCTTTTTCACTAGAAAATAATACAAGATTTCTCAAAAAAGGATTTCACTTTACAATAGTATCCATCCAATCTTTTGCTTAACCAAAGGATAAATGATTTGTACAACGTTAGTTTAGTTTCAAAATTGCATGCAGACACTCCTTATAAAACTCAGATTTCTGTAGCACCACCTTGTAAAATGTCTCATATATCCCTTATTTTCTATGTTTTCCCATATTAATACCCCTCCTACAAGGCATGAAACTGCACCATGTCTGTGTAGCAAACGATCTCCCTTAACCAAATTACCCAAACAAAAAAGAGTATTACAAAACTAATCCAAATAGTATCTCTCTATCACCCACTTATGGTTTTTTGACATTTTTACCATGACTTGACTCTCCCACCCTTCTAACTTCTTCGATCACCACCTAACACTCTGTGATTGCCCATTGTCGTCCATCACCAATATATGTTTCCACTAGTCACGAACAACTCCCCCACTAAATCAGTGCAAGCAGCAGCAAGAAGTTGGAGCAAGCAATGTTTAGCTGTGGACCCCCCCCCAAACAGAGTAGCAAACAAGTCCCACTCTCGTTGCTACTCCGCCAAAGAAGGATCGAGAGTCACGCCACCTCCGCTTTTGATCATTCAAGTAGGCCTTCTTCCGCTCCTCTAACATATTTTGTTGAAACTATGTTCCTCTTCAATCTTTTGTTCTCTTTGTCAGCAGAGCCTTGTCCTGATGTCTTCCTCCCACTGAACTAGCATCCCTGCCTGAGGTGGATGGGTGTGTTCCTTCACTGCAGATTTCTGGCATTCTTCTCTTGTCGTCCCTCTCCATCCCTACAATATATATATTTAATCTTTCAATCCAAAAGTACTTAACTAATGGATCACACAAGAATGAAGCCTTTTTTTTTTTTTTTTGTGTCTAAGAAAGATGAGAAGCTCAAATTAAACAACCTTTATTTACGTTGGCAGGCCAATCACAGGTGGAGATGTTGATCAGAAAATGAAGGTAGAGTGAAGGGGGCAAAATAATAAAAAATTATAGGTGGGATACTATGGTGATGTCATGCATTAGCTTGGTTCAATACTCTTTATTGATGAATGGAGGCATTCAGAACCCAATCACTCCTTCAAAGGGTATCCGACAAGGTGACTCGCTCTCTCCTTAATTTTTATATTGTGCTCATCCTAGGACCATAGTGTACGTTCTGCTCAAGTTGAAGTTTCAGGTCTCATTCGAGGTATCAGAGTTCAAAATCAGACCTCTACTTTATCCCATCTTTTATTTGTTGATGATAGTCTTCTATTCTCAAAGGTTCATTGATAAGAAATCCACAATTTGAAGAAGTACTTAGAGATCTATTGTCAAGCTAATGGCCAATAGATAAATCTAAAAAAATAAAATCATGCTTAACTTTCAGCTCAAACACAACCTCAAAGATCAAAAGATGGCTTTCTAGAATTTTGAAAATTCCATATGGAGATGATTCCAAGAAATATCTTGGATTATCGGCTGAATTTGGTGCATCAAAATTGGAGTTGTTTACATTGATTAATGAGAACATATCAAACAAGGTTCAAGGTTGGAAGCATCACTTGTTATCCCATGCAAGAAAGGAGGTGCTATTGAAATCGATGGCCATGCACATGATTACGTTTGTAGTTTCTCATTTTAGGTTGCCAGCCTCGCATCATTCAAAGTTTTGTCAAACTATCATGGGCCTGGTGGGGCAGTGTTATGAAAGGCAGAAAAGTTCTTAAAGCTAGACTTATTTGGATTGGAGGTACCAAAGAGAATATCAAAATCTAAGAGGATTGGTGGATATATCCTATCTTTCACGGACTTTAAAATTCAACATTCAAAAGATAAAAACCATAGGATTCAAATTTGTTGCAAGCTCATTGACCATGAAACTCGGACATGGATTCAACTGGGGCAGGTCTCGTGTGTTGCAGGACCCCAATTGACCTTCATTGTCATCATTGCAACGATGTAGACATTGATTATTGTCACCTTAAAAGATCCTTCCAACATTATTGTTTGATGAAGTCTAACCTCGATTTAGTCCAGGATGTACTATTAATACAAGGGCAGAATCAGATCTAAATTGGTTCTGTCCGATTCATATTCGATTTTGATCTGGATCAGTTTAAGAATCAGCCAAATCGACAAGATTAACCTTAGAAATGTAGTATGTATCTGAATCAGTAAGAATTGAGATCGTCCTTGTCTATTCTAATCCCAAGTTTTAAAACAATGGGGTAGAGCTTAAGAAGTAGTAAAAGAAAAGAGAGAAGAAGAGGCACCTAAAAATGCCCCCTAAATGTTCGGCAAAATTCCGCAAAATATACGTCAGAAGAGGTTGCAAAGTTAGTTCAAAACAATTGGATTTCTAAAAGCTCGCCCAACGGATGTGCATGACTGCCTCCCTCTCCCCTCATCCAAAACCCCCTTCCCCTCCATTAAAGCTCTCATTAGCCTCTACCGGCCTAAGCCGGCTCAGCTGCTCTACACCCCTCTCTCTCTCTCTTCAACTTCTCTTTACAAAAAAAAAAAAGAAAAAAGAAAAAGAAGAGAAGCAGAAGCAGATGCTCCTTCATTATTTGATCCTCTCCCGTCGTTGGCTTTCCATCTCAAAATGGCGGGAGAGGAGCAACAGAAGCTCAAAATAATTTCATCGTCGTCGGAATCAGAAGAAATGGAGGAGGAATTGCAGAAGCTAGAGCTTGTTGGGCCTACGTGGAAGAACAAGAAGCGGCTTTCAAAATAGCTTTCGATGTACAAGACACCACGCGACGCCGCCTGGGAGAAACGACGCCGGCAGATCCTCCGGCGGAGGAATGGGTTCGAGGAATCAGATGCGGGGCTTATTGGGTTGACAGATGAGGATCTTTGTGAGCTCAAGGGGTCTATTGAGTTGGGGTTTAGGTTCAATGAGGAAGATAGATTCCCTGTTGATCTGGGACTCTGCTGAAACTTGTACGCTTGAGTCTGTGGCTCCCAAAGAATGGATGAGCCTTATCTACCCATTGCCGACCTAATAAATGAGGAATTTGTAGGAGATAAAGTTTTGTCTCCATTTCTCGATGGGCACTCGACGTTAATTTTCATGCATTACACGTCGAGTAGAGGCCATTAGACGTCGAAATTTGAGTTTTTATTACAAGTTTAACTCTTCCATTCCGAGACGTCTACCGTTCATAGGTCACTTGGATAAGCTCCAAGAATCCTAAGATCGATTTCAAGTCGAAATATCATGGTTAATCATAAATCAAAAAGGCAATTTCCATGGGGATTTAAATGATTATTTCCAATTCTGACCATAAATGTGGAAACACTTCTATCTTATCCAAACCCAATGGTTTTCGGTGAGTTGATTCCTTATGTCATTGAGAGGTCAAGGATATCTCTCAATAATATAAATTGGCACTCCCCCACATCCTCAAACATATTTAGAGAGTACAATTGAGCTCCAAAACTGAAGAAAATCAGTAAACCCTAAATACGGCAACAAATCTCAAGATTCGTTGGTAAAAAAACCATGATTTTATCAGATCGTGATTTTCACTAGGGAAATGGGTTTTTTTTTTCTTCCAGCGAAAGCCACCTTTTTTTCTTCAGCAAAAACTTTTTCCTCATTTGACTGTAAATAGTCATTCAAAAATTAGAAAAAACACATTGAAAAGTTCGGAATGATCAAAGGAAAGAAAAGAAATTTTCCAATAAAGGAAATTCTGAAGGAGAAGTTCCGAGAATGCCTTTGGGGGCCTGGAAAAGCATCAGAAGTGCTGAGATTCTACAGAAACAGACTGGTAAGCCCTATTGAAGGTCATTTTCCTACTTTCAAGTACTTCCTTTAAATGTTGCCTTTTTAGCCATTATACCGCTCAAATAGTTTCTTCCCACATAGAATAATGTCTCTTTTAGGAGGCATCCGCCCCAAATATACTACCGACCTCGCAGTGTCCCACATGGAAGAAGGTGTCTTCTTGGATCTTTATCACCTGCAATCCCCTGTCCGGTCCGGTTCTCCTAGTGCCCCTAACAAGAGGGGGGCACAATGACCATTCCACCGCTGCCCAGGAGGAATGCAACCCCCTCTTATTACAGACACTAGGGAATTGGACCGGACAAAGAATTGCAGGAGATACTTTTCCTACGTGCAGAGGATCCAATTCCAGTTTGAAGGACCTCCTTCCAGTTATTTCCACACAAAAGAAGAGAGAGGGAACTTGATCGACCCACATCCCCCTGGCTGGGAAACGGTCCTTAATGATTAACTCTTTGGAAAGAGCCAACCAGTCTATGCAGTGCTTTGGAATTATTAGTTCAAACCACATCAAGCCTGTCAACTTCACCATTACTCTCTTTGACCGAATGCCAAGCTGCAAGAGATCATTCCATAATCCAATGTCAACACTAATTCATGTACATAAAGGGGAGGGTTGTGGGTCCCAAGAGATTGCTCACAATACTTGTGAGGAGTAATATTGCCCATCTCCTTCTTCAATTTATTCATTAATACGATTATCTCCACCATAGAAAGATATATGAAAAGAAAAATCAAACCCAAAGGTAAACTGAGATCTCATTCACAGAAAGATATCAAATATTCCGAGGGAACCTGATTTTTTGCCCCAAAGTTCCGCAAAACCAAGTAAGCCCAATGCTTTCTTCATAAGGAGCGCAATAATTAACGGGTAAAAATTATCTTAACATACTTTAAGATGAAGGAATTGAACAAAAGCCCAAAGCCAAAAGCCATGCTTTGTTCCATCTGTTCTTATATAAGCCATTGGGGGTCGCATACTATCCTAAAACCAAGCAATTACAAATATAGTTTGTTCACTTACCACTGTTCTCCCAACTATTCGCTGACAGATTATAGATTCCACTTACATTTTTTTCCCCCAACGCAAGCTAAAGCTACTGTCCTCTCCACTCAAGAATCTGAGGGTGGTGGCTGCTGCTGTTGCTGTGGTGGTTGAGGCCACATCTGCTGAGACATGTAAGGATGACCCTGTTGAGCATATAGTGCTTGATCCACCACAGGCTTACCAATGATCATCCCTGGAGTTCCAACCTGTGGCGAATGCTGAGGTGGCATATAGTAATACGGAAGAGGTTCAGCTGGACCTCCAACTGGCAGGGACCCCCCTCTAGGCATTGAGGCAAGTACCTCATCCTTCAGATCCTCTCTGGGCACAATATCGACCAGAAAATCAAAGATATCAGTCCTTGTAATCGCTGCTGCAATGTCATTCTTCTGGAGTGTCCGGCGCTTGTTCTCCTCTGTGTGATTCCATGAACGCAGTGTCAACTCCAAGATGAACATCTCACAGGCCCTGGCAAATATGACAGGTGCTTCTGCAGATATCATTCGTACATCCTCATCAGCCTTCATGATCTTCTTGATCCTTGCCAGTGGTAGGCTATGGTTCTTGAAGTCAGTTGTCTGCTCAATTTCTTGGTATTGACTTGTCCAAAAAGACTGGAGTTGTTGCTGTAGTTGCTGCTGCTGCTGCTGGTGAATATGCTGATAAGCAAGTTGGTGTTGTGCAAGCTGAGCAGGGGAGGCTGTGAAACCTGCTGGCTGACCCGAAGATTGAATGGAACCAACAGATGGGACAACTGATCCAGAAGGGTTGGCCCCCATCATTTGGTTAGCTTGATATGGGTTTGCACCATATGGCATTTGCGCTCCACTACCAACCACTCCCATGACAGGGGGCTGTCCATGAGCTTGCTGATCCATTATACTCTTAGTAAGCAGACGTTGTCTGGTCTAACAGCAAAAATGAAAAAGCATAATTAGAGACCTTTTTTGCTCGAAACTAGCACTCAGTGAAGTTAACTTCCGAAATAATACATGCCCCACTTGTTTCAAAAGAAAATACTTTACAGGAATTGCTTAAAAGCAAGCTAGTATTGGTCTAAAAAGACAGAAATCACTTTACTAATATAAAATTCAAAATTTTGGAAACTGATTTCCTTCTCAAAATTTCTGCATATTATTTTCCAGAAAAAATGATGTCATCTTGGTCGAGGACACAATTGCCACCAATGGAGGACTCCAATCATATGGCTAGATTCTTTTTTCTCAAGCATACCTAAACATGCTTCCTTACCATCCAAAAGCCTTTTGCAGGTCAGCAAGTAACAGGTTTTATAACATCAGCTGGGAACTAAGTGACATTCTCGGAGCAAACACAGGAGAGAAGTGATGCGGATCCGGGGTTCCAAAACCCAAATTGGATCTCTTATGGCCCACCCGATTAATTGATAGCTCAAATCTAAGATATAGTGGCACAATTGTAAATAACCAGAAATTTTAAGGGTTACTTAGGAAGGTGGACATGGATTAGGACACAAAGATCTTTATAATTTTTTGTATGGGGACAGAATGGGAAGTAAAAACAAAAATAAAGATATATGTGAATAATAGAAGTAGAGAGGGACAAAACGAGAAGTCAGGAAAGGGAGATTAAAAACATAACTCACGCTTGAGGTTTTCTTCAACCTTTAGAACAATGGAACCAAAGAATCACGGCAGCGTACAAGAGAAGAACTCTAACTGCAGCCTTAGAATCTGTCTCAAACAGCCTAAGAACTCCAGATTTGTGGTCACCTAGGCCTGCTGGATCGATCCAAACCACTGCTGTTATGGAAATCAGATGTTGCTTGGAATACAGATTTCTGAAACTTGGAATCAGCAGTGGTTGCAGACTTGCTCGTTCCGATTGATTTCAGTGGAGAGTTTTCTCAACAAGGACGGAGTTAGGGAAAGAATCTCTAAGGTTTAACTTGTTTTATGGTATGATTCAAACCCTAGAGTATCGATCTGATTCGAGAAGAACTGAAGAAGAGGAAGAAGGGTTACACAAAGGAGAAGATCCAGAATCGCAGAGGAAGGATAAAGCAGCCACGGTATCAACTATTCAACTCAAATTTTCATTCATTCAAAAACTACCTCCATTGTGGGTTACATGCCTATTATAAATTAAAAGTCCTGATCCTATCTTGAAACTGAATTCATAACTTGACCCTATCTTTATCTAATCTAAAATGATATCAACTATCAACTCAAATTTCCATTCATTCAAAAATTAACTCCATCGTGGGTTACATGCTCTTTTATAAAATAAAAGTCCTAATCCTATCGTGTAACTGAATTCATAACTTGACCCTAACTCTATCTAATCTAAAATAGAAAACATTCTCAAATAAACCCGGACTCTTACCTTCCTAGGATTCTAATAACAAGAATAAAATAAGAGAAATTACAAAGAATTCCTATTTAATCCAACATCTAACTGCATCAAGAAGGAGCATGAGTAGGAGAGTGTCTAATTTAAAAGGCACCAAATGTTTAGCGCAGATCTGGAACACATGCTTGTGTCCCCCCCCCCCCCCCCAACCCCAAAAAAAGTGTTAAATGGTTTAAAAAAACTAATACATTAACAATGGCAAATAAGCTCCTTCTATGTTTTTTGAGTGGTGTGTGAGTGTGTGTGTGTGAGAGAGAGAGAGAGAAAGAGAGTCAGCATTAATAATGGAAAGTGAAGAGGGTTGTCATTTTTTAGTGGCCACCATTCGAGGGGAAAAACTTTTATTTCTTAAGCTTGAAAGGGAACCGTGAAAGTAAAGCCAGACCCAGAGGCCTCTCTTAGAATGTACAGCTAACAGGAGTCGACTATCCAAAATCTCATTTGAGCAGGAGCTTCAAAGTTTGGTAAGCCCCGCCCATATTTTTGGACCACTAGTCCATGACCGATTTGCACCAGAATTGTCAGATCCACGAACTTTATAGAAAGCAACACCCCTCAGGCAGTTATAGTCATTAAGGTTGACACAGATGAATTCCTCATCCAATTTAATAACATCATTCTCAATGTGGAACATAAAACTTTTAGGTTAGGCTTCTATTCAACATATAGGCAACCACCGTCCACCGCACATCTCTATATCACTCCCTTCCTAGATAGGAAGGTAATAATTCTAGGACAGTAACATCTCAATAATGTAACGAAGAAATAAGAAAACCATAACATGACAAATTAAGCTACCCAACTTAATCTAAAGCAAAAAAATAAGATAATCAACCTGCATTTCTACCAACTCAGTCCTAAATAGGTCTAAGCACGCTGTCATAAACTTTTGCAACTTCTCAACCACTGCAATTAGAAATTAGAATAAAAAGATAGTAACTCACAAATAACAATGATTTTCCCACACAAGTTGATCCAGTTAAAACTCACTTCCACCGATAGCTTTTCCTACACCATAAGGGTTTGGTACATTTTGAACGTCAACTCCATATAGAGATTATACTGGAGTCAATTTAAACTTTGGTTAGATAAGTCCATATCCTCTCAAAAATAATTCAAATGTATGAGTCAGAAAAGTGATAACACAAATTCAGGTATATTTTTATTTAAGGGGCATTTTCCTGAACATCTCTTTAGCCACAAACCAAAAACTCTTGAACATTGCTGTGGGCAAAAATAACCACAAGCCAAAAACTCTTGAAAATTGCTGTAGGTAAAAATAATGATTTATATACTCAACTCTAACAAAGTATGGTCTGTATGCTAATTACATTTAAACTCTAAATATCAGTGAGTGGACTCAGTTAGAGTCAAGTACACCACCTTAGCTTGATCTAGTTTAGTTAACCTAGCCAGGCTGGAAGCAGTTTCTCTCATGAGCCACAAAACTGTTCTTATTATGCACTGAAAGTTGAGACCAGGAAAAAGCTGTCCAACCAGGACACTCAATCACCACACCCTTTTCTAAACCCAATTGGATCTTACTCCACCCCCTCAAACCAGTCCCCAAGCCCCCAAACACTGCATTCTAAAGCCTCTCATTTTCTTAGTAACCCTCCCAACAGAAATTTAACTCTACCCCCCTTACAGGATAATTTAGTTTTGGGGTGAGGGGGGGGATGGGGGGAGAGAATACAAGGATAACATCGGGCCAATCAATTAATCAATCAAAGACGACTTATTCAACTATTCAGGGTGGATTAGACAAACCCTGCCAGTCCAAGCTTATCTCTGTTAAATATAATTAGATAAAATCCTCTCAAACTCAACACACTTTCTCTGAGACATCATCCTGCACTTTTAAGTTCCCTCGGTCCCAACATTGCAAAATAAAATTATTTCACATACTTAATACGCATGTTTGCAGGTATGAGACAGTAATTCAAAGAATTTTCATGGCTGGTACCATATATTTCCTGTTAACATCTCAACTAATTATCTGAGAGTTAAGTATGATGTCAATAAGCATTATTTCTCACAGTTCACTATCTCTGATATTCTACACCATCACTGAATTCCAGGACTAGTCTATACAAATGCAATAAATACTCATGGTGAAATTATAAGGAGATCTAAAAAAAGAAGTCAGCAAAGATCCATTCTTATGTATAAAGTAACATAGTTAAGGAGACTAATAGAAGATGACTCATGTTGCTGCCAAAGGTGGGTCTTCATCTTGTTGCTTTTGTTGCCAAGACAACAAAAAATTAGAAATATCCATCAATTAAGTAAATAAACAATTTCCAATAAGAATGCTTAAAGTCGTAAATAAGAAAATCATGTAATAATGGACTATTGGAATCATTTTATTTAATCCCTTGAGTCCTTTCTTCAGTAAAATGTTCTTGAAATAAAATTAAAAAAAAGGAAAACAATGCCATATAAAACAGATCGACATAATATATTTAACAGGGAAATTATAACATAAATTAAAAGCATATAGGCTCAGTTTCTCCCCTCCCCCCCCCCCCCCCAAAAAAAAAAAAATGCAAACAGATGTACAACATGGAGCATAATATCAAGTTACAATCAGAATAAACCATATAAAAATTAGTTCACACTAAGTTGACTGTGGACTTGGCACTAGTCAACCAACCGTTCAAAACCATCCAACCAGTACCTAAGTTGGTATAAATATGGAATCTAGTGGTGGATCAACTAGTAATTAACTAGTCCACATAATAGCTACACTAGCATAATGCATCTTTAATCACACTACAAATGTCACTAATCGAAAAAAATCAAATCAGTACAATATTTATTGGAGGGGAAAAAGATGCAAAAACAGAATGGACAACAGACTAGCAAACCAAGACGCACCGTCCTGTTTAACAGGAGAAAGTCCAAGTACATGAATTCTCGAGGAACAACACTTCTGTTAACTCAGTCCTGCAGGAATAACAAAAGCAGGGCCTCAAAAGAACATGTCTAGCGAAAAGACAAGGACCTCACTCATATCTCAGAAAATGAGACAAACCATCAAATGTCCCAACAGACAGAAAAGGGTATGACATGCCAAGGTGGTGGAGGGCAGGTTAAGGAGAAGGGGAAATCCTAAGATAGGATTTTAGAGTTGCAGGGAAGAGAAAGGGAAAGAAGGAAATAGCATAAGAAGAAAGGGGGAAGGAGCGCAAAAAACCACCTAGCCACGCTGGCTCTTCATAAACACGAACTCTATTCATCTTTTCAATCTATCCAATGATGAGGAATTACACCATATATAAAGAGAAATAAAAGACTCATAAAAATAAAACTAACTCTCTAACTAGGAAACTAAGTAGGTCAGCTAACTTCTAAAATAAACATAATAAAATGAAGTAAAAAGACATTATTTTCCCCAAATAACATAAATTTCTAAAATCCTACTAGATCCAAAAATTCAAATTAGATCCTGTTCTTGGTCTGGGTTCCAAATGGGTTTGGACCGGTCCAAGCCTCCAAGGTAGTGCACCTGCATCAATTCTCTCGGTGTTGAGAAAAACTCGACCTCAAGTTTTGTAAAACGAGAGAATCAGCACCACTCAATTGGCATCCACAAACATCGGCTTTGATGGAGCAATGAACCAGCACATCTCATGATCAACCGTCATGATCTTCTGATGATCATTAGCAAACGACATCTCGTCGATGGGAACCTGATCGTGGGATTTCACAACTAAAATTGGACCGTCAATCAATTCTTCAACTACAATCTTGATCGGACAGCTCACTTTAGATTGTTGGCTACCACTGATCCATCTTCTAAAGATTCTATCATGTTTAAACATCTTATCATAGAAGTAGTTATTAATATTGGCAAGCTCCCAACAACCTGTTTTCAAAACAAGATGTATCGTTTGCAATTTACAGAAACCATCTCTAATTGAATGAGCAAATCTAATGGATAACCTCTAAGATGTAGCCTCAGGTTCGGCTTTGCTGTAAATAAATAGAATCTCTAAGGGCTATTGGGACATCAGAATAAGGAAGGACAAAATAAGATTAAGAATTAAAGATGGAGACTAGGAATTGAGGCTAAAATAAGGACAAGGTGGAAAAAAAGGAATTAGAAGGATATAATGGGAAGATAAGAAAAGGAATTAAAAGAAGAATCAAGAAACGAAAGAACAAAACAGATTTCTAAAGAAGGGGCAGGGGTACTTTGGGGTATAAGAGAAAATAAAAAATAAGCGATTCGTAATAAAACTTAGAAGAAAATAGGACGTGAGCACTATGGACTTAAGGGGGTTGCAAGGGTACTTATCGTATTAGAGGGGCAGAGCCGCAGAAGTCATGAGTCATGAGTAACTCATCTTCTACCAGCGGAGCTTGCGGAGAAAAAAAGGTGGAAGTCTCACACTTCTACAAGGAACTCAAATCGATCAGCAGTTTGAGAGTTCGAATTGGACTTGGCAAGGAGACTGTGACTTCGATTGGGAGTATAACTCGCGATGGGAAGCTTCAAACCAGGTATGATTTTTTTTTCCCATTCTGTTTTTGCTTATGGCGGAACCCTAAAGTGAAGGGGGGATTGTTCAATCGGTTCACAAAGTGGGGGAGGAAGGCGGTGAGAATCGAACCAACGAGCTGGGGTAGGGTTTCAGCAAGAGATGGATGAGGGAGAGGGTTGCTGCGGGAAGGGGATGGCGTTGGGGTTTCAGTGGTACAAGGGTTCTTTTTTTTGGGGGGGGGGGTCACAACAGAGAAAAAGAAAAGGCGTGGGGTGTTGTTGCAGTGGGAATCGATAGTGAGAGGGTTACAGGGGAAAGGAAAGGGATTGTTCTGAGGAAGGGGATGGGTTTCAGGTCTTGGTAAAGTGATGCAGATAGGCGTTGGATAAATTAGAAATTATTTTCTTTATTTCAGCTGTAGATAGAACTACAGTTTGAGTCAAGTTTGTTTCAGTTTTAGAGTCGAGCCGAATTCAATTTCAGAGTTTTTGTATGAATAGGAGTTATTTAAGTCCTTATATACTCTTGTGTAATCATCGTAGAGACGGATCGAGTTTTAAAATGAATTTTATTTTGGGTTGAAAGCCGTGGCTGCTGTGAGTTGCGCATATCCCTCTCTCACCTTCGATTTCTTCCTCCCTAATTTTCTCTCTCTCTTCTCCAATCTCAGACCCATTCCCTATTCTCCTATTATAGCCTTGGTTTCAGAGTTTTTTTTTTTTCCTCTTTCTGGGCAGTACTACCAGATTCAGGAAAAGCCTCTTTGGATAATTGACACAGGTCGACTGGTCCTGAGATTTGAGTCACAGGTGCTCTTCCCTAGGGCGATTTATCTCTTGGATCCATGCTTCCAATCGGTTGGTATGTTGTGAATTACAACTCAGGTTCAGATCAGGTTTTCTCTACATCGCCAGGTTCAGATTGCAGAGACTCCTCCCAGCTTTATGTATAGTTTATTGAATCTTTTTTTTTTTTGGAGGATTCAACAGGCTTGAGGGTTGGGAGATTATTCCTATGACCCTGGTTCGATTGGTCCATAGA
The DNA here is from genome assembly GCF_018873765.1 of Telopea speciosissima. Lineage (NCBI taxonomy): Eukaryota > Viridiplantae > Streptophyta > Magnoliopsida > Proteales > Proteaceae > Telopea > Telopea speciosissima. The sequence continues at coordinate 60,559,966 of NC_057923.1, forward strand.
TGAGACTTGAGAGAGCTCTCCTTTCCACGAGAACTCACCTCCGCTGGAATCACCTGACGAGAGATTGAAGAAGACTTCAATCGTGAGTCTATTTAAACTCTCTTTTGCTTTATTTCCTATAATACCCCTGCCTTTTATTCCTTATTCTCTCTTATCCTTTTATTTTGCTTTGTTCCAAGTCTGACCCTTCGCATTAGTTAAATCCCTTCTTTATCCTTTCACTCTTGCCTACCCAAATACACTATTAAGTCTCTTATAAATCTTCAAACTATTTACTATTTTGCCACTAGTGATTGTGATTTGGGTTATCGAACATTTTTGGGGGGAGGGGGCATAGCAAACCCATTTAGGGTTTCCAACCTCTGGGATTGCATGATTTCCATCATAAAGTAGGAACAGAATTAATGGGAAAGGAAGGAGAGAGATTGATGGGGAACGATGATGGATCCTTCGGCTCTGATACCAAATTGGTGGAAGGCCGGTTAAGGAGAAGGGGAAATCCTAAGATAAGATTTCAGAGTCGCAGGTAAAAGAAGGGGAAAGAAGGAAATAGCATAAGAAGAAAGGGGGGGGGGGGGAGGGAGGGATGCACAAAACCACCTAGCCACGCAGGCTCTTCATAAACACAAACTCTATTCATCTCTTCAATCTATCCAATGATGAGGAATTACACCATATATAAAGAGAAATAAAAGACTCCTAAAAATAAAACTAACTCTCTAACTAGGAAACTTATTCAAATAAGAAAACTAAGAACAATTGGGAAACCAAATATCCTACGTAGCTAACTTCTAACACTTCTAAAATAAATAGAATAAAATAAAGCAAAAAGACGTTATTTTCACCAAATAACATAAATTCTTAAAATCCTACTAGATCCAAAAAACTCAAACTAGACCCAGTTCTCGGTATGGGTTCCCAAATGGGTTTGGATCGGTCCAAGCTAGTGCACCTGGTTCACAAGGTTTGGCATCTGCCCCCATAATTGTTGTTAAACTAAGTAATGGAACCCTCCACCAAAGTTACAGGTAATATCCAACCAAAGGAAGGGGGTGGGGGAAGAACCAAAGAAAAGAGTAAGGAGAAGAGCAACACTTTACTTATATTATGGTGGAGGAAACAATGATTGGTATCTTCAGCTCCGTTTTCATAATACAACTATCTTGGGATTTGTAAGTTTTAGATAATTCAGATGGTTAATACTCATCAAAGTAATGGAACCCTCCACCAAAGTTACAGATAATATCCAACCAAAGGAAGGTGGTGGGGGAAGAACCAAAGAAAAGTGTAAGGAGAAGAGCAAAACTTTACTTATGTTATGGTGGACGAAAGAATGATTGGTATCTTCAGCTCCGTTTTCATAATACAACTATCTTGGGATTTGTAAGTTTTAGATAATTCAGATGGTTAATACTCATCAAACTTCCTTTTGAAATAAGGATTTCGACTCTGGCAATAAAAGATTATCCCAATTTTCAAAGTGGAGAAATTCAAGGAAGAAACCATTTCCTAGAACTGAAAGTATACCCTTCCAAATCCAACCCCGAAGATTCTCCCCATGAGAAGGAAAGGTGGGCCACTTCAAACATTTATGAAATGTCCTGTAATACCTGATTTCTAAGAATGCCGCTTGCAAAAACACCATGAAAGCCATACTATTTGTACATGAAAGCTTTCTTACATGACATTCGACTGTAATAGTCGCCAACTGAATTAGAAAAATAATAAGGCATAAAAGAGAGAATAAAACCAAACTTGAGCTTTTATGATTCTAGAACAAAGATAATCAAGCAGAGTTGAACAACATGAACAACAAAAAAAATTAAGAACCTTCAACAACTCCCCATCCTATCAAACCATACATGTATACACTAAGAAGCCCCCCAACACAGAATCCTGCATAAGCGAGAATTGGTTGATGATAGATAAAAAGCCATCTAATCTGGCTAAGTGTCACCTCTCTTCTAATTACTACCCCCAGTATGTAGGACTCGATGGGCTGTCAATTGTAAACCGTGTTGCGCAATATATATAAAAAACCCCTCATCATTACAGAAGCAACTGTTTAAAATAAAAATGATATTCAAAGTATTCCAGGAAGCCGGCAATAATGATGTTTGGACAGATTTACGATTAATAAACCCTAAGGATCATGGATACAAAACAAGAATAAAAAGGTTATACCTTCTTCAGAATTTATACTTCAGACAGATGCCATTCGAATTCGAGTCGCAGGCTATAGCTTCTCTCTATTCTTAACGAGACGGAAACCCTAGAACATTACAGAATTTTCTGATCAAACGATCTGAAACTAAAAAAGAATAAGCAAACAAAGAGAAATATAGAGAGAGAAAAAGAAGATTTAAAAAAAAATAATAATAAAAGAGAAGTCTGACTGAAGAAATCGAGATGACTGTGTCAACCTTTTCTCTTCCTTTCTTACTGTATTTTTATGGTTTTCCTCCCTGGAAGATGCGATTTCCTCCGTAAAGAGACGAGATGCGGTCTGATCCTTTTATAAATATACAAACAGAAAGAGAGAGAGATTGGATTCGAGGGTTGGACTCTCTAGACTTGGGAATCGAAAGGTGGAGGGAGTGGAGCAAAGCGAAGGAGAGTGCAATGGCACCTGCTACGAAATAGTGAACGCTTCTTTTTCAACTTTGCTTTCTTGCTGTCTCGATTTCTACAAATTAAATAGAAAGGCCGGAGTCAGTCAGGTATGGGTTGGAGACACTTTGGCATCGTGCAGCAGCAGCGGCAGCAGAGCAGCCGAACTTTAACGTTTGTCGTTCTTGCCTGACAACTTTGCCCTCGCATTCAATCATAAATCTTTTTGCCTATTTGGTGGAAGGACTGTACCATTGACCCCTCACCCGACCCGATCCAGTACAATCGGATATGAGGATCCCACACCTAGGGATGTCAAGTGGTCTGGTTCTAGGCTATTGGTCTCATTCTTTAACGGGTATAGTCTTAAGGGGTCAGGATCAGAACCGGACTAATAAGCTAATCGATTCTAAACTTGAGATCCAAGATCATTAAGTAATGGGTAGGCCGGTTTCGATTCCGATTCCTAAACGGTTCCAAGTAGTCCAATCAAAATTTTAAAAAAAAATTCCTAATACATGCTACATATATTTAATAATATTATAATAAGACAATTTCAATCACTTGAGATATGATTCTTAAATCACATAACTAGTCTATATTACCTCTTGTTTGGTAATAATTAATAAGTACACCACCACCACCCTTATAAGTTAGGATTATTTTAATGTATGTTATTCAGTTACCATTCCTAAATGGACCTTAAAAATTTATAGCCAAATCTTTAGTAAAATAATATATGAGACAAGTGATACCAGTCAAAATTAAAAAACTAACAAAAAAAAAAAAGGTTTGACCATAGCTCTCATAACCTTGAGTCTTAAGATTTAAGGTTAGGATGTGAATTTATTTCAATTCCACCCATTCCTAATTGGTAGATCCAGGATCGGACCAATAACTTATCGGTAGATCTAGAAGCGGACCAATAAGCTGTTGGGTGGATCGATTTCGGTCCAATTACCGGTTTTGGTCCAAAATTGACAACCCTACCCACACCTGAGTCCTGACTCTCGAGTCCGAATTTTGAAATCTCGACTCTCGACACCTTTTTTCCTATTTGGTGGAGGGCCCGATGTAGGGATGTAAAAGGGTACCCAAAAGTCTGAATTTGATTCACATTCATTTAGAGGTATCCGTATCCGTTTAGGAGTATCCAAATTTTTATTTAAAAAATCTTTAAAAAAAATTATAGGGAAAATTATGTTTACCACCCCTGTAGTTTGAATCTATCATGTCTACCACCCTTGTAAATTAATTTATTACATCTGTATCCCTGCGTGCTAACTCTGTTAGTTTTGGGAAGGAAATGACAATTTTATCCTTTCTTATTTCTTAGAAATAAGAAATAAACCCACACTCCACCCCTCCCCTGTTAACGTCCATCAACCTTCCATTGCTACGTCGGCGGCCACCTATTGCTTCGGAAAGATACAGAGATTGTAAAATAAAACCTTGAAACTCAAATTAAACAAATGAAATATAGACTAAACCCACTACCCAACACTTAGAACCACTAAAAAAGGGAAATAATTGCAAAAGGAAAGACCAATCCACCTTTCAGGTCAGAACGTGAAAAAGCCAATAACCTAGCAGTAAGCCCCGGTGTCGTTTATCACCCAAAATTATAAGATCCGAATAAATATCCAATAAAATGATATAGAGGGTTTTTGAAGATTCTACATGTTCTAAAGAATGAGGAAATGAGAATTATGAGACTAAAACATGGATTGAGAGTTGTTATCGCGTCTTGGTATTAGCGCAGATGGCTAATACCGAGAATAGATGTGAGAGGGTAGATTGGTAGTTTTAAGTGTTTAAGTTATTTCTTTTAATTTTTATTTATTTTCCTGTTTTACCCTTAAGTGGACAGATATATATTTGAAGTTTAGAGGAGACACACACACATTGTGTGGCTCCCCAAGTCACATTCTCGACTTCTCTCTTCTCTCTCGTTTTCTCTTTTTCTTCTTCTTCTTCTTTTTCTCCATTAATTCACATGGTATCAGAGCTGTAAGGTCCGCTACAACCTTCAAAGATTTTTGCTTCTATTATCTGCAACATTCAATTGCAGATCTATTTTTTTTTTAGGGTTTAAAGACCTGCGGTTTCTTCTATTTTCTACTTGAAGGGGTGCAACACCCTATGCTGTATTTTGGAGTTGTTTGTGGGACTGTTTAGAGACTAGTTCATGATTTAAATTAAGAACTAGGTCTATCTCGTTGTCTGGAGAATATTTGAAGGGGTTTTTCGATGAAGTGAAGGGTTTGTCGGGTTTTGATTGAAGGTTCGATTGCTCTGTCTCGCTATTCGTATCAACTTTGTCGGGATTTATTTGAGGGGATTGATTATAATTTTTTGCTGTATATTTTGGGAGATTAATTGCAGCCCTTTTGCCTTTATCGATATTTATCGGGTTTTCTATCCCTTATCGATTTCTGTCCCTGCTGCCAATATTTTTTATTCTTTTCATCCTTCACTTCATCAAGCACACAATGGGTGATGAAATAAAGTCTGCCGAAGGTTCCAAATCAATCACAACTGAAATCTTTTCTTTCTCTTCAAATTGGATTACCGAGAAGAAGTTGGAAGGAGTTACAAATTTTTTACAATGGAAGAAAATTGTTAAGCTAGTATTGACTAGATGTGATCAGCATCAACATCTCTTCAAAACTAAGCCTGAGAATGACTCTTCTTGGGAGACAGTTGATGCACGTATCTTGGGACAGATGTTGAATTCCATGGATTACCAAATTGTTGATTTGGTAACACACATTGATACAGTGAAAGAATTGTGGGAGTATCTTCATGTTTTGTACTCTGGACAAAACAATCTGTCCCGCATTTATGACTTGTCCCAGGAGTTCTACAGGGTTGATCGAAAGGGTTGTTCTTTGACCCAATACTTCGCTGATTTTAAGAGGATGTATGAAGAGCTCAATTCATTACTTCCTATCACTGTTGATGTGGAATAGATGCAGAACCAGCGGGAACAACTGGCTGTTATGGGCTTTTTAGGAGGTCTTGGGAAAGAGTTTGATTCTATTCGGTCCCAGATTCTTGGGGGTGACAAGGTTGCCACGTTATCTGACACCTTTTCCAGGGTTTTTCATGTTTCTCATGAGACTACTACTGATGGTGATACTTCAGCCCTAGCTTCCTTTCCATCCAACCGTGGGCCCAACAGTGGGGCTGGTAGTGGTGGTACTGTTAGTTCTGGTCGTGGTCGTGGAAGTGGGGTTGGTTTGTCTAATAAGGCTTCTACCTTGGGTTCTTAAGGTAATTCTGATGTTTCTGGAGGTTCAGTATGCACTTGTCATCATTGTGGTCGTCCAGGACATATCCAACGTTTCTGTTAGAAACTTCATGGCAAACCAAATCAGCAACAGTTTACCAATTCTGCTACAGCTGATCCTCCTGTATCTCCACAACCTGAAGGTAAAATAGTGAAGATGTCTGATGATGAATATGCCCGATATACCCAATTTCAAATTTCTCAGTCTGCCCAGTCTCCAATTGCAACATTTGTTCAGACAGGTAATGCCACTGCATGCCTTTCGACTGTCTCTTCCCGTCCCTGGATTATTGATTCAGGGGCCTCCGAGCATATGACTGGCATTTCAAGTATCCTTTCTTCTTTTCAGAAGTCCTCTTCAAGTGTCACTTTAGCCAATGGTTCCTTGGCTAAGGTGACTGGTACTGGTACTGTCCATATTAAACCTTCTCTTTCTTTGTCTTCTGTTCTTTATGTCCCTGATTTTCCTTTTAATCTTTTATCTGGAAGTCGATTCATTAAAACCCATAACTGTTCTGTAACCTTTTCTTCTGACCCTTATGTCTTTTAGGATCTTTCGTCGAAGAGGATGATTGGTAGGGGTCGTGCATCAGGGGGCCTTTACATACTTGAGGACACTTCATCTATGGAGTGTACCGGTGTGGCATCACCCCACCAGATTCATTATCTTTCGGGTCATCTTTCGTTGGAGAGTTTGAAGCTTCTTGATGGTCATTTTCGATCAATTTCTAGTTTTAACTGTGAGTCATGTCACTTTGGGAAACTCCACCGTGTGAGTTATCCTCCTAGAGTCAGTAAACGGTCTGACCAACCGCTCTCTTTAGTTCATTCAGATGTTTGGGGTCCGTGTCCTATCGTTTCCACTTTGGGTTTTGGTTACTTTATAACTTTTGTCGATGACTATTCCAGGGTTACCTGGATCTACTTAATGAAACAGTGTTCTGAGTTATTTTCTATTTTCTGTGCATTTGTGAATGAAGTGAATAATCAATTTTCATATCCTTTGCGTGTTCTTCGTAGTGATAATGCTAAAGAGTACTTTTCTACTCATTTTGCTGAATTTATGACTCAGCATGACATTATTCATCAATCCTCTTGTGCTTACACCCCACAACAAAATGGTGTGGCCGAGAGGAAAAATAGACATTTGATGGAGGTTACTCATTGTTTATTGTTTGAAATGAAAGTAGCTAAATCTTTTTGGGCTGATGCTGTTTTAACCTCATGCTATCTCATTAATCGTATGCCTTCTTCTGTTTTACGTGGTGGTATTCCCTTTTCTTTGTTGTTTCCTTCTGCACCATTGTTTGTTTTGCCACCTCGTGTGTTTGGTAGTGTTTGTTTTATTCATGATCATCGTCTTGGTGTCTCCAAGTTGGGTCCCAAGGTTCTCAAATGCATGTTCGTTGGTTATTCTCGCACTCAAAAGGGTTACCGCTGTTACTCTTTTGACTTACGAAAATACTTTGTTACCGCTGATGTTTCTTTCTTTGAGTCTATACCGTTTGTTCATTCTTCCCATGTTGTGTCTAACTTGGATGACGATATTCCTATTACTGTTGTTCGGTCTACTGTTCACCATGCTCCGCAGGCTACCTCATTACCGGCACCTCAACCCAGTGTGTTTCAACGTCACCAATGGAAAGTATGTGCTTGGTCCCCTGCGACATCGACTCCTACACCATCTCCTTCTTTGCCAGCAGATCCTGCAATAGGTAATCTTCCTCCTCGTTTGGAATCTTCTTCTGATCTTGATATTCCTATTGCTCGTCGTAAAGGGGTTAGGGCTTGTACCCAACACCCTATTTCTAACTTTGTTTCTTATGATGGTTTATCTTCCACTTTTTCTTCTTATTTACGTACTATTGAGAACCATCCTGTTCCTAAGTCTATCGCAGAGGCATCGTCTAGTCCTGGTTGGAAGGCTGCTATGGATGAGGAATTATTATCATTAGATGAAAATCAGACTTGGGATCTTGTTCCCTTACCTTCAAGGAAGACTGCTATTGGTTGTCGCTGGGTGTATGTGGTAAAGGTGAATCCAGATGGATCTTTGCCTCTCTTGAAAGCGTGCCTAGTAGCCAAGGGTTATACCCAAGTGTATGGTGTGGATTACTTGGATACTTTTTCACCTGTGGCAAAACTTACTTATGTTCGTATTTTGATTTCCCTGGCTGCCACTTATCATTGGCCTCTCTATCAGCTTGATGTCAAAAATGCCTTCTTGCATGGTGACTTGCAAGAAGAGGTTTATATGGAGCAACCTCCTGGGTTTGTTGCTCAGGGGGAGTCTAGCTTGGTGTGTAAATTGAAGAAGTCTCTATATGGACTGAAACAGTCCCCTAGAGCCTGGTTTGGCAGATTCACTGAAGTTGTGTTAGAGTTTGGCCTGACACGGTGTGATAGTGATCATTCTGTATTTTTCCGTTGCTCTGAGGTTGGAAAATTGTTTCTTGTGGTGTATGTTGATGATATAGTTATTACAAGAGATGATGTTTCTGAGATTGATGAATTGAAGACACACTTGCAGCAGAAATTTCAGACCAAGGACCTGGGAAAGTTGAAATATTTTTTGGGTGTGGAAGTTGCTCAGTCAAAGAAAGGGATTTCGCTCTCACAGCGGAAGTATGTTCTTGATCTTTTGTCAGAGACAGGAATGCTAGGTTCTAAACCTTTATATACTCCTATGGATCCCAATTTAAAACTTGTTGCAGAGGATGGTGAAATCTTAGGTGATCCAGAGAAGTATCGAATGCTTGTTGGAAAATTGAACTATCTCACAGTGACCAGACCTGACATAGCATTTCCTGTTAGTGTGGTGAGTTAATTCTTGTTTGCTCCTCGGACATCTCATTGGGAGGCTGTTATGCATATTTTACGCTATCTTAAAAAGGCTCCTGGACGTGGTCTTCTTTACAGTGATCATGGTCATGGGCGGATAGCAGGTTTTTCAGATGCTGACTGGACTGGGTCTCTGGTTGATAGGCGATCTACTATAGGTTATTGTGCATTTGTTGGTGGAAATTTGGTGTCCTAGAAGAGTAAGAAACAGACAGTTGTTGCTCGGTCCAGTGCAGAATCAGAGTACAGGGCTATGACACATGTTACTTGTGAGTTGATGTGGGTAAAGCAATTAATGACTGAACTTGATTTTGTTGATGAAGCTCCAATGAAACTGTGGTGTGATAATCAAGCTGTTGTCCATATTTCTTCAAATCCAGTGTTTCATGAAAGGACGAAACACATTGAGGTTGACTGCCATTTTGTTCGAGAAAAGTTACAACAAGGTGTAATTTCTCCTGGTCATGTTCGTACAGGAGAACAACTTGCAGATGTGTTCACAAAGCCTTTGGGAAGTGCAAGAGGGGATTATATTTGTAACAAGCTGGGCATGATTGACATATATGCTCCAGCTTGAGGGGGAGTGTTATCGTGACTTGGTATTAGCGCATATTGCTAATACTGAGAATAGATGTGAGAGGGTAGATTGGTAGTTTTAGGTGTTTAAGTTATTTCTTTTAATTTTTATTTATTTTCCTATTTTACCCTTAAGTGGACAGATATATATTTGAAGTTTAGAGGAGAGACACACACACATTGTGTGGCTCCCCAAGTCACATTCTCGACTTCTCTCTTGTTTTCTCTTCTTCTTCTTCTTCTTCTTTTTCTCCATTAATTCACAAGAGTTAATCGTATCTGTTGGAGGGAGGAAGGTCTGGGTTATACAAGTCAGAGATGTAAATAGATAATCGAAAATCCAAATTTGATTTGCATCTATATCTGTTTAGGGATATCCATATTCGGGTAGGGAACATCCGGATTCGATCATATCCGATCCCTTTACATCTCTAGACCGAGGGAGTATACAATGACCCCCTCACCCGATCCAATCCAATACAAATTGGTACTAGGACCCCACTCCTGAGTCTCGAGTCTCAGCTCTCAACACTCGCTTGGAACAAAACTATGGATATTTTCTCAAAGAGAGATTTTCGTTAGCAAAAATGTGGATATTTCTCTTAGAAGAGATTTTGCTCTTTTTTTAAAATACCTGAAATGTCTTCTTCTTCGACTTATTTTGGAACAAAACTTTGTCACTCTTGTTCCAAAGTCAAGGATTTGGATTACATGGTGAAAAAGGTACAATCTAAGCTCTCTACCTGGAAATCTCATTTCTTATCTTATGTTGGAAGGAAAGTATTAATTATATCAGTTCTTGCTTCTATTCCTTCTTACCTTATGTCTTGTTTTTTATTTCCTAAGAAAATATGGAATAATCTTGACTCTATTAGCCTTCGTTTCTGGAATGGTGATTTTTGGTCAAATGAAAAACTCCATTTGATTGGATGGCATAAAATATGCTATCCAATCTCTTCTGAAGGGCTAGGTCTTCGAAATGCATTGACCCATAACAAAGCCTTAATCCTTAAACTAAGATGGAGGCTGTTAGTAGAGACCGAATCCATCTTGGTGCAAACCCTGAAAGCCAAATTCTTTCCTTATTCTTCCATTTTTTTACCCTAAGTTATGAAAAAACAACGGGTCATGGATCTCAAACAGTATTGCCTCTTTACTGCCCTCCCTAAATTGGTTTGGAGGATAATTGGATCAGGCAATAACACCAATTGTTGGTTTGACCCATGGATTCTTTCTATTCCTGGGAAGTCCTTACCCCCTTTCCTTAATCATAACCAAAATTTCACCTTGGTTAAAGCTCTAACTAATAACAACTCCTCGAATTTAGAGTTGATTTCTCGTTTGTTTCCTCCAGATATTATTGATAGAATTTCAGGAATCCATAATTCATATTGATGAGCATCGGAGATGCAATCTCTCTAAATTTGGAATTTTCCCCACTCAACAAGCTGCAAAGTTAATTTCCAATTCTCACTCTAAATGGTGGCGATTTTTTTGAAAATCTAACATTGTTCCATAGTTTAAAATGTTCTTTTGGCGTGTTTTACATGCAGGACTGCCCATCAAAGCAGCTCTATCAAAATGGGTGTTCTTTTGATGAGTCCATGTGGCATCTCTTTCTATCTTGTGATTGAACTAAGTGTATTTGGGCATCTGGTCCCCTTAGATTGATAACAGAGCTTCTCTCCAGCCCATCTTTGGCACAAATATGTAGTACCCATTTCCTCTCCACAACTTTGGATAAACAATCTTCTATTTGGTTCTTTTTAGTTTTTATAATTACATGTTATATATTTCAGATGTAAGGAACAAAGTAATCCATGGGTCAGCCACAGCTGATCCAAAGTATGTGATGCAATCTGTACATAAATGGCTCTATGACTTGAACTTTCACCCCCTACCCCATCTCCTATCTCAAATAGTTCTTTGATGATTTCTAGTTATTCTACTATGACTCATCTCTTTAACTATGATACATAATGCCCAGTTTTAATTTGCACAGGCATTTTCGAACCTCAACTAAAATTAACAAGGTGGGCTTTTTGCATTTTGAAAGTTGGGTAGGATAGTCTGACTTCTGTTGGTTAGCTTTCCACCTTGGACATTTTGGAGGCAGAGCTCAATGGAATCGTACATGGATGGAAACATGCCATCAACTCAAATATCAGAATCAAAGAAGTCTGGAGTAGCAACAAGGCCTTAAACAATCTCCTTAATCCTTCTAAAAATACTAGGTTTCCTTGGAACTTGCTTCCCCTTTGCTTAGAATTAGCCGATCTTACTACTAACTTTTCCATAACTTTATTTATATGTTTAGTTGATGACAAACTCCTTTCTATGTTACAATCTCTAGCTTATAAGGTGGTTACCGAAAAGCTGTAATTTATCCTAAGGACAAACATGCAAATTTTCCTATCTTTTAAGTAATATATTTCTTTTTCATAAAAAAAAAAATCTCAACACTCGTTGGTTTGCTTTCGGATAGGTAACTATGTATCATTATTTATGTTTTTGTTTATGCTCTATTTAAAAATATCATTAATGAAAATTGTTTTTGTTAAAAAAAAAAATGAAAAACTTGGGTAAATAATAGAAATAATCGAGTATGGAATGGAAACCGTTTGGTAACTACTTAAGTGTAAATAATTTTTGGGCAAGAGATCGTTGCTTGATCATGTAACCCCTACATCAGCAAGGGGACCAATGAGAGTGCATGTAGGAGCATCAACATGGATGGGCTTTTTCATACGCTCATGTGTCTGGGTGTAGGAGCCACGCGACTAGGCAACGTCCTTTACCATTAATTTTTATAACATTTTTGAAGGAATGGACTCAAACTATGGAAAGTTAGCATTAAAGTTAGTCTTTAACGAAGACATGTGCCCAAAACCCATATATAGTTTAAGTAGTGGGTGAAATGATTCCCTTTTTACCGGATTTTTCTCCTCTTAGGTTCCTCCATCTGTAAGTTCTTGTAAATATCCCCTTAGAATGTCGACAGCTGTCTTGTTCTAATCCTACGGACAAAATTGATTTCGAAACTTAACCATGGTTCAAACCCAAGCCTCTTCTCTCTCCTCTCACACTCCTCTCTTCTCCCCTCTCTTTCTCTCTTTCTCTCTCTCTCTCTGTCGGAGCAGAAGAAAGGTAATAACAGTCGCCTCTTTGCTTATTTTCCGCTTCGCCGTTGCCGGCACCATTTTGGGAAACTTCCATGGATTTAGAATTGGCGACAACAACCGATGCAAAAGTACGAGAATCCCAACCGTGCCTGTCCACCTCCCCCTGTTCTTCGTTCTGGCTGTGATTTAGGGGAACTGATTTCACCACTGTCACTCTCTTTCGCTTCATGGGTTTCAGATCATCAATTCCTAACACTAATTGAATTAACGAACAAAGTGAAATCAATCCAATAAAACATTAACAGAAAGAAACCCAAAAAACTAAATAGGAGAAACCGTATAAAGAGGAATGGTTGTTGACGGCCTTTTCTTTCTTTTTCTTATCTTGAATCGCTTTCACTTCTTTGCACCTGATGGCATGATGAGGTATAATGGGTTAGTGTATGTGAAGATGATGGTGATGAGTTCCTCTCCTTAACACTCTGTAAAAGGGCCCTGCAAACTATCTCGTTCTCTGGTATTTCTTTATTGGGTATCGACAGATTACAGATCTAGAAAAGCAATATGTTGGAAACAATCTTCCAAAACATACATATCAATATATATATGTGTAACAAAGGAGTTAGATTACTTATCTTAATGTAGACAAACCGAGATCAATGACGACAATCTCAAGCACCACATAACGCGTCATAAGCCTGAAACACATGAAGAAAATAAAAGAAATGGTGCGGCTGAGTCGTGACAAAAGTCACTCTCCTTAAGATTGTAGACGCCCCCTATGATGTAGCTGGGTCTTGCGAATCAGCCTCCAAGATAAAACAGCGCTCTGGTTAAAGCTATCTAGTAATGATGCACTTCAAATACTAGGCTACTAAGGGCACGGAGAGTTGCACTCAATTGGATATAAACAACAGAGAAACAAAGCCGTGAGGAAAATAAAAGAAGTTTTCTCAAAAATTATTAGAGAATTGGGCAATACTCTTCTCTTTATATGAGAAAAGAAAAGGCACCCCCAAAGGGTATCTCCAAAGGATATGCCCATAAAACATGCCTTTTCCCATAAGACTTGTTTGTTGATCATTCAAACAAGTCTTTCAATAGGTACACCCATTGGTCATTTAGGTGTCTATTAGGAAGCGACAAAACCCTCTAATAAACCTTTTAATAAAGAATAAAAATATTTTGAATCAAATATTTTAAATGAATTTAAAATTCCAACAATCCCCCACAAATTCAAAATATCCAAAACAATCGATAAATCCAATTGAGTGAATTAGATATAGTAGGACGCATCGTTGCAGGTGTCTTTCGGACTTGAACCTACACTAGGTCTGATAGACTACGCTACAAAGTACAGGTGAAGTCACATACAAACTCCATCATTTAGAAGTTAAAACAATCTTTAGGCATGATCCATACACAAATCCATGATTCCTGGTTATTTGGCCAGTGGACTTGGATGCAGTATGCCAAAGATTGGAATGATGGGTGACTGAAGAGAGAATCAAAATTGTACGATCTTAAACTAAATGTTGATTGATTTTCTTTTTTATAAGGCTCACGAATCATGAGAAAACATGTTCTTGGTGGTTAGATTGGAATGATGGGTGGCTGAAAAGTTTCTTTTTAAGTTTTCTCTGTTTCTGTGCTTTTTCAGAATTTTAACAAATTTGATGGGGATTTTAGGCATTTCAACTTTATTCATCTAATTCTAACTTTTCTTTTGGTTTGTTTTCGTCCTTATTCATGAGTTTTCTTTTCCCCCCGACTTTTCATTGTTTAATCTTCTGTTATTTCTGGAAGTTTCTTCTGGTCATACTTGAATGCATTGCTGTTGTTCATGTAATTTTATTTCACATGTGTATCATATGAATTCCTCTGGTGAATAATATTTTTCAATTTTGCAATGGAGATTGGGATTCCTAGCATACATGTGTGCAAGGTTTAATGGGATCTAGAAGTTCGGAGCCAGGACCACAAATCTTGAGACTTTTGATAGTGGAGGCTCCAAAGCAAGGGAAAATGTCAAAAGAAGATCTCTCTAATGTCCAATTCCAACATTGCTAGAGCTTGCTTGAGTCATTTATTCTCTAGCTTGCTATACTGTTATTTTTTATTCAGAAACTGAGAGGAGAAAATTGATTAATAAATTGAAGATTATCCATAATACAAAGGGCTTGCAATGAGATATTGTAACAAATGTAAAGATATGTGTTCAATCAGTACCCATGAATGCCCATTTATCCATGTTCCTTCCAAAAACTTCATTAGATGTCTTCCTCAATCTTCTTGGTTATATATCCTAATCATTTTTTGGGGCCAGGATCCAGGAAATCAGATTTCAAGATGATTCAATCATGGTTTTCACAGTCACAACAGTGAAAACTTATACAGAAATGAATCGTGGAGACTTCCTTACTTTGGTTGCTTCTTCAGAGGTTAGTCCAGATATCCTTATTGGTTTCAAGAATGTTATTTTGGTTTCATTTAGTATAATATTTCTATAAACAATCAAATCAATCATCCTACAAACCATTGTTGCTTCTTATTCCCTCCCCCCCCCCCCCCTCCCAAATGATGTAGGCTAGCAGCGAACACCCATTGGCAAGAGCATTGGTGAATTATGCCCACCATTTCCATTTCCTCAATGAGCCATCTGCTGCTAAGGATTTCCATAATGAACGCAGAGACTAATATCTCTGGATGGCTTTTGATCTCTTGGACTTGTCTACTTTGTTAGGGAGAGGTATTCAGTGCTTTATACAAGGGAAAAAGTTTTAGTAAACTTGACTTTATATTTCATCTATGTATATTCATATGCTCGTATAGATATCATGGAGAAAAGAATTTTGCTTTGTGGATATTGTTTAATGAATAGGTTGGTGACCAGAAACTATGATGCCGTTCGTAGCTAAGTTGGGTCAATGCCCTAGAGTTTTTGTCTTTGCTGTGATCTCCTTCTTCTACCTCTTATTACTAATTTTTTTGTTTCTACTAGGATCCATATAGCTGAACCCATTTAGTTGGGATAAGACTGAGTTGTTGTTGTTGTTGTTGGCAACCAGAAACTACTGATTGAAAATGGGGTTACCATACCAGATGAAGCTGAAATTTTTTTGGTGGAATTGGAGGAAAGTTGGAAAAACAGGGAAACTTGTGGCATATAATGATACTCTCATTGGCTTATTGGGACTAAGATAGCCTCTAAAAAGATGGAAGCACAGTTGCAATGGTGGGTGATGGTACAAACGTTGGGATGGGTTGGGCATTAGGATTCTGTCCTTTCATGTAATCAGCAAGAGTTTTCACTGAGATTTGATCTACCATCTATGAGGGATCCACTGAGATGAGATCTATTATCTATGAGGGAAGAACAGTTATCCCCGCATGACCACTTAGCAGTTTCAGTGGACATGAGTGCATGACTTGAAAACTCTTTGGTTAAAAACCTGAATGATGGGAATGATCAAATATTTTCTGGAATTGAAGTTTTCATGGCTGCTATTGTGGAGGAATCATAACTGTATATATATTTCTTCCATCGGTACCATAAAAGCCTTGACTCCCTACAAGTCTCCTGGAGAGGGGAAAACCAAGAAGATGGGACCAAGAAATGAGCAATTTTGCCAGCCAAAGGCAAATGGAGGGTGATCACAAATGACTCATTTCCATGGGCAAGACTCTTACTGGCAAGATGCTTTCCCAACACATGTAGTTTAAACTAAAAATGCCCCAACAATGCCAATTCCACTTGGAAAGCAATTTATGAATCTCCAACAGCATCACAAGCTAAGCATTTGGAAGTACCTATAGATAAGCTTACCTTGAAGGCCCCAATTGCTGCACTTTTGCAATGCAGAACATTCCTCCATCAACCACTTCTTACTATACTGTCACTGGCCTGCCACTTGGTGTTGAGCAGTGAGGCACCCTCCAAAGCCTTGGGTCGTCTGGCCGCCTTGACACTTATGGTTTGGGAACACAAACACCAACCCAAGGTTACAAGTTAAAAAAAAAATGGTAAAAAGAAAAAAAGATCATGAATGTATGGAGTATGAGCTTTTATGATGATTGTTGCAAAGGGGCATTGGATATCAATGTATTGTGATGGTTCAATTCACTTGACACAAAGGAAGATGAAAGGGGTATAGGCTGGTTGTCAGAGGATTGTGTAGTGAAGGGAGAAGGCAGGTTTGTGACATTGGGTGTATTCTAAGTTGATTTTACATTCCGGCGATAAAAACAACTATTTTTATCATCCGAGAATGCGAAATTGTCTTAAAATGCATTCCAAGAATACATACCAAATACTGCCTTAATGTTCAAATGCTATTGTGTAGGACAGAAGAATTTTTTGTTTTCAACAATTGAACATAGAAAAAGTCATTCATGAGTCATGACCATTACAAATAGGGGTATTGGGATAATAGGAGAGCTCAGGACTTGTTTTAAATTTTTTTTCTAATAAATGAAAAATAACAAACAGTTCTTTTGCACATGTTCTTTTTAAGTCTAAAAACCAAACTCTTCTTCGATGTAATCCAAACCCCACCTTCTTTTTCAAATTAATCTAAACTCTATCTTTGTCTTCCCCTGCATAATTTACTGCAAAACAAAAAAGGGCGCAGCCTTCCGCCATTGCAGGATCTAGACAGGGTTATAATTTACGCAACTTTACTTGTACAAGAGGTTACAAAAAAAACGAAGTGGTAATATGGCCAAGTATTTTTGGAGCCACCGAATCAGGAGGTTAACAACTTTACTTGTACATTTTGTTCGATGCCATGTGTCCTTCGACTACCTCTTCTCTTTCTCTCTCTTTTTTTTTTTTTTCATTTGTTTATTTTCTTGTTTTTTTCTATATACAACCTGTGGGTGGCACATCCTCCTCCTTCTTCGCAGGTGTTCTTCATCCCAACCCACCCCCGCAAGAGAGAGTCAATATCTTAGTCCACCTCAAAATCATCGATGCTTAAAGAGAGAGAGAGAGAGGGGTAATGGTGAAATGGTGTTCTTTCGTCGCCTTCTTTCTGAGGAGGAGGAAGATGGTGGGACCCATAGGTTGATTAAAGAAGATGAAGTGGATGTGGGACCTACATATTGAATAAATTTATCGAAATAAATAAATAAATAAATAAATAGGGAATCAGTTTCTTGAAGCACATATCGCATCCAATAGGCATCGTGATCTTTTACAGTGCGCTGCCCGTAGCGGCAGCACACAAGTAAGACGAGGTGCAATGATCACCTTACCCTTGGCCGCCGTGCCCTATTTGTGGACCGTTCAGGCAGCTATGGGCAATGCGCCATAGAAGATCTGGATACATCTAATAAACTTAAAACAAGCGTAGTTAACTAGGATCCAGATCTTCTAAGGCACAGCTGTCCGTCCTGCCTGTGCTGTGCAGACATAGGGCCATGCGTAAAACCCGCCTTACCCCCCACTCGGGCAGGGGTAAAGCGATCTTTGCGTGTGGCCCTGTGTCTGCGCAGCACAGGTAAGACGGACAGCTGCGCCGCTTATTGGGATCCCTAAATAAACTGGAAAAAAAAAAAATTTACTTGGTCATATTCATATATATTTTTTTTTGGTTAGAAACAAGTTCGTTTCACTCATGTGTCCTAATCAATAGGCACATATCTATGATGACTAAATTGCGAATGACCTTGTAGTAGCATATATCCGAATTGCCAGCAAAATCTGTTTCGACGAGACCTATCATGGACTTATTATATATGGAACTGTGTATTTTTATTTAGGAGCTCATGAGTGAGCTGCTATAACCTACTCTATAGAGACTAAAGAGTGAGATGGAGAGGTATTATGTCTTCATTGTTATTGTTATATTTAATCTCTATATGGTTGCTTCTGTAGTAGCCAGAGGAGGAGGAGGAGGAGGTTGTGGTTTGATTAATGTAGATGAATTGAAGAACAATGTAGTAAAAAATCTATATGGCATCGAAGTGGGTTTGAAGTTATTGACGAAAGAAGAACAAGTATTAGTAGAAAAGAGCAAGAAATTTAATCTCGTTACTAGCATTTTGCGGAACTTTCTGGGGAACAATTTTAAACAAGCTGAGAAGGATTTTAGCCGGCTGATTCATCATCGTTCATCAGTCACAAACTTCACTGGCTCTGTAAGTTCATTTTATTCTTTGATTGATAGTTTTTTTTTGTTATTTTGTTCTCATTAGTAACACTGGTTTCATCCATTTTAATTATGGGTTGCAGACTAATAACTTGGAAGCGGTTGTTAGTTTTTCCAAGCAAGCAATAATCCAAGCTAAAAAATCTCATATCTTGATTCATCGAATCATCCAATGCATGAACAACTCAATTGCAACTCCAAAGCAAGCATTTGAACCATCAAGACACAATGAAACAGATTGTGTTGTGGATGGTACTAAATGTCAATACTCACAATATGTGCGAGGCAAAAAACTCCAAATCTGTGCATATGGCTTCGCGAGATGTGTTACCGGCGGTGCATTCGGCCCTTATTACACTGTCTACAACTCAGATGATGACCCAAAAAATCCAGCGCCTGGTACTCTCCGTTTTGCTGTAAATTTTGCAGGTGGACATGAAGGTGGAGCTTGGATTATATTCAAGAAAAGCATGGTTATTAGACTTAAAGACAAGTTATGGATTAAGTCAAATACAACCATTGATGGAAGAGGAGTAGTTGTTTCCATTATAGGACAAGTACTAGCCCTTCAACATGTAGAGAATGTGATTTTGCATAACTTTATTGTAAGCTTTACTGGGGATAGTGATACCATTCATGTGTATGAAGGATCTCATAATGTTTGGATTGATCATTTAACTTCAAGCGAAGCACAATTAGGATTGATTAGAGTCTTGCAAGGCTCAACTGATGTTACAATCTCTAATTGTTTTCTTTCAAATTACGATTTCAATCTACTTTTAGGGGCATCTGACAAAGATACTATTGATCACACATTAAGGGTTACAGTGCATCGGAATTGGTTCGAGTCCTCTACGCAAAGAATGCCACATTGCAGGTACAGTTCATCTGCATCTTCCATTTCCACCATTATTGTGTTTCTCCTTTCTGATCTAATTGTTGAAAACAGGTGGGGTTATTGCCATGTATCAAACAACTATTACAAAAACTGGAATTATTATGCAACTGGAGCAAGGGTTTCTGCCAGGGTTTACTCAGAGCTAAATGTGTTCAATCCAGGGTCGAAGAAAGAGGTGACTCCATGGTTCCAGAACTTCAATTCCGATCTCTCACCAACCATCGTCTCATCCAAAGACCTTTTGCTAAAGGGAGCTACGTTTCATCAATTCTTGCATCATCAGACATTTAGCAGTCCTCGGGATCTATTTCCTAACTACGTGGTTCCAACTCGACCTACGGATCCGCTAGAAGACCTGGTGATGAACTATTCGGGGGCTTTATTTGGATCTAAACTTAAAGATTGCTTGGCAACTCCATGAACTACTTAGTTTGCGCAGTTTTTATTAACTTAACACTTAGTTTGTAGATTTAATTAATTTGAAACTTAGTTCACAAATTAGACTTTCTTATTTAAGTACGCTGTTATCTCGTCTTTGTTGTTTGTAGAGAAGATTATCCCAATCTCTTGGCTTAGTAATGGGTAATGTGAAGCTAAAGCTTCTTTAATTAATTGTTAAAGAGTATTCTCAAATACTTGTTGGGTATTCGAACCTTAAAATAACTGAGATTAGCAACTAAGACGGGGCACTTTGTAGGTTCCATCAGGAGCAGGTAAGGACCTTCTTTATTACAAACGCTACTTAAAAAAGCTAATGCAGAGCATGAAATTTACATGAATAAAAGCAACAAGCAAGAACCCTAAGATAAGAACACAGATCAAGTGATCAACACACATTATATACCCATTTCATTGCAGAGAAAAAGAGTTGTCACTCCTCCATATTTACAATCCTAAACAGCAACCAGAGCCCTCTCAGCAGTTTGCAATCACAACCTTGCGAGAAAGTCACTTTCCAATGGATAAAGAAGCAGGTTGTGAGGAGCAATTGAGAAGAGAAGACTCTCTACTTCATGGCTGCAATAACTGTTGGGCCTTCCACCTGAGTTATACACGATGATACACAAAGCAGGGGATGAAAACAGGGCCAAAAAAATAAAAAATCATCCTAAATCTACCAAGTTAAATGTTACAGTACCATGTATTTGGCTCCCCATATCTCCTCGTCGGCGGCGGGAACGGCAGTGATTTTGTTCTTAGGATGCTCGTAGCTTCTCAGCCCACCGGCTGCGGTGGAGAAGAAACACCCTGTAATTGAAACGACAAGAATAAGATAAGAGATTAAGGAGAGGTAAGGGCTATAACTCTAAAACGAAACTATGATGAAAGAAGGATTGGGCGAGATTTTAAATACCCTGAGGGAAAGATGCAAGAGACTTGCCGCAAGCACCTTTGAGCAAGTTGGCATCGTCGGCAAAGGCAACGTACCCATCGGCGGTGATTCCCCAATACAGAGGAACCTTCCCGTATTGATCCTGTTTATTCACAAAAAAGCCTCGAATTATTATCCTTCATCATTAAAGAGAGAGAAGAGAAGAGAAGAGAGGAAAGGTGTTAATCCACTTACAGAAGCGACGAACAAGGTGGAGGTTGAATTGTCGAAGAGAATGAAGGCGAAGTTGCCCTCAAGGTGACCCACGACATGGTTGGGAGGGTAAGGGGCCCGATCGCGCAAAGCCTTGTAAGCCTCGATCACCAACATCACTTCGTTGGCTGATTTGGCCAGACCATATTGTTGCCTCAAGCTCCCCAGATTGTCCAGAGCTCCCTCGAACAGACAAAAAATGTCTTCCTTCACCGCAAACGATCTGCACCCATCACCCAGAAATTGAAAGATTAGAAATCTGGGTTTCCTGCTATATGCTACTGTTCTTAATTTCTTATCCGTTTACCCTTTCAGTGATTTACCTGGGTTGCAGAACCGACTCGCAGTGGTGTGTGTAGGCCAAATTGGCATGGTCTCCGACCTGTACCGATACGGCACAGGCGTTACTCTCAGTAAACCGGTTCAGTAATGCCGTCGACGTTATCTTCGGCGAGGGTGTCCGGCAGCCGGCTGCCACCAGCTCGTCCGGTGGTGTCATAATTGAGTTGCTGAAGATACCCAACATGTTTGATATTTTCTACTATAGGATATATCCTTCCCAGTTCCCACCCACCTTCCTCACTTCTCCAACTCTCTCTCTCTCTCTCTCTCTCTTTCTAGCAGTGTCAAGTGCTCGGACATAGGGATTGGACCTAAGGAGGTGAACCTTTCAACTTATAGGAAGAAAGAAAGGGGTATTATCGTCATTTCAAAAGAGTTAAAAGTACGCTAGATGGTGAAATCCCGAAATGTGGCTGAGAATGGAACCCACCAAAAGGCGATGATTTTCGTGTGGTGCATGGCGACATTGGTGGGCCCACCACCCCAATGGGCTTCGCCGCTCGACTTTCGAGGCCATCAAGGCCGTGTGTTGTCCGATCTTCTTCTCAGACTTCAGCCGCGGGGAAGCAATATGTTGAGACATAGTCACATGCAAGATGACACACCTTCATGAAGTTGGAAACGTGGATTCCGGGTGGGGACAGATCATTGATGTGGACTCCACCATTTACCCATAACAGAGCCAGCTGACTTGTTTTCAGTGCTGGACTGTCAGATATGACTGGTCACATTGAATCATTACCCCCCAGTGAAAAGGAAAATTCAGTAACGCATGTAACGTTCAAAGAGCAAAAGATATAATACCATACTTCAACTCCTATTATAATATAGTGATACTAAAGTGTGGTTTTGCCTTTCTAGATTTCTTGATGATAAGGTCAAGATGGTCAGGAACAATTGTATGATAGATGCTAAGTATTAACGGGCACTGATTGGATCTGGCCCATGAGACCATCCCATCCATCGATGCATTCAAATCCAATTGGAAAGACAGAGAAAAAGAAGAGGACAATATCAACGGCAAAGTCACAATCTAGACCCTTCATTTTCCAAAATGATGGCCCACCGTTTGTGCCTAAAAAGTTTGCACTCAGGATAAGATTGAATATCTCTCTTTCTCTCTCTCACTCTCTCTGTCTTACGTGTCTCTGGATGAGATTCTCATTCATTCTAGTTCAGGGGCCATGATCCCAGGAAGAGTAACTTTTTATGGCAAACTTTGGACATATGATAAAGTATCGTATTACTTCCTACTACCGCAAACGTGGGGCAGGAAAGTAGGAAACCTCTTCAACTTTGACCCATCAGGACCAAATGTAGAATCCAAAGTGCACCAGAGGGTGGTACATTTTAAAACCGTAGGCATGTTCACATGGTGGGAGAATTACTTGGAAATAAATGGATACCCATCCCCACCCAGCCGTCAAGAAAAATAAAAATGAAAATGGCAATTTCGTCATTTTCAAAACCATGGATGGAGACCATAGATTCCTGTGTACTGATAATAACTTAAACCCAAGCTTAGGGAGACAAATGGACACTAAGGGTAAGAAATTTTTTTTTGATAAAAATAGGAGTAAAGAATTCAATAAAAGAATCTTCAAAGTTGTACAAGTTGGGCTTTGCCGCTTTGTTCATCATGGTATGACAGAGTGACAGACCAAGTGTTCTGTTCCTTCCTTCCATAACCCAACTCAATTAAAGCTGGACTCTTTTCATTTTTGACACTTCTCTCTCCGCTGCCTCCAAAAAAATTTATTCCCCCTCAAAACCAAAGAAAGAAAGATTGAAAAAGATAATGGATTTGCCAATTCTCATCAAAATTCAATCATAAACTTTCCATGTATTAGTATGTTAAAAAAAAAATAAAATAATATCTGTTTGGTAGTGTGGCCTTTATGCCCAAGCACAAAAGGAAGTGAAATAATTGTCCCACCCATCATGAAAAGTGAAAATCCCTTCCTTGTTGATGATCCCATGTGTGCTATGATTGAGCCTCGTGCTGGTGTAGGAGTCACATTGTCAAGCAGAGAATCCTCTTCCTATTGTTGTTTTCCATTCTTCTTTTAACCATTGGAAAATCTTGGTGTCCAATCATGTAACCTCACCTTTTTTGCACTTGTCTTATTAAACGAAGATGTAGAAAAAGGTTTTTAAAATGTTGAAAGTCATTTAATTATATAGCATTTTATTTAATTTTGATGTGAAATGAAAGGATTATTTCAATATTAAATAACTTATAGGAATAAATCGATAGGTAACAAAAAAAGTAAGGTTGGAATTCTTAGTTCACCTACTTGATGACAACAAGATGCAACACCTTTTAACTATTTTCAAAAAAAATTTAGCAAATATGTTTTGACACATGCAAATGTCACATAGGATTGAAATGGAGTTTTGGCAAGTGACAAAATAAAACACTAAAATAAATTAAGAACCCCAAAAAAATGTGTGGATATACATAGAAAGTTAAGCCATTAAAAGAAATTTTAACTAACCTTGCTCATTCTGAAAACCAAAAACACATTTGCCATTTCATATTTTTAACTATGTTTGAATAATTTGTAATAGCTTTATTTAGCCATCAGATTAATTTTTGTTGGAATTTTTTCAATAATTGTGTGGACAGTTTTGGATCATTTTTTGGTTCAATGTTGGTCTGGTTTTTTGGCTAAGGGACATATATCTTCAAAGAGACATATCCATTTGTATAGGTGCATTCATAGCACTTGGATTGGAATCTTTTAATCTAATCCATTAATCCAAGAGACACACCTACACCATGGGATATCTTCAAGAGACACTTACATATAAGTGCTTGGATTAGAATCCTTTAATCCTAGCCACTTATGTCAAGAGACACATCCATTCCATGAGGTGTCTTGAAAGGATACATCCACTACTATAAATAGAGGTGAAATGGACAACCCAAATCATTCAATTTTTGTGGTACGATTTCAGTCAGTCAGGCATTAACAAATTCTCAATTCTTTGATAGTTTCAAGTGATTACTGCCTTTGCAAATCAGTAATCAGTTCAGCCTTAGATGCAAATACTGTCTTAAGGACATAGCGTTCTCGTTCGACTCAGACTATCTCTTTGTCCTCTCCTTTTTTATATCAATGTTTTCTAACAATTCTGTTTAATTGAAACTTAATATTTGTATTAAAAAAAAAATCCTACTTAGCCCACAAATTTTGAATCTCACTTGATCATTCAAATGACATAGGAAAACGATAATCATGATGATTTTGGTTGATATATTCTTCTCATCCTTGGGTGTGGGTCCACATGTTGGAGGGTCAAGACCAATTAAGGTGGTGAGTCAAGTTTGTTAATGACAAGGAAGGTGTGGGGTTGATTCCACATGGCTAGCAGAAAGCAACGGTGGGTGCCGTAATTTTCCTTCATCAATCTTTTCCAAATTTAAAAAAAAAAAACCAGGATGACACATGATGGGTACCCTGACGGCTTCCCTAGACTCTTTCATGAACAAATGATAACTCTTTGTCTCTCTCAATCAAATAATCAATCAAAGAGTGCCCATGACGGAGACGCCCATGGTATAGGAAGTGGCCCATGGTTAAGGCATATAATTATACTAAAATCAAATAAATAAAAGTATGGCTCACCCCATTTGATTAAAAGTTGAGTTTAATGATCTTAGGAAGAGTTGATGAGACATTGTAGTAGTCTTTGTTGATCTTGGTTCTTGTGAATCTTTGATTCCATGATTAGATTTTTGAAATATTGAATAAAGAATCCTAAATCCAGAACTTTTTATGAGGAAATCCAATCGAAAATGATTTTAGAGATGAAGAAAGAGGAGGGAATGGTAGTTGCCTTAGTTGGTGGCTTTTGTCAATGCTTGGTGAGCCAATCCTATCTAGGAAAATCAATTTAAAAAAACAATTCCTATATATCAACTAGGCCAATAATTTTTATCAAGTGGAGGTATAAAGTTCAAAGTATCTCAAATAGAAATGAGTCCCAAACGTTACGTGTTTGAAAATATAACTTGTGGTTGTGGAAAGTTGAAAGGTCTAATATAGATATCCTACCTTTCCCCCTCAACCAAGAGATTTTAATGGAAAATCTCATATTAAGGCCACAACCATTTTAATTTTTTTGTAATAATTTTGTTTGGTTTGGATGAACTAACAAGGTTCAAGTAAGTGCAATCGACAATGGGATTGGCTTCCATCGATTTTGATTTCGAAACAGATCAGAATCAAATAATAATTGGTAATTATCTTGTATTGGTCCCCCTAAGTGAGTAATTATCACCTCTAATTCGTAGACACCTCCAATTCCTCTAATAGGGGGGAGTGAACTCCACCTTGGGCACCATGTGAGGAATTGGAGGAATTGGAAAAGGCAGCGAATTGGAGGGAATAACGATTCCCCCTAAGCAAAGGTCCTAAGAGTGATGAGTTTAGAATCGATTTTACTTTTTGATATTTTTACACACAGTAATCGAAATGAACCCTAGAGATCCAAAATGAATCGGCTGATTCCAATTGACCAAAATTAAATTCAATTCCAGCCGATTCGGTTTGGCAAACTGAATTCCAATTGAAAATTGACCGAAAGAAGATAAGAGGTCATTACTCAATATTTGTCCCACCTATGCAAGATCCTAGGAGGGGTGAGTTTGGTATCGATCCTAACTTTTAATATTTTTCACCCAAAGTGATCACCCTCAAGACTCAAACCCTGACATTTGTCTTAACAACTCTTAAGATTCGAATCAGCCAAAAGTAGACTGACCCTCGATGGATGATTGATAACTACACCCCCTCCCCCTCTCCTTTCGGTGCTAAGGTGCTGGAGTGGGGCATCTCAACCAGAGAAATCCATACTTGGTGAGAAGGAAAAGAAGTCTTTGGCTGTGTTTGGTATTTATTCTCGTAATAGATTCTAAGTTTGAATCACATTCTGAAACTCAATTCTACTTTATTTTCCCTTGAGAATGTGTTCTAGATGTAGAATCTATTATGAGAGTGCATACTAAACACAACCTTTGTTTTCGATTTTCAGTATTATGTAATCTGTTAAAATTAAAAGAAAGAATTTATAAGGAAGTTTCTAACTAATTTGAGCCAACATGCTTCATTGAAGAGATTAAAGAATATTGCTGACAGAGATATTTGACCAGATGACACATTAAAAAATCAGGATCAATCGAAATGTTTCGATCTTATATTATAGTGTAAGACCAAGACTTGGGGAAAAAAAATCAGGATCAATCGAAATGTGTCGCTCTTATATTATAGTGTAAGACCAAGACTTGGGGAAAAAAATCAGGATCAATCGAAATGTTTCAATCTTATATTATAGTGTAAGACGAAGACTTCATCAGCAACAAGGGGTTAGAGGATAACAAGCCGGATAAAACGAAGGTCCTGCAGATTTTATAAACTGATGCCAATTAATAGACATTGAAAACCCTTTGAGATTGTGTTTATTTGCATTCCGCGGCTTGAAAGGTTGGTTAATCTGCTAAAAAAATTTAGACAAGTAGATGCATACAATCTAGTAAGAACGACGAAATAGGTTTCATTAAGCTGATCCTGATAATTAAGACATAAGCTTAAATCAATTGAGATTCAATCTCTTGTCATACTCTTTGAGACGAAATGATGGATCAAAGATATTCATAGGTGAGATGACCTAAGAGTTTCATTATTTTAATTCTGCATTATTATTCTCACGAGGCTAAAGTTTTCCTTCAATCGTGGAGACACGGAGAAATATCTCTTTTCCATTGATGATGTGATCATATGATTGGATTCTTTTATTACAAGATCAAAAATATCTTTCAACATCTTAATCGAAAGGATTAGATTGTCTTTAGATGCGGAGATTCCTTCTTCACCATGGGTGTTGAGAAACACAGCCCTATTCTTATGATTCTTTTTGGTTATGATATGTTGCTATTTAGGTTTAAACTTCCAAATTTATATTTCAGCACTTAAAATTATTGTTCATTTAATTAATGAAAATTAAGTGAAAAAAATACTGATTATTTTATGTAAAATATTATTATTATTTTTGATAGAATATATAAAATATTATTAACACAAAAAATTTTGGGTTAAAACAAACAAGACCCAATGAGGATAAATAGAGGGTGGAAGATTGTTGCCTTTCTTGCGAGACTGTAGACATGATAGGCATGGGAGTGGGAGATAAAATAATAATGAAAAAGAATGCCAATTCGTCACACCAGACACGCCGCCTCTGCGCCCAGAAGCCCTTGGAATCAAAGCCTATCTTCTTGGGGCTGTTGAGTGTTGACAATCCATACAAAAGAAGCAGCCCACCAATCAGATAAATGCCCAGATAAGATGGAAAATGGGTCTAGGGCCCACAAAGGAGGATGAGTTTCACTTCACTTTACGTCAACCCAACCCACCCAATAATATATAGTCCTAATTGGCCAATTCTAAATGTCTAATTGACCAAAATTTAATCCTAAAATTACTTTGGGGGTGAAAATGACAGACACGATGTGATATGACATTCGAATCAGATTCCTTTACTTTTGCCTCGGGCAGTACTTTCGCGTGCCCCACACACAAGGCTGGCAAAATGTACCGCCTTACCCCTACTCGAGCGCCTTGCCCGAACGAAGGTAAAATGATACTTTCCACCTGCCTTGTGTGTTGGACGCACGGAAGTACCGTGTAGGCGTATGACATCCTCCTATATGGGTTTGGTTCATTGAATGAGCCGGAAATTGTATGTTGTAAGGGAAGGACCCTTAGGAATAAATCATGGCCGACCAATGTCACTGTCTGATCCAACCCACCTACTTCCTACGCTCAAGCCCAACTGGTCAAAAATTTTTCTGGGTTATTTTGATTTTTGAAACTTGGAAGTGGAAGTGAAAGGATTGCTAACAGTGAACAATATATCTATCTATCTATCACACTCATCATATCATATGTGTGGTCCAAACATTATTAACATTAAAATTAGAATTAAGGGGAAGGGAAGCTTTAAACCTTTTGTTTCCTTTAAAACTTAGGCGATGACATTTATTTCACTCAGTGCCATTAAGAGTGCATGTCGAGGTATTAATAGAAACAAAAGGGACAGATGGCATCACCTAATCATACATGAAGCATACACGTACGGATAGGTGATCTAGTATAGATGGCCCCTACTATTGAATTTCCTTCTTAATATGTTAGGGGCTAATGTTTCTTACGCAGCCTTGCTTAGTGGCTTTGTAAAATAGAGCCATCGGAGAGTATAAAAGTGGTCGAAATACACTAGGTGTGTATGAACATAAATAGGGATATATGCTAATATACATAGGAGGCATTTGATTGAATTAGATTTTGAAATTTTACATTTAAATAATACATGAGACCATGACTTGTTCTCTCTGCCCATCAGTCGGAATTGTCATATCATTGATCCACGTGGCAAAATGATGCTGAACCCAAAACAAAGCCTTTCCTTAACACCCATGCAACTGAATTTTTGCCTATACGTCGGGTAACCCATTCTGACTAGTTTGAAAGATCTATTCCCCCATTTCCCTGTTCTCTCTGTCTCTCTTCTTTCCATATCCTTATGGGTGTTTGGAATGAGAGCCAATTTTGTGGTTCAGTGGGATGAATGGACTGCACGTATATAAGATGGTTAAGGGGCATAGAGAAATGTTTACTGAAATGTAGAATCAACTCCACTCTGAAGGTACTGTCCCTGTCTGTGGGATTGCGAGTTTAAGAAGAATCGAGACAGGAAATTCCCACACTCCGTATATCTGCGTAAGGAACAACAACACACAGTACATATGGCCTCTGCCGCCTATCCCAATCCTTAACTAATAAGGTAACCTAATTTGATTAGGGAGGTGTTCTCTCTCTCTCTCTCTCTCTCTCTCTCTCTCTCTCTCTTCTCCTAAAAAATGACATATCTGCCCTCTATTGTGAAAGGAGATAGAGACACAGGGAGGTGCTACTTGCTACTGTATGTTACACAGCCTCGTCTTTGTTTAATGAGCATGGGTTTGATGTTGTTTTGAAGCTATGATAACAAAATTTGGCAGACTTAGCACTTCAGACTGTATCCAAGCTAAGCTGTTCTTTATGTCATCTAACGAGACACCTTCCTTAGCCTAGCCTGGTTTTGATCATCTTGGAGCAGAGCAGCATTACTAATATTGCAATGTCTTGCTCCGAAAGTCGTGGTATGGTGAAAAAGTCCAGATCATCATCATACTATGGGATTGATCTTCTGCATACCGCAGCACAGTCCAACTCCAAATTGAGCAGGATTAGATGAATTTTTATCGTCTGACTCCCTGCCCGGTACCGTTCCTAGTCCTCTAACAAGAGGGGGGTGGACCCCACCCAGGCAGAATGTTCAGTCAAGGGGTGGAATGGTCATTTTGCCCCCCTTGTTAGAGAATAGTACGAATTGTACCGGACAGGGAACCATAGGCGATAAAGGTCCAGATTAGATCAGGCTCAATTTGGACTTGCCCCATTTTTGTTTGAGAAGAATTTGATCCAATACCATTCGAGTGACAAACCTTTGATGCTTGACATTGAACCAGCTTCTTGACTGTAATGACTACATTGCTATTCTTGACAACAATAATAATAGAACTCTGATTATATCACAACAGCCCTTGGCTGGCCAAGGAGGAGACATCATGGACTTCCGAATTGGTGGCTGTTTGCCCATCCAATATTAGGTTTTCTCCTCATTTTCATCCCTTGCAACCTGTTTGCAAAAAATTGAGCCCCATCTGATTGCCACATGGCAGATATTTAATGCCAACTTATGTTTCATAGACATCCTCTCATGGGTGTCCTATGACATGACACTGGAGAAATAAAAGGTTGCTCCAATTTTTCAAGTCAGCTTTTCTAAGGGGTGATGATTTATAAAGCAAGGGGAAAAAAAGAAGGAACACATATCCATATTTGCTTTGCTATGTTAATAATTGAGTATCAGTGCAAATTGTGCAATGCCCTCAACTGACCCTAATGTCACTTAAATCCATAAGTTGCCTCCTTCCCACATACAAAGGACAAGGTCTATAAGAACCAAAATCAGCTAATCCATGTAATTAGTATAGGATTCTACACTCGGTACAGTAGCATTTTCATTTTCTTTACCTTCCCCTGACCTGAAAATTTCCTAATCTACATTTTCCTTTTCCCTTGCTTATAAATATATTTAAAGCTAACCATTCTATATCCTGCATATAAGAAAAAACAAAAAGATGAAGTCCCTGCAAAACCGCATAAATATCCTCATTATCTGTATTCCTCTGGAAGGCAGTATCCAGTCATAACTATTTTGTCAGCAAACATCTTCCCGGTCTTTGGCATGACATGCCAGTGCAGTGTTAAGTTGAATTCTTTCCCCCGGAGGTTGCTTCCCTACATAATTATGAGAGAGAGAGAGAAAGAGAGAGAGAGGAAAATATCAGGTTGTGCTCAGTGAAAAGGAAAATGACCAACTTATGATGATGACATGTAACCTGATCCGCAAAACGATATTTGTTTGTTGTGTGAATCCAGAACTTTGCATGCTCTTTAGATGGTATAATACCATCCCACAGTGAAACCTGTTCAATGAAAATGTCAAGATCCAATTAAAGCATTGCACCGCGTTTTTCTGCACCAGAAAACTTAACGGGAAAGGAGTGACTCTATTCGCATGTTGTTCAGTAAAATATCTACCCTTGTAACACTTTTTACTGCAGTTGATGACTTAAAATGCCTGCAACTTTCCTGTTCTTGAAAAACTCTGTATTTTAAGCTCCTCGTACTAGACTACTTTGTTGACACTGAAGAGGAATCAATCATAAAGTATGCAATCTTCAAAGAATACCAACTAAAGAGTGTATATACATGATGACCCAGCAGCACATGATTAAGGTGGTTATCATGACTTTCCAAATGCCAGATCAATACACCCTAATGGTATGCTATTATGTCCATCAGTATCTTCACTAAATAAGTAATATCAACCACAGACGAAGACGAGATGCCAATCTTGGCTTGTTGGTAAGGTGTCCAGCTGTCAATAGCAGAGACCAGGGGTCTATGGAGTTAGGAGAGATGTCAATAGCACAACATGCACATATTTTAACCTTTATGTCCAGCACAAAGTATGTCAATGAAAGGCTGATTCAAGAAACTTCCATAGTTGTCAAAGAAAGGTCAAAGCAGCTCTGATTTTGCTACAGTACAAACTGCAAACTCTAGATATATATCCAGTAAGATGAAGCAAAACTTACTTGATTCAGGGAATTCTGTGGGGTTTTATACTCAGCAGCTAAAAACACAAAAACCTGCATTTATAGAGACAAGTAACCAATCAGATTGTAGGTTAAATGTTTAATCAACTTCTCACCCCACAGTGTTTGAAATACATGAATCAACATCTGACCAGCAAAACAAAATGTTTTTGGCATCAATTCAATAAAATGTAAAAGAGAAAATAATTAATCACTAAATGAAGTAATTTCAAATATTAAAGGAACACACACAATTTACACCAAAACAATTTACACGGAGTACTTGGGATGACAGAAAATGGAAATTAGCAGAGAACATTTTCACTTGCTACTGTCTGACTTTGTGAATTTTCCAAAGATATGTCAGACAAGGCTTGATCGTAGTAATTGGAGAATGAACAAGGAATTGATGTTAGGCAAGGACTACATGGAGGTTCTCACTCAGGTGAAGAACTACCAACAGATGAGGGGTGGGGGGAAGGGCAGTGACCGGCCAACAGTAGGCAGCATGCTCTCAGAATTCTATAGTCCTAAACTCACGTCTAGGTCCCAAAATCAATCTATAGGGTAAAACTCGTTGAAACGAAGGACTTCCTGACCAACTTAGAAACTAAACAACATCAGAAAAAAGGCTAAACTTCTGGATAACATAACAACCAAAGTACTATTTTTCAGTAACTACAGAATCTAGAAGGACCATGATTAGTCGATCTGTATCTTGTTTGCCTGTTGGTAATAAGGCCTACTGGATTGCATAGGAATGATAATAAGTAGGGGTGGGGGTCTAAAATTTCTTCAGTAAATCCAAAATGTCTAGCATCCATACAGGTTTGCATGTGACTCAAATTTGCATGGAAGTAAGACATACTCCTACCTTGGAAGTTAACTAAGCAAAACCAATTATTTAGTTACTCCATATGTTCAATCGACTATATTCTCTTTGAGAGCTCTTGGAAAAGATTACTACAAGTTTCACATAGTTTCCGATGATTATGATCATTCAGCAGGATAAGTTATAAGGAGGCAAGGAGATCTCCTAGGTATTGCCAATTGAAAAGTGGTTCACAACGCTCTGTAACATAGGCCGAATGTGCAGGCATGTGAGATGGTACAGCATCTTTAAGTATATATGTTATAGCAAAAAAAAATAGAGACAAATCAACAAACAATAAAGTCACATAACTATGCTATTTAGACTGGCTAACCTGTTTTGTGTTCCATGTAAACATCGATTGTAAATTGGCAGATATATTCAATGTCAAGCTGACCTGTATAAAAGAAAATTAAACATGTAACTTTGAATTGGATTTGAAGCCATTGCACCCATAAAAAAATTCAAGGATGAACCAGTTCAAATGATCACGATGAACCCAAAACATGGGAAATAAATAACAAGGATCAATATAGAAAGGAAACCAAACAACAAACAGTATCTTGAGGGACCTTTTTAAAGCCCATAATCATCAGGCAGACTCCATAGTCAGGTACCATTACGTGATTACGATCATGCTCTTTTTGTTTATTAAATCCAGATTTGGTAATTCAAATGTTGGCAAAATAATTCCATAAGTGATCATATGATGTAACCCTAGCTAGCTTCATGTACCTACAATTGAATCCCAATAGGAAACTTAATATACCTTGCCCATGTAAACAACCATTTTGGGAATGAGAGATGGGCAAATCTTATAAAATACAAGAGATTGCCAAAAACTCAAGAGACACACAAGGAACCCAAAACCGTGGAGCTCTCCCTCCCTCTCCTAGAATCGTTTTCTCCCTCTCCCTCTCTTGGTGTTTGATCTTTGAGAAAATCCAAGGCCTTGTGTCAATAGTA
This sequence comes from Telopea speciosissima, assembly GCF_018873765.1. Classification (NCBI taxonomy): domain Eukaryota; kingdom Viridiplantae; phylum Streptophyta; class Magnoliopsida; order Proteales; family Proteaceae; genus Telopea; species Telopea speciosissima. Next base: position 60,593,494 of record NC_057923.1, read on the forward strand.
TAGCTGATCAGAATATAATGCACAGTAAATCACTCAATTATGTCAAATGAATATGGTTGGTATCAATATCAACTATACAGCTAAAGAAGCCCATTAGAAACCCTACATTAAAGATGTGACTGTGAAAAGATAATCATGCAATTGATGGTCCCAAGTCCTCATAAAGGGCAATCAGTATGTCCTTCAGAATTCCTACCTTCAGACACCAAGAAGGTAAGGTGAGAAATCTTTTCAGATGGCCAAAGAAGCAGAGGCTATGCGCTACCAATACAAGTACAATATTGTTTCAGTTATTGCTGTTTCCATGAGGCCACCATTATGTAGAACTTGTTAGTTGTCACCTTGCATTTAAATTAGAAAAATGATTTGTGGGAAAACAAAAGCATTGGTCCATCAATCTCTACATATACAGAATAGGCTTAGATTTTATGAAAGGCTGTTGTTCAGGGAAAAATATAATGTGAGGGCTTTGGGCAGGAGCCAAGGGTGGCGACTTCCGATTATGGGGTGCATGTGTGGAAGTGAACCATTTGATAAGTATGTTTTTAATGCTAAGTGGGTAGTAGGAGGTGCGGAGAGGGTTAGAATAGGGAAAGCTGATTGTACTGGTAGGGGTTGCTTTTGTGTTATGTGTATTATTTTATACCAAGTTCTTGAGGAAAGAGGTCGCCAATGAGTATTTTTAAGGAGGAGGATAAGGTGATATGGAGTGTGGATTTTAATAGAAGAAGGTTAACATACTGTAATAAAGGAGTTTGAATGGATGCCCGGCTTGTTTGAAGAAGCGCAGGTGGTGGGGCTAGGAATGGTGATTGTAAATGGTCTCTAACTAAGTATGGACTTTTTCCTTTAGCTCTAAACATGGACATTTTATTGTGGAAGGTACTGCTGTCTCGGATTTGAAAAATAGTGTGAGGAAAGCCAATTACTCCTTGGGTTGAAGCATTGTGTGGATAGTGGTCCAAGATCTAGTATTGACACGTGTTTCTACAATCTAAGGGAATTAATCTCAGTAGCAGATGCATAATATGCAAATGCAATGTGGAGACTGGTCTACATCTCTTTGTCGAGCACAGTGTTGCCCCTCAGGTATGATTTCATTTTCTCAAAATGTGCAGGTTTTTTGCCAAAACCAAAAGATTTAAACGCTATTTTTCTATCCTTGCTGAATCATCATTTTCTGGAGAAATGTTTGATTTTGTTGAAGATGGCATCCTTTTGCAATTTGTTGGGGTAGGTTTGAATAGGTAAGCTTACTGCATGTACATGATATTTCAGCTGTAGTAAATGAGAGGTTCAGTCTATTCTCTCTGAAAGTCTGAAACTGGGGTGGGGATGGGGAAGAGGTTAATTGTTGGGATTTGCCGGGTTTGTTTTAATGGAGGGAAGGTAAATTGTTGGGATTTGTCGGGTTTGCTTTGTAATGTGGGGGTATCTTTAAGAGGAGGTAGGTTACTAGGTTTTGATGGACCGCAGCTGTGATTGGTTTGGTTGCTTCATTGGCAACCTTACCAATGAATTTTTTTCTTTCTCGCAGCTTCTTATCCGAAACGGAGAAAAGAAGAAAAAAATGTCAATTTTAACTTTCTGATTAAACCAGAGAATTGAACGAGTTATTACTAAAAATAAAAATCACCAAGAACCCACTAGAGTCTAAATTCAACATCTTCAGTCTTCCATGTGAATCAGCTTCCATATTCATATAAAAATCCAGCAAGCCACGAATTTACAGATCCCAATTAGCTAAAAACTATACCGAAGAATTGCCTGATCCTCTGAAAACCTGAAAAATTCTTCAAGGCATTTACCGTTCTAAAGCGTGACCTAGTGCGGATTTAAAGTATTTTAGATATCCCCAGGCAAACCCTAATTCCTTACGCCAAAAAATAATCTGTTGATGAAAAGAAAGAAAGAAGAAAAAGGAATAGGAAAAATGAAACTAGAGGAAGCAAAAGAAAGGGAAGTATTACCTCGTCGTTACCGTTTGGTTGTTTCTGAAACCAGTTTATGTTCAGTACCTGTAAACATCAAGAGGTTTTTAATTAGACCGTTGAATTCAAATCAGATCACAGGAGACAAGATTGAGAGAGAAGGATCGAGATTTGCAGTGGAGAGGAGGGGGGGTGGGGTGGGGGTAGGAGGAGAAGTGTAATTCAGTCTTAACCTGGACATCGGCTGTGGGAGAGGGGAAGTTGAGATTGTCAGAGAGAGAGGCCATTGTGCAAATCACTGCCAGGATCGTCACTGCAAAAGTCAGCAAGGCGTTCGCTCGATAACCGAATGAATGCATTCTGTCTCCTCCTCTCTCGCCTTCTCTCTCGCCGGAAGACAGAAACGTTACAGAAGTCGACCTTTCTTCGGAAGGGAGGAGGAAATTGATAAAATGTTTTAAAGGTTCCCCTTTTTCGTTTTTGTTCCACAGAAGGCCCCTGCGGTTACACAAAAGCACAATTTACCGTCGGGGAACGAGAGGATAAGAATGGGACTGCAAGACCAATCAAGTGAAAGGAAAGAGCATCTTCAGGACAAACCTTGAGGCTTGAGTGGTCTTTGGGATACTCATAGATATGATGTAATGACGTGGCAGGGCCAAAGATTTACACGTTTTTAGCATCATCCTCTGCTGATGTGGGAGAATTTAACCCAATGGGCTTTCGTCAAGTAATACCAATGACAAACAGAGGGGTTGTTAAACTGATGAGTAAGCCGTCCAGCCAGGCGCTGACCACCGTCAAAAGTATATAAGTTGACTACGTTTTGACCGAAATGCAATCTTCTCCAATTCTTTAAAACGTGGCAGTACAACAGTGCTAGGTGGAGATATCAACATCTGATAGTTGCTGCATCCAACCATCCATATCAATCAGCTATAAGAATTGTCTCATTTAATAATGAGACTGGTCGATTGTAGGCAGAGCGGGTTAGATCCGAGAGGGTTTTTCTGGTTCCGATACCAAATAAGCACTCTTTGAAGGAACTATTGGATTTGGAAGGGAGTTATTATAGAATTTTAGGCTTGACCAAATGAGACTCTCAGCCGGATCTGTTGGTATGGAAAAAATTTGGCTTCAACCATGTTCCTATTGCCCCCAATAATAGGCACCAACTTGAAATAATTCCTTTCCCCTTTGGATTCATACTTATCCCTTTGGGTTTTAATATTTTTTTAAATATCTTCCAGGATTCTATGTCCACGCCTATGGCCTATGACTGGGGCAACAAGAACATGGCTACAACCCGGGCAGCAGCCAAGTTTTGTTCTCTTGGTATAGATTTCAAGCATATCCTATTAGGAGATAATGTCGACATTTAATATTTTAAGCACATAAGCATTAATTAAGTGCCAGAATATTAAGAATTAAGTTATAGTACCCCTTGAGAAAAAATATTGAAGGCCTTTATATAAGCATCAACACTAATACACACTTGAGGACCAACACTAGTGATTATTGATCTTTTATTGATCGAAATGATGAAATTTATATACAACCATAATAAAGTCAGCCTTCTCTCAACTTAATGGAGTGGATTACATGAATCCAAACAAAGAAAGTAGGAAAAAACTGTGATCTAAACAACAGAAAAACAAAAGAAAGGAAAACGACAAATGGAAGATAGAAAAATAAAAGAGAAATGAAAGACGAAAGATTATATTTTCAATCCACCACCACTAGATAATATATATGGTGAATTAGTTATTCTTTTGGGTTTATGAATATAATTGCTTGTTCTAAGCACTAAGCAGAGGAGGTGAAGTTAAAGTTGGCGCATGTGGTTTGCCTAAAGAGCAGAGATGAACTGAACCCAAGCTTTGAATTGGCTAGATTGAACTGCAACAGGTTGTCTTCCAACTGATACCCACCAATCACTATAGATGTCCTGGGATTCGACCCTCCATCCATGAACCCAAGACAGAGCACATTATTGCCCACCTGAACCATCGAGTTTGCCCCAAAGATCCTCCAGTACACATTCTCGCTCTCCAACACCAAATCGATCGTCGGCACCGCCGGTCCAACTCGTGTGCTACCGACGTTCTGCGAGCTAAAGCACACCCCAAATGGTGACACAGCCCCAACTCTGGTGATGTTCCTGGCCACCGCCGCCTTAATGAAAGCCTTTGTAACGGCTTTATAAATTGATGTCTCCATCACGGTGTATGGATTGACGGTGCTGATCTTGGTCCCACCGTAGCCATCACTGCTGTTGATGGACAACAAGGATTTGTTGAGTGGTACAGCATTGCCGCTGACATTGATGGAGTTGACTCCGATGAAGTACTCCGCGGAAGCATCACCTGATGAGTAAGCCGATGCGGTGCTGACGGGGTTGATGTATAGTTTGGTGTAGATGAGATTCGTGGAGGCATCAACGTTCTGGAGGAATTTATAGGGTCCACTACCGAAGAATAAGACACCGTTGGATGAGGTGGAAGACGAGAGACAGATAGCGAATGTCTTGTTGAAGCTAAAAGCGGAAGCGAACTGAGAGGGTAAGGAGATGCGGGTTCGACCCAATCCAGACATTCCTTTTGCGCCGCTGGCGAGGCCTTCCAAGAGGGAGGTAGGGGCGCAAGCGAAGAGGAATTTAGATACGGTCACCACCCGACCAGGGGTGGATCCATCGGTGGATTGGATTGAAATCACGTCAGAACCGAGTTGTCCGGTGGTGGCGGTGCGAGTGACGGTGTTGTCTATGATGACACCGCAGGTGTTGTTGTTGCAGCCGGGCTTAGGAGCAGAATAGCATTCGCTGCACCCGAGGGAATTAGCGAGGGAGCATTGGGAGGAGTGGCAACGAGCCGGGTAGTAAGTGGATGAGTTGTAACCTTGATCGCAATCAACCCATAAGGACTGCCCTCCCAAATCGACGACGACAGTGACGGACACGAGTGGTGTCCTCTGGTTGATACGGGTGAGGTATTGGAGTGTGGAAGCATCTTTGGAGATAGGAAGGACCAGTGCCTTGGGGCGGAAGGAGTGTTTTGCGTTGGACAGAGAAGCGAGGAGCAGCACAAGTAGAGAAGATGAGAGCAGGAATTGGAGAGAAGGAGGAGCCATGGTTTTTTGTTTCCTACTTTAGTGTGTAAGGCTTTTCTTTCTTTTTATAATTTGCATTCTACACCGACGCGGGAGTACGTCAAGGAAGGCGACTCTGTTTACGAACAAGGAAGATGAGGAGGGGGGGTGTTGAGAGATAAAGTTTGACTTTGACTACCAGATACACTATGAGTGGATGAAGATTATTGACTTTACACGTGTGTGATTGTTTGTCTAGTCTAAAGATTGAGCTGGCGAATGGAAGGGACGTCGGAACCATTATCTAATAATCTAATACTATATTATATATTATGGTAAAGCAGCTGTAACGGGAAAAAGAAAGTCTTGTCTCATCTGAATCACAATGCAAACTTTGTAAAACCTCAGATTAGATAGACTTAGCACGTGGTGGGTTTCGGTGGACATGTGGGCCTCTCGGAGTGATAAAATCTATTCTGTAAGAATATTTCATCTGAACAGCTATAAATCGTTCACGTGCACTCACGTAACATGATGATTTTTTATTTTTTTCGGTAAGAACATATAACGTGATCACCACTAGGCACTAGCTATCAACCCCAAGGCCCAAGCCCGCCTTAATTAAGAACAAAAAACAAGAAACACAAAAGCCAAGCCTAGTGATCATGACCTCTGCATTTGGCGTTACTTTTGAATTTTGAAGATGTTATCTATTGAGGGATGTGGGCAAAGGAAGTATGTGAATCTTAAGATATTATTATATGGGGCTGGGGGACATTTAAATTTGAATGGTTGTATTGAGTTGAATGAAGAGAACGGGATGCATAATTAGTCAAGATCCAGGTGCTAATATCTTAATTAATTAGTTTAACTATTTACAGTTGAGATTTGAGAATAGGAGACTTTTGTCATCGAATGTTATGAAACCAAAACCCATAGCCTTTGGGGTAGAAAAGAATATGGCATATGAGAAATTGAGAAGATGAGATAACACTCAATAGGTACTTGTTGAGCACAGGATGATGTAGTGTTTGTGATAGAGTAGGAAGTATGGGGGATAGATCTCATTCTAGCGCTCACGATCTTCGAATCTTCAAGGTAATGAAAACCCCAATTACAACAAAGAAGAAGAGCAAACAATGAAATTTGATTCATAAACTTTAAGATGATCTTATTTTGTTCCAAATGATCTTAATATAATAAGGGTCAGATTACAAAGCAAAAGAAGATCTTAAAAAACAAAAAAGGAAACGAAATAATATAAGAAAATAAAATAGGAAACTAATATTCCTAAATCATGCACAAAACTTTGGAGGTTGCATTCACCCCTTGAACGTGCAAATTTGGCTTCGAAATCTCCGTCCAATGAATAAATCCATTGAATAGATTGTAGAGAACTGACTAATGTTTCTGAAAATGTATTATGGCTCTCGTAACTCCGCCTTAGCAAAAAGTTATGACCCTCGGAAGTTAAGCTAGAAAATTAATATCTTTGGTCTGATTGGATGGATTTCTGCCAGTCCAATTGATTTAGGATCTCTTAAAAAAATCTTCTCCACATCAGTACCTCCCACTTGTGAAAAACTCGTCCTCGAGTTATGATTTGAATAAAATGGTGTCGTAGGAGAGAAGTACTCATGCAGATCCACAACATTGAAGGCCTTCAAATGTTGGAAGGAAGATCCAATACATAAGCATTGTCATTACTTTTCTGCAGAATCCTGTAAGGCCCATACTTCTTATGTTTTAGCTTAACAAAGGGACTGTCTAAATGATATGCCTATAAGTTTATTAAGAACTTAAAATCCCCTTCTTCTTTTTTTTTATTGTAACTTGTCTTATTCTCAAAATAATTTGAAAATAACTTTTCATTATGTAACTATGGTAGCAACAAGAACAACTAATAATGACACCAACTATTACAATATTAGTGGTGATTGGTGAATGAGATTCAAAATGATTATGTAGATTTCTTCTATAGTTTCTTGAGTTGCCATTTCTCATGCAACTTTGGTGCCTATTTTCGAAATACTTTGCTTTCTTCATAAAGAGGTTCATTTTTGAAGACATAGATTAGTTCACTCTGGAGTCCAATCACTCCTAAATTTGGGGTTCAGATCGATTTCATTGTTTAAGGTTAAGGTTTCATGGATAATGCTTATATTCAAGGTTCATGATTTAAGAGTGAGTTAATATTTTAAAGTTTAGGGATTAAGGCTTAACCTTCTAGTATTTAAGTTTGAGATTTTTTTAAAGTGTCAAATTATTTGTAATCTTACTCTTTTGCCCTTCTAATATAACATGTTTTTTTTTCCTTTAATTTTCAATGAAACAAATCATGCCAATCCACATGTGTACTCGAATAATATGCAAGACAATGATAAGTCATTTTGTAATTAATTTTACAACCTGTTAAATTTTTGAGAATAAGATAAAAGATAATCAAAAAATATGTCAAATTCTAAATACAACAATAAAGATGGTTTTATATTGTTTTTTGACAACGATGAATAGAAGGTTATAAATGGTGAGAACCTTGGAACTGGGCAGTTGAGATCTATTTATGCAATCAAAGAAAAACACAAACGAAATGACTGCCTCACATTGAAACACATGGCGGGATGAAATGACCACCCTCGCGATTAGACACATGGAGAGTGAAATGATCGACTTGCACTCCCATGAAATGTGAAATGATGCCCCTATTGATGCTTCCACAGTGCTCCCATTGGCTCGCGCAAGGGCCATTCTCCCCCACGAGAAACACTTCCCCAAAATCAATTTTAGAATTTTTTAGTTTTTTGGTTAAACGACTGAAGGTGGTCATATATATTACCCATCTCTTGTATTGGTTTGAACCTTTAAGCAATCCAAGTATTTGAGTGCACCATCTTTTTCCCTGTTTAATATTATAAGAAAACACCATCAGGTAGAATATTGGGTCTGATCAGATTGGCCCAAAAAATTAACCGTTGCCATTCCAGAGGAGGCTTGCTAGAACATACGATACAAGATAGTTCATTCTATTGATACAGATTACAAATCCTTTTTGGATTGAAAAAACCAAGAAGAAGAAGAAGAAAATTATCTTTGATATGAGGATCCTCCAGGAGAGGGAGAGCAAGTTGTTTGTCTGGTCAATAGTGAGGAAGAGAAGCCTAATCTAGAACTGGCAAGATCAAACTGTAAAAGATTATTCTCCAACTGATATCCCCCAACTACGATCGAGTTAATGGGTCTCCATCCCCCGTCCAGCATAGCCAAGCAAAACACATCCTCCTTTACCCTCACCATTGAATTTGAGCCCCAAATTCTCCAATACACCATCTCACTCTGCAACACCAGATCAATGGTCGGCACTACCGGCCCTGTTCTGGCACTAACAATGTTTTTTGAGCTGAAGCACTCCTGAAAAGGTGGTACAGGTGCTACTCGAGTCATATTAAAGTTGTTGATCGCTGCTTCACTGAAAGATTTTGTGACAGCAACAAAGATAGATGTTTCAATTGTGGTGTATGGGACAGCTGTGCTTATCTTTGTTCCTCCTCTGCCTTCTCCATCTATCGATAGCAAAGATGAATTCAACTGTACAGATTTTCCATTGATCGTGATCGATTTCACTCCGATGAAGTAATCGGCGGAGGGATCTGGACCTGCAACTCTCCGTTCATTAGAATTTGCCGTGATCAGTGGAGTGTACATCAGATACTTTGAGGCATCCATGTCAGATTGCAACATGTACGGCCCATCACCGAAAAAAATAACACCTTGTGAAGAGGAAGGCGGCAAGCAGATGGCGAATTTCCGGTGGAAGTCAAAGACTGCAGCAATTTGCGATGGAAGTGAGATTCGGTTACTTCCAAGGCCTAACATTCCTTGGGCGCCGCTGGCCAGGCTACTCAATAACAAATTTGGGGCACAAGAGAAGAGGAATCTTGTGTGGGCGCTAGCGTTGGATGGGTATGTGAAGTGAAGGATATCTTCCACAAGCTCCCCAGCTGATGCCTTGTGGGATATGGGGTTTTGTGGATATAAATGACAGATTTCATCGTCTTTGTTGTTGTTGTTGCTGTTGTTGCAGTTGCAGAACCCACCTCCGGTAGTTCTGGCGGCAGAGCATTGGATGGAACGGCACCGGACAGGGAAGTAGGATTGGGAGACGAAGGTGGAGTGGCAGTCAAGCCATAAGAAAGGACCTCCAACATCTAGAACCAGCTTGAGGGAGATAGGTGGAGTACCTTGAGCAATGTGGTGGGTTATATACTGGAGAGTGCTTTCATCTTTCCAGATAGGAAGGGGTAGAGAGTCTGGAGCGGCAGATTCTCGTCGGGCTTCGGAGAGAGTGAAGAGGGATAAGAGGAAAAAGAAGAAAAGGGTTTGAAGAGTAGGGGTGGTGGTAGCAGTAGTAGCCATGGAATGGAGTAATCGAAGACGAAAGAATGATGTGAAGTGAAGAATCGAAGAAGAGAAGAATGAGATGATAAGTAGGAAAGATTAAGGAAGAAGGAAGAGAACCTTTCCACCTCAGCAGAACAATAAATAGATAAGGACTTTGACGCTTTCTCCATTCCCAGCGGTCCACTTAAAAAATGTTGAATGGTTTACTCGTATGCCGTATATCCAACTGGGAGATTCTTATCACGTGTTTATCACTTTGGTTTGGACTTTTAAAATTTTTTTTTTTATATGATATGTAGCTAATACCTACCTAATCTTTCCTAAATCTTACCAAAGTCCCGAGTCAAGATCATCGTTGGAACTTATCCGGTTCAGCTGGTTGGTCGAAATCGAAACAGGTATAGTATAGCGATGGGAACAGGAACAAAAGTATCTGGTTCAACAATCGCCCTCAAACCCTTTTTTGTCTTTTATTTGAACAGGAACAAAATTATCTGGATTGCATTCCAAACACAAACACAGCCTAATTGTACATGTACTTTTAGGCATTCCCTAAATTTCCCTCTAACAGTGCAATTGGTCGGGTTGTACTAGATTCTTTTAAAACCCCAGTCCAACCCAAAGTTCCCTTAATTCAGCCTATACCCAGCTTTGTCTGGATCAACTTGGATGGGCAAGGCCGGGTTGGCCTGATTGACCCTAGCTGCCTCTAAGTATTGTTCTAAAGAATTGACCAAAAGGTGTATTAGATCTATATCATTTATATGTAACTATGCATTGTACTATTGTATTCTACTAAATTATTAGATATATAATTTACCCCCAAAAAATTATTAGAAATATATACTATTATTTTAAATATGGGGAAAAGAACGTGACTAGGTAGCATGGCCTGTGTGACTCTTGCACCTAGACATTTACCATGCTGCCCCCATGAAAGGCAGAAATTCCACCTATGATGACGCTTGTGTGCATCTCCCATTGGTCAATGCGTGTGTATAGACTCTAGAGGCCTAGGCAGCGATCCCTTTCCCTTTAAATATATTGGACCAAGCCTGGCTCAAACAAAGGCCTAAGCCCAAGCCCAACCAAGCCTGACCTTGGGCCTAGAAATTCCAACCTAAACCCAATTTATGGGCTGAAAACCCCAGTCCATGCGGTTCGGTGGGCACAGGAAAAAAAAACAGAGAAAGTGTTCCCTGCACTGAGGGCAGATGCACCCAAACACATGGGACGTGATCAAAATGATGGGTCTGCCCCTGAATGACCCAAATGACATCCACATCCCACTCCATGTGTGGGTACGCCCTAGTGTGCTCCCGGAGAGAGAACATTGTCCCTTTAAAAAAAAGAGCAATAATTTCAAGATTTTTTTTAAAAAAAAATTCCGGCCTATCAAGGTGAATTATATTCAGGAATAAATTTCCCAAATCTAGGGCAACCATGAAAATTAAAATTACTACCCTCTGCTCCTTTTCTATCCGGAGACATAATCGCTAACCAGTTTCAGAAATGGCAAATCTTCTGGGAAAATACGTTTGAAGTAAGTACCCACAACATTTCAGAAACTGCTAACGTTTCAGGCCCCAAATGAAATACACATTATCCCCCTCTATTCACATTTCAAACACTACACCGGCCTGCTTTGTTCTTTATTTCTTTCTTTTTGATTTGCTTTGGATCAAGATTCAAGACACTAGGTCCTTTAGTTGATTGGCTTTATTCAATTTATTACAAAATAACCAGCTTCACCGACCTCCAAGCAGGCACCATTATTATCAGAATTAATTCAGAAAGCTTTAGTGAAGTCATTCTCAATCATCGACGCCATGGCCCTCCTCTCTACCTCCAATTTCTTCTTCTTCTTCTCCTTAATATTCTTCTTCCCTCCCTACTCCTCATACTTTGCAGTCTCTCTACCAACAGCACTTCTCATTCCCATTACGAAAGGCCTCTCCACCCTCCAATACACAACCATAATCAAGCAGAGAACGCCTCTGAAACCCACAAAGCTAGTCCTGGACTTGGGTGCTTCTTTCAACTGGGTCAACTGCCAGAAGAACTATCAATCCTCTACTTACAAACCCATTTTCTGCAATTCCTCCCTCTGCGCTTCCCTCAAATCCTTGGCTTGCTCCAACTGCTACGAACCCCCTCGTCCAGGCTGCGCCAACGACTCCTGCGCACTCTTCCCAGAGAACTCCGTGACTCGGGACTCCACCATAGGCGACGCCCTCATCGACGCCATCGCCTTGCCCACCACCGATGGATACAACCCGGGTCGACTCGTTCTCATTTCCGATTTCGTTTTCTCCTGTTCTCGAACTTTCCTCCTCAAAGGCCTGGCCAAGGGTGTCGCCGGGGTTGCCGCGTTGGGTCGATCAAATTTCTCCCTCCCGGCGCAGATTAGCACCACCTTCTCTTCCCAGTACTTGTTTGCGCTTTGCCTGTCCGGTTCATCCTCGTCCACGGGTGTCGCTTTCTTAGGCACTGCTGGGCCCTACGTGTTCCTTCCACAACAGGTGGACCTCTCCAAATCACTGATCTACACATCGCTCATCCTTAACCCCGTCAGTGACACCGTCATCACCTATTACGGCCAGCCGTCCGATGAGTATTTCATAGGAGTCACAGCTGTTAAAGTAAACGGAAAGGCAGTGCAGTTGAACGAAACACTCTTAGCCATCGATGATGAAACGGGGTTCGGTGGGACCAAGATGAGCACCGTAGTACCTTACACCACCATGGAGAGTTCCATCTACGAGGTTTTCACGGAGGCTTTCATCAGTGAAGCCGCAGCACTGAACCTCACTGTGATCAAACCCGTGAAGCCGTTCAATGTGTGTTTTCCGGTGGATGAGGTGGGGAGCACAAGGGTGGGACCAGCGGTGCCGACCGTGGATCTGGTGATGGAGCAGAAGGAGAATGTGTTTTGGAGGATATTTGGGGCGAATTCGATGGTGAAGTTAGGGGAAGAGGGAGAGGAGATGTGGTGTTTGGCTTTCGTGGATAGTGGGAGAAATCCAAGGACATCGATCCTGATAGGTGCTCATCAGATGGAGGATAACCTGTTGCAGTTTGATGTAGGGTCCAAGAGGCTTGGGTTTAGCTCTTCGCTTCTACTCAAGCAAACCACCTGCTCTAACTTCAACTTCACATCCTCCTCCTCCTCCTCCAACAACCGTTAGATCACCTGCAGTATTCACTTTGTTTGCTAGTCGTTCGATTTGTTTTGTTTACAACCATTTTCCCATAAAACAAACATGACTTTATTAGGGGGGAGTGAACTTGCGAACTTGATTCTTCTTGATAACTTCTCTGACAATCTAATAATATATATCATGGGCTTGGCCCAAAATAAGGGCCAAGCTGGGCTCAATCTTCAGCATAAAATTCGGTATTTCGGTGGGCTGGTCTTGTTCTTAGAAGCTTGACTTTTCTACAGGCCCACGGGAGTGTAGATTTTTAGATGGCAAAAGTTCATTTGGACATGTCATCCTAAAAGTTTATCAAGATGGCTTATCAATTTTTAGTCACGTGTGGGACGGTGTGGCAATCTTGATCATTTGATAAATATAGTTCAAGGGCCGGGTTAGATTAACAACATGTCAAATTTCTAGACTCTTTTTTTTTTTTTTTTTTAAGAGTAAACAGAGAATTTAGTGATGATGAGAATGTGTAGAGTCGGTGGCTTCACTTAAACAAAGGTTATGAAGCCACAGAATGGTAAACAGCCAATCTGTTATACACATGATAGACATCAAATACCCTCCTCGGGTGTTGCCGTGTTGTCCTTGTATGCTGATGAATCCATTTTTTTTCCTAGGGGGTGTGATAGGTACCTATTCTATGGGAGAGGGAGGGAAGATGAGAACCATGAGTAAGGGTGTTAAATTGTTCGGTTTCAGTTAAATGGTTCGGTTCGGTTCGGTTTGACTAGTTGATGTTAGAAATCGTAACCAAACCGTTTAACTAAACCTTCTCATTATCAAAACTTGGACTGTTTGGTAAACGGTTTTAAAATGGTTTCAGTTAAATAATTCTTTACAGTTTTACACGGGTTCAATTAGACGGTTCTATATACATTTACTACTCTATTTACTGATACTAGTTATGAGTTAATAGTTATTACTTATCATTTATTAAGTTATTAGTTTTTTTTTTTTTTTTTTGTGGAAAAAGATATCATTAATGAAGAAACGTGACTGCTTAGTAGTTGCTACTTGCTAGGTTTTGACTTTTAATTTATCAAAAAAAAAGTTAAGTTTTTAAACAGGTAGACAGTTTGGTTATAATCGGTTTTAATTGGATTACACGATTTAAAACCGTTGGACTAATCAGTCAAAACCAAATCGAACCGATTAAATAAATAGTGTTATTTCTAAAATAATAATCGGACCATTTAATTAAACGATCTGCCGGTTTTGGTTTAAACGGTTCGTTTCGATTTCGGTAAATGGTTTCGGTTTAGTTTTGACACCCTTACCCCCATGAGGCTGGAACCCAAGACTTCATAGTAAAGTGGGCTACCAACTATGCTAGGTAGTTGTTTAGACTTTTCAGCTTTGCTATCACTAAAGAGTGGAGATGAGAACAATACTATCTTTTTCAGAGCAAATATATCTTTTGTGTGCTAGTTCGCAATAGATCAACCAATCTAAGTCAATCACCATAAACTATATCGATCACCACTCCTGATTTGATTCTGCAACTCTATAATCAAGTGGATCTTGTAACTTCTAAAGGTGTTTATACACATCTAGGGAGAGGATTAGGTATGCTACCAGAAACAAGCGACATACACCAATCATAGGGCTGGACATAGGAGGGAAAAATATCTTCTTCTTTTTTAAAGTGTATGCACCACACAAGGTCAAGAGATTGATACTCCTGGATTGCTTTTGTGCCATAAAGACACTTCTCTCGCCTCGTCCCCCCTTGGTAGTTGTAGTATTCTGTTGGCTTGTCTTAGCCTTCCCTTCTAACTTAGATTATATTAGGACTGACCCCCCAAAAAAAAAAAAATAAATAAATAAATATTTGAAATTTTGACAGAGCCATCCTTCCATGGAAAAGGATCTTATGCAGCCGTGGCGGGAGCTGCACATGTGCAGCACCGCTAAACGACAGCAAAAACAGGAGTAAGGTAGTCGTTTCATAGGTGGGTCCCACCTGGGCCCCACATGTGAAATGAACACCTCCCCCCGTATTTGGGGTGGTTTTTCGAGCTGCACAAGATCCAACTCCTCCTTCCATAGCCTTAACTTGAGATAATTTACAGCACATGGCATGAACAGCCTTATTAATTGCAGAGTACCGGCCAGTCTTCAAAGGGTTTCTGATTCTTCTCTTCAAGAGTAATTCAGTGACAAGAGGCAAGCACTTGTACTTGTGTATAATATTTCATTTCACACAGAACAATAAGGCTCCAGCTTTTAGCTGTGAGTTGGTGTGAGGGGGCTTGTCCTTCTAACCTTCCCTCCCCCTTAACCCCGTAGCATTATTCATTCCCTCACGGGCATTACCTCGTTTGGCTTACTATTCTATACTAAATGGTTTCAGTCACCTTGTCTCTGTGTGTTCATTTCCCCATAATAAATATATAAATAAAGTCTATGTGCCCAACAAGAACCCCCCAACTACCTCGGCAAAGAAACCCCTATGGCTTCAATTGTATATTCCGTACTTGCCATTTTGGAGATTGAATTGGGTGTATCATCCCTACTCCATCATCATCATCATCATCTTGGGATGCATTAATCAATCACCGATTAGTGATTCCCATATAGGAGATCTTTCAAAGGGCAGGCTTCGGTGCAGTGATAAAGTTGCTCCATTGGGACTTAGTGGTTGAGGATTTAAATCGGGAATTAAATAATCTCTTCACGAAGTTGGGGTAATGCTGCATATATATGACCCAAAGGCTGGCAGGAATGTTCCTCTGTAAGACTGGCCGCCACTGAAATGGGATTTTAAAAGTATTTTAGAAAATACTAAAACCTAAGAAAGTATTTATGAACCCAAAGGGGAAGTGAATTATTCTATTTCTTTAGCTGCCAGCCTTGTACAAGTGTAGCTGCAAATTTTATTTTTTTTTTGTTTCCATTTTAAATGGGTTTTAGCTATAATCTAGGAGCCCCAATAACGAGTATTAATAATTTTAGGCATTCAGATATGCATGTGTTTTCAGAAGAAAAAAAGATCCTCTCCAATGACATTTAACCATTAGAGTCGGGATGGATGGTGTGCGATTGACTATGGTGGTTAAATGTCATTGGAAAGGATTTGGACTCGTGTTCTCAACGTAGTAAATACGTAGTAAATACGTAGATTTGCATGGGATGAAAAGAAATTATTAGAAAGATAGAGATCATATATATAAATGATGAATAGGGGAGAAAGAAAATACGGGTAAGAGTTTTTCATTGCCCAGGTGAAGAGAGAATCTCTTCATCTATGCTGATTTGATGCTATGAGTGGAACAATTCTCATATAAAAACTTTGACCCATTATAGTGATGAAGGTACGAAATATCCTTCATTGGTCAAATCATAAAGGTCAGATCATGTGGTTGAAGAGATTTTGTCTTCACCTCGAGAGTGAATGAAAAAATACTAAGTCTAAAAAAACTAGTAGTTAATATGTAATCCGCAATAGCTAACAGTTATTTAGTTTCTCATCATCAGCCCATAATGTAAAACTTTTCTCTCACTTCTCACTCCTCACTACATCCATGGGGCCACCAAAAGCGCCCCTGAAACCGGCCGGTTCTCTCTCAACTTTCCCACACAGAGGTTCAGAGAAAATAATTCACTGGAAGAGAGAGAGAGAGAGAGAGAGAGTGCATGGTGGAGACAAGGAAGAAGAGTAGATGCGCGAGTGCATGAGAAAGATGAGAAAATTGGTTCCTCCAGCAGCTTGTTGTGCATTTTTAAGATCTCAGGTGGCCCACGTAATGATCTCATAATAGTAAACGTGAGATGTAATCATATATACGTGATAGAACGAGAAACTAGAGAAAGTAAGAGAGAGAGAGAGAGAGAGAGAGAGAGAGAGAGAGAGAGAGAGACTCACGAGACTGCAACATAAGCATTTAATGAGAAGTAGAGAGATGCAAGAATGAGTAGCATTGCACCGAGATGAGTCTCTGTTCTCTTATCCTGTAATTGGTATATAAATAGAGAGAGAGAGAGAGAGAGAGAGAGAGAGAGAGAGAGAGAGAGAGAGAGAGAGAGAGAAAGATGCAACCAGCATGAGTAGCAGGAAGCAAAAGGCCGCCGCACAAGAATACGAAATAGATCCGAATTTTAATTTGAATACCTAAAAAGATGTCTCATATAGCTGTGGAGAGGAAAAGGAGAAGGCAAATCAACGAGCATCTCAAGGTTTTACGCTCTTTGACTCCATGCTTCTATATTAAAAGGGTAACCCCCTCTTCTCTCTCTCTCTCTTGCTCTCTCTTTCTTCTTTGTATATAAAAACCCTAAACCTTGTGATTGTGTGAAACAAGGGTGACCAAGCATCCATCGTAGAAGGAGTAATAGAATTCATCAAAGAGTTGGACCAGGTTCTTCTATCTTTGGAGTCCAAGAAACGAAGGAATAGCATAAGCCCTACCCCTAGCCCTACTCCTGACAGTTCCTTTGGGCTTGAAAATGTTAAAGAGATGGGGGCGTGCTGCAGTTCTCAGGTTGCAGAAGTTGAAGCTAAGATCTCTGGCTCCAACGTAGTTCTTAGAACTATATCTAAGCGAATTCCTGGTCAATTTCTCAAAATTATAACCCTATTAGACAAACTTGCTTTCGAAATCCTTCAAATCAACATCAGCACCAAGGAAGACACTGTTTTATACTCATTCCTTATTAAGGTATGTTAAAACTATACTACTCTTAATTATAACTTTATTTTTTATCTTAAGGGGAGAAAGAACGCTACCTGGTCGTGCGCATGCCTAGACACATAACCTCCTTGGGGCATGTGGAAATGGCAGCCCCAAGGCACCTCAAGGCGGTTATGTTTCTAGGCATGGTAGCTTGCTATTCCCCTTATCTTAATTACCCCATTGAAAGAACTAACAGCTCTTCTTCTTCCTCTAAGATTAGTGAACGGATGAATACAGGAGCAAACTTGTCTGTGGAGGAACAAATACATTAATTCAAGACAAGTAATCATTAACTTTTATTACCTTAAAACAAATTAAGACTCTCAAATATATATAGAAACCAATTAAACATACTAAGCTACCTCAATTGAGACAAAGATCGGAAGCTATATATATGCTTCCTTGCACTTCTCTTTCTTTATGTTCAAATTGAGTTTGAATTTTGATTGTCGAGGAACCCTAAAACTGGAAGTAAAAGTTACAGCTCTGACCAATTATTAGGCTAATTACTTGCTGCAACCATTGTTTTTCTAATGCATGGTTCCACACTGGTTAATCCTTGGGTCTATTATTCAAGGGAAGTGCAATTTGACCATATGATGGACTTGTGTTTCTATATTTTACTGTTTAATTAGGAGAATATGTCCATTAATTTTTCAACCTTAAGGACTGAGCTACAAATATGGCACAATGATTTAGATGGGTTTTCACTTTCTTCTCCCTCACAAGCTCATTCTTTCCCTTCATTTTTTTTTTTTTTGATAGATAATTGAAATTTCATTAAAAATAAGACAATTTTACAATCTTTGATAAATATAATGATTGGCATCATTTTGAACAAGAATAGCCAAATCTGACAAGAAAGCACTAGAAAAAATAACCAATTACTAAAAAAAAGAGCAACCCAGTGCACGAGGCTTCTACTAGTGCAGGGTCTCCATAATAGAGAGAAGCAATATAATCTGCTGGCTGATTCATCTCTCTCCAAATATATTGAATGTCATAGAAACAAACATAAAACTCAAAAGAGAAATAGCACTCCCCAGGTATGAAGAAAATATCCTTCTTTTTTTAAAAAACAAAAAAACTTTCATTCAATGCTCATGTGATCCCTAAAGAATTGTCTTCACTAAAACCTCTTAGAATATATTGAAATTACATTAGATAATATAGCCCTTTATCAATAAAATGATCTCCATTTAACTCTAATATCAATTTGGTTCACCTCTCTATATCCCCTTGTTTTCTTATATATGGGCAGATTGGGCTCGAATGCCAGCTTAGTTTGGAGGATCTAGTTGTTGAAGTTCAACAGAGCTTCTGCCAAGATGTTATTTGTGTGAATCAGAGTGGTTTGTAAGATTGATCAAACATATGTGCTAATGAGAATGTTGCAGCTATACAAACTAGAACAATTTATTTCTTGTGCATACTTGAGATACTCAGTGGTGACACAACTCTTTCTACTCTTCAAAGATATCCAATAGAGATAGAGAAGGAAAGTGTGACCCTTGTGCAAGGAATGATAAAGCACCAAAAAATCAATGCAGACTTGTCTCTTCTCCTATATATATATATATATATATATATATATATATATATATATATATATATTATTTTTTTTTTTGCTTTTGAAAAAATCTTGTTGTAATAAAATTGGTGAAAAAAAAGTTGTAATCTTATTTTCTTTCCCCTTTTAGTACTGCACACTTTGTTTTCAATGTGAGGTGATAAATCTTGTTATTTCTTATGGACAATGATAGTTTTTTGAAATGCCATAATGTTAAATCACTTTCAAATTATTTTGAAAATTAAAAAAGTTACAACTTCTCACTTCACCACTTTGGTGACAACCAATGCACCTTTTTCTTTTCTTCCTTATTGACAGGGAAGTGTAAAATTTGCTTTAAGAGGCTTTTTGGGATGACTGAAAGAAAAGTCTGTACCACTTATATTGAGGTTCCATACCATAGAGAGGTAATCAAAATTGGTAGCAAAGTGTATTTGTCGATTAGGTTTCTTTGACAAAGTGACCTACCTTCTTGTCATTCGTCAGATTTAGTTGTTGTTTATGCAATTGTTATTTCAAGTACACATGTGAAATGATAGGATTTTACCCTTTTTGAAAGGGAAAAAAAAATATAGTTGAAACAAAACAATTACTGTTTCAACTACATTAAAAGTTGAAACAACTACTAAGTGACCTCCGATTATGTGCTTTATTGGCTTCGAAAAAGCATAAGCAAAGCCTGGGCAATTTCTATTCAAAAATTGAAACAACTAGTAGTTGAGAATGGGTTAAAAGTTTGATTCTTCTTACTCATAATCAGCATATAGAAAGTTATTACCATTTGCAGTTATATCTCCTTTGGTGAAATAAGAAATGCTTAACACCAAAGGTTATGTGATCTCGCAATCAAGCACCAATGAAGAATTTATTTTTAAAATTTTTTTTATTCCCATAACTTGTTCATATTGGGTTATGAGTTATCATCTGAGAATGCAAAATCAACCTGGAATGCATTCGAAGAATGCATACCAACCACAACTTTAGAAACCGAGTTGAGCAAAATAATAAATCCGTATTCTAAAACAGTAATAAAGCCTCAACTACTCGTCTCCCTTCTTTTGTTCAATGGTATGAACTCAAAATGCATTGCTACGTGATTCCTTGATTTTATTTTTCTGGTTTTCTAATATCTTTTCTGATTTTTTTTTTAATTTATCATATTTATTGCATTAAAAAAATGTGACTCACCTTGATCGGGTTTGACAAGGATGAGTCACCAGGTTTTTTTGAGAGATGAGTCGAGTCAGAAAACCTGATTTTGTAACTATGAATGAAAGAAAAGAAGAGAAAATAAAATTATAACAAGTTGAAAAACCTGATTTTCCAACTGTCATTTTCTGCAAAGGTTCAATGCAGCTGCAATTCAATATGCTTGTAGCTAGCAACTCATGTGCATAAATAACGGCAGAGCAATTCCTTAGACAAGCACATGAGGATTTCAATTGGAACATCAATCATGAAAGGCAAGAAAGCATCTATATGGTATTTTACCTTATACAACATTGGCCAAAGATTTCATACACGGCCATGCAAGCGTGCATGATTGTGTCTCCTCTTACATGGAGTTGGAAAAGACATAAACCCCCTACCCCTATTAAAGCCTCTAAACTCCCGTCCTCTTTTTTTTTGGTAAAAAGAAATACTATTCAATAACGGGACATGAAGAGCACAAGGCTTCTTGATTACAAAGATCCTAAAGCTAGGGAATGGAACACGGCCAAGTTGTCTTACATGCCAAAGACAAGGCCTTCCGAGTTAGGGAATCGACAACACCATTTTCCACCCTACAAATAAAAAAGAATCTACATTCTCTAAACTTAGTCACCAAGTGTTGAATGTCATATTCAATGCCACCAATGGAATTTGGGAGGGGGAGAAGATCTGGATTTGACAAGAATCCCATAAGAGAAGCATTATCAGATTCTACCAAAAGATGAGAGAAGCCTTCTTCCACTGCACTAAGGTGCCTGATCTGACCGCATAAGCCTCCCCAACCAGAATGTCTTCCATTGCACTAGGGAGCCCTGAACTCCCGCCCTCTCACATGCACGGCTTACACAGCCATGCATTAAAACTGTCTCCTCCAACATTTGACAAAATAGTGACTTATAGACTTGAACCCGCATATTTATGCTGACATGCTGGGCTGAATATTGTGCTTACATCCCACAAAGAACATCGTAAAGACTCTAATCAAGGTCTTAACTCATTGATAGGTTGGCTTATTTACTTCTAAATGCCCCTCTAATGCTAACACAACTTGTAAATCCATGTTCCATATTCCGCATCAAGATGGTCAATGGGGATAACATCTCTGATTTAACAATAATAACATGCAGCAAAACAAACTTTATTCAGAAATCAAACTGGAAAATCAAAGCATTGCCTCTTCATAAAATGTGTTATGTTAAAAGGGCATAAAAAATAAGGTCACAAATTATTTGACACCTTAAGACATGTCAACAAGAAAATCCTTGACAAAAAAAGGATAGGGATTCAAACCTCTAATTCTGTATTTCAGTTTGTAGAATCAATTCTTTGAGTCCATAGTAAATAACACTCAAATACAGTCAATACTAGTTATCATCATTTTTCGCAGCCGTCACTTGCTGTATGGACTCGGCATGATTGAAAGATGCAAATGTGCAGCAACAATCAACCAAGCACCGAGATTTGCAGCAGCAATTGATTTCAACAAGCTGATTATATAGTCTGATGGGAAGAAGAAAGTAATCTACTTAGTAAGATAACCTAGACATATATATGACCATGACAGTACTGAGTCCTTGATGGAAATAAAGCAGCTATTAGGAAAACTAGGTGACAATACCTTTTTTGGACTCTTTGATGTCAAGCAACTAACCAAATGTCACCCTTCATAAAAAAGGTTACATCATCCGATCAATGCATCCATTTTTTTACTTATGTTTCATCTAAATGTAACATCAATAATGCAGAATACTCATTACCAAAATGCCATTAAATTCTTACCATCGCAAGAAGATTACATTGATTAAGTAGTCAAAATCTACAGCCAGAGACTATTAAACAAATAGATGAGGCCACTGTTTACTGGGATAATATTTTCCCTCTTTCTATGAACTATATAATTACAAACAAATGAATAACCCTCCTACCTGGGAAAAAATCTGAGGTTTTTTTGCTGCTACATGTAGCTATATGGAAAACCCATCTTAGATTAAAAATAAAATGTTATTGTCACATATGGCAATATGGGGTTAGGAAAGAATGCCTTCGCATACAATAGAGGAGGGACACAATGATAAACTAGAAGGTCCTTGAGTATTTCCTGATTTCATACATTATTGAAGATATGGAAACCAGATCCTTGTTTAGCGTTGATCCACCAACTATGTGCTTGATGCAATCTGTAAGCCTAGTGTAATAGAGCAGCAATTGGGTTAATGCAGCTCTCAATATCTCCATACCACACAAAAAGTTACTGAAAGAAGTGATGACATCCTTGTGCATCAGCTCTATTGCGGCCTTCCATCTACTTGCAAAGTCCTTAACAAGGGGCTCAACATCGGGAACAGTGATGGGCTTCTCTGATGTAGAACTTAGGTCCTCAGCTGATAAAGGTAACATTTAATAAGTTCCTACCATCAATATCCAATAATAGGGATTCATAATAAGGATTCTATTTTAATACTCACATGCTCTTGTCTTCACAAACTTGATTAAATCACCAAAATGCTCCAGCAGTAGTTCTTCCTGTAGAGAAAATGGGGGAAAACTCAAGGTCTAAACATATCTAAATTTCCATGATATATCCTATGTTTTTTACCAAGCAAATAAAACACTAATAACAACTGAAAGCCAGAGAGAAAGGGGGGTGGGGGCAAAATGTAGCTCACAGACTAAACTGGCCGTATATACAAATTAAGGCCTTCTTTTTCCCTAATCAAATTATGAGCAATTCTGTCCACCCTTTTACGTTCCAAGGAGTCAATTTTAAACAATTTCTTCCTTCAATTTTTTTGTTTCAGATCTGTTGCCTTAGGATGATAGGGAAACAGCCAACATGTAGGTTATTGTGACTCAATAAACCACTTAGCTAGTTCAGTTCCTGGGTAGATTTATCAAAAAAAGGTTATGTACGAGTAGAATATTCACCACAAAAATTGCTGTGTTGCTTTTTAGCAGTTCTTCAAAATGCAGCTGTGTCTTTCCACCTTCTAGACCTGCTTCCTGGAAACCAATTTCAACATAAGAGCATAGAAAATAAAAACTCCAGAATGGCAGAAACCCCCTCCCTTTCCCCCCCCCCCCCCCAAAAAAAAAAAAAAAGAAGCACCCATGTGACCTTGACTCAGAGTACTCAGGTTTGGATCTCTAACTGGATGTCACAGGGTGGTAATGTAGTGATCCACAAAGGCACAGCACACCCCCTACTGCTAGAATGTTTGTGTCAGAAAGGAAAATATAGAAAAGCTAGAGGGGGCATGATCAATTGATCAAGTCAGAAGAAAAAGTAAATAAATAAAGGAACTGATAGGATTCCTCAGATGAGGCTTAAGCTTTGTCCACTTGAATCCATCTACGGATCTTAAGATCCATACTTTGATGTCCTTTCTTTTTTCACCACTGATTTTTTCAGGGGCCACGCTGATTTTGGATGGCACAGTTCTTCAATCCCAATGATGTATTCTCCCTGTTCAGGAGAATGGACCACATGATCTGCCTCATGTGGATCTTACAGTTTCTCCAGGAAGTCCAGGCAAAATGAGAAGGAAAAGGTCAACCTTCATCCCTACCTTCAACACAGCAATTGTCATATCATAGTTGTTTATAAGAAAGATGGTTTGCAGCTTTGGTTTAGGGAACATTTTGGCAAGCTTAATGAGCAAGTCATCAACAGCCATCCGCAGTCGTTCCAAGTTCAATTCAAGCTGCATGGATCAAGTAAAGAAAACTTTAACTGATTAATGCGATCGGACTAATTCACAAACATCTTGAACTTTCAACCTTTATAATTTGCTAACCTGCCCATCTCCATATTCAACATTGAGGTGAACAAGTGAGGCTGTGAACTCAGCATAGCGTCTCATTACATAGTGAGGATGAATATCATCCTCCCATAATGTCTTCACATTTGCACAACGCAAGCTGCTGAGATGCATATCAAATACCATCTTAAAACGAGGCCATAGTGCAATATTGACCTGTTCAATTCAATTAAAGATTAGTGCAGTTTTACATAGAAGAAGAATGCCCATAAAAAACTTGTTCAAGAAAAGAGGAGAACAAAAGGAATAAGAAGGTTAATTCAACTAACAGCCAATCTTGTAGTGTTATTCAGAAACATCCAACAATATTCGAGGCCAAATCTTTTGGGTGTTCTAATCATGCTTAGGTTGAGAATGCAAGTCCACATTCTCTCTTTTTTTCCCTTTCGTAACTTTTACCCCAGAAACTAGTTCCATATGTTCAGAAATTTGCATTGCTATTTATGAACATATTCCAACATGGTCTTCAAGTATACATGTTGCTTGGTCTATTGTCTCAACTTAGATAGTGGTGCGGCCTTAGAAATAGGGAAGTTGAAGAGTAATCAATTAAGAGAGAAAAAAAAAAGTTTGAGACACTATCTGACAGAGAACATAACATGAAGCTAGTAATATATCCTACTTACCAAAGCTGATCTAGAAAACAAGATAAGTACCTTGTCTAGATATGAATCCAAGCATGGAATACGCCGGCGGGACATAATTAGCTGAAAAAGAAACATGCTATTTACAATTTTTATTAGAGTAAACAACCTAAAAGCATAAAGATCTAATAAATCCATCAGCAAAGATAAAGAGCAAAAAGCTTCCACTATTAGTAACAAAATAAGCCTCCCACCCTGGATCTATACCAATGTCCCAATGCCCATCCCCAGTAAACTACAACTGCACATTTCCACACCCAAAAATTCAACATAAAAGTTAAAATGGAAACATGAAACCATAAATTTTCTACATGATCAAAAACTATGACTGTCTTTTTGCTTTTGATGGTGCAGCATCTGATCCCTGCCTAGGAAGCCTCAAAGCAATCATTTAGCAGCCTAGGTATTAATAAGGATTCAAGATGCCACTATAACGAACTTCCACTCTGGATACATATCTATCAAGCCTCTTGAAAAAAACCACTCAGTCTTTTCCAACCCACTCTTTGCAAGATAAGAAATCATGATGTGGAACCAGTCCAGCAGAGGATTCTTTTGGTTTGGGCATATATCTTTTGTACTGAGATTAGGCAGTGCATGAGGAGGATCATCAGAATACAGAGACTCATCCTCCATGAATGTAACATGCCGAGAGATATGATGCTTCTTTGTACGAGGATCAAAGCATCGCCGGGGAATACCCGAGGAAAATGCAAAACGCTAAGCTATTCAGTGCCTTCTTGTGGATGCGCGGCAGCTACCATTGCGAATAAGCCTTTACACATCTCCAGGAGACGACATGCGTTCACTGATTACTACATGATGTCATTCAACGCGCTCAACTTCGTCTTCTAGTTTCAGGTTTTTTTTTTTTTTTTTTTGTTGTAGGAGCGCTCTCTGGGCTATTTCTAGCACTGCAGATGGGTAGGGAGTTCAGTTCTGCTACCCACATGGGGACGGGTGGGGACAGATCTGAACCCTCCATGGGGGTGTGGGACCCGCCTCTAGGGTGTGGGACCCATGCCCCATGGAGGGGTCAGATCTGTCCCCACCCGTCCCCATGTGGGTAGCTGATCCGGATTCATGGGTAGGGTAGGGTAGGGTAGGTTCAGATAATGGGCCTACCCTTCACCCTCCTAGGTGGTAGAAACCTTTTACCCTTATCCTCTAGGGCACAGGTAAGAAACTCAAGAGAGTAAGGGTAAGAAATACCATTACCATATAGGGAGAATGTTTACGGCGGGTAAAGCTATTTTAAATTCTGATTCACCTAATTCCTAACACTATTTACCAAATATATGCACAAGATTACATTATTTCTTCACAAAACCTAATAAAAAACCAGAATTAAGGTTAAGTAATGCCATTACCCTATAGGTTTTCTCTGTGTTTCCTATTTAGTTCAGCAACTTAACTATGGGCCTTGGGTAGATTAAGATTAGGAGTGGGCCTAGGGTAGTAGAATGGGCTTGGGCTGGGCCTCCATAAGCAGGCTGGGTTAAACGAAATATAAGTATAATGCAAGTAAATGGGTAAGGAGGGTCAGAATATAACTCTTCATAGTTGTCAAGGTGCTGTGTAGGCGCCTTGGCAACTCTGGTCACCTTGGTCTGATAGGCAGGCGCTTTGG
This sequence comes from Telopea speciosissima, assembly GCF_018873765.1. Lineage (NCBI taxonomy): Eukaryota > Viridiplantae > Streptophyta > Magnoliopsida > Proteales > Proteaceae > Telopea > Telopea speciosissima. The sequence goes on from NC_057923.1 coordinate 60,619,666, forward strand.
TCACCTCGTTGGTATCGCCTTGCGTCCACGCCCCCTCCAACATCTTCAGTTGCCTAGACGCCATGGCCCATGACAACTATGAATCTCTTACCCTTACCCTACCTGATTGGCTAACCGGGATAGAACACTTACCTCCTATTTAGTTACATGATAATACTTACCCTCTTTTGCATGGATCCTTTTGTTTTTTGACCTTTTTCTTGATCTCATGTCTTTCCGCCCTCTTTTTTCTAGGGCGTCCCCCGTATGCGACGCGCCGCGTCGACGCCCAGATGTGGTGATAAGTAGGCAAGGGCAAGTGAGAGGTTTTATGCCAGCCTAGAAACGTAGGATTAGATTAGCTTGCTGGAACATTGGATCCTTAACGGGTAAGAGTCAGGACTTGAAGTTAGAACTTGAAGATGGATCGATTCTAGTAAGAGAGAAGAGATTTACAGCAAACCAGAAGGAGAAGAAGGGGAGAAGAGAAGAGAGGAAGAAGAAGAAGAAAGGTTGGGAGAATAATCGATTATGTGTGTTGAGATGTTCTCAACACACATATTACTTTATTAATAAACTCTTCCAAATTACACAGACCTCCCTAGGGAGGTAAAGGGAAATATAACAAGAAAAGAAAAAATACAACTTGGTCACGTCTTATAACAAGACAATGACAAAACTACCCTTATACAAGATATTCTAACAACTCTAACACTGCCCCTCAAGCTGGAGAATAAATGTCATACATTCCCAGCTTGCACAATAAGGTTCTACATAGACTAGAAGTGAGACCCTTGGAGAAGATATCTGCTACTTGATCATCTGTCTTCACAAAGGGAGTACAAATGCACCCAGAATCCAGCTTCTCTTGGATGAAGTGATGATCAACCTCAATATGCTTGGTTCGATCATGCTGAACTGGATTATGGGCAATGCTTATAGCAGCTTTGTTGTCACAATAAAATCTCATTAGCCCTTCAGTTTCAAAACTCAAGTCTTGAAGAAGTATCTTTAGCCATATAAGCTCACATACTCCATGAGCCATGGCCCTAAACTCAGCCTTTGCACTAGATCTAGCTACAACTGGTTTTTTCTTGCTCCTCCACGTAACTAGATTACCACCCATAAAGGTACAGTACCCAGAAGTAGATTTCCTGTCAGAGACTGAACCAACCCAATCAGCATCTGTGTAGCCTTCAATCTACAAATAGTCATGCCTGGAAAATAGAAGACCTTTTCCTGGACAAGATTTCAAGTATCTAATGATGCGATACACCGCATCCAGATGTCTACTCCTGGGAGCATGCATGAACTGACTCACCACTCAAGCTAGTGGTGTAAATGAATAGCCGAAATCCGTTTTCGTATTTGTGTCCATATCCGTTTAGCACTATCCGAATCCGTTCGAAAGGTAAACGAAAGCGGATACGGATAGGTTATAGCTATCCGAAAAGCTATATTTACATGTACACAGATAAAATATCCAATCCGTATTCGTGTCTGTATCCGTTTAGCACTATCCGAATCCGTCCGAAAGCTAATGGGATGCGGATGCGGATATAGCACTATCCGAGCCGAATCCGATCCGTTTACATTCCTAACTCCAGCTGCATAAGAGATGTCTGGTCAAGTCAAGGAGAGATAGATTAGTTGGGAAATCTTTGATACTTGCATCTATAAGAGAAGAACCGCATTCATCACCAAACTTATGGTTTGGATCAATGGGGGAAGTTGCTGGTTTGGACCCCATCATGCATGTCTCTTTCAGAAGATCCAAGACAAATTTCCTTCGGCAAATTTTGATTCCTTTCCTTAATCTAGATACTTCAATACCCAAGCAGTATTTCAAGAGTCCAAGGTCTTTGATCTCAATCTGTTTAGCCAGATAAGACTTCAATCTATTTATCTCAGCAACATCATTCCCAGTTAGCACAATGTCATCAACATAGACAATGATAGTTGTAACTGTACCATTACCTCTCCTGATAAACAAGGTGTGGTCAGCTTGACTCTGATAATACCCATTCTTTAGGATGGCTTGTCTAAATCTCTCAAACCAAGCCTTAGGAGACTGCTTGAGGCCATAGAGAGCTTTCTTCAAGAGACACACCTTCCCTTCAGCTGAGGGACACTTAAAACCAGGTGGAGGCTGCATGTACACTTCTTTTGTTAAATCTACACTTCTTCTGTTAAATCTCCATGAAGCAATGCATTCTTCACATCTAATTGGTACATTGGCCAATCTTTATTGGCTGCCATTGAAAGAAGAACCCTAATTGAGTTATGCTTGGCTACAGGGGCAAAAGTCTCCAAGTAGTCAATGCCATATACTTGACTATACCCTTTTGCAACCAGCATAGCTTTGTATCTTTCCACTGTACCGTCGGATCTATACTTGATTGTATAAACCCATCTGCATCCAATTGGAGTTCTCCCCCTGGGAAGATCAACTAGTGTCCAAGTATTGTTCTTCTCCAGAGCCACCATTTCCTCAGACATTGTTTGCATCCATTTTGGATTGGATAAGGCCTCTGTGACATTTTGGGGAATGGAAGAAGACTCAAGGGCAGTGTAAAAGGCAATACCTGTAGGAGAAATAAAGTCATAGGAAACAAACTGGGCTATGGGGTTAGTAAGGCTCTCTTCCCCTTTCTCATAGCAATGGGAAGATCTAATTCAGAAGGAGAAGTATTACCTGACTGAGGAGGTGGATCCAAAGAGGGGTTTTGGGATCAAGCTTGGTGCGGGCAGAATTGTTGACGTGAACAAAACAAACACAACCAAAGACTTTTGGAAGAAATGAGAAGATTGAGGATTGAGGAGAGAGGAAGAAGAAGAAGAAAGGTTGGGAGAATAATCGATTATGTGTGTTGAGATGTTCTCAACACACATATTACTTCATTAATAAACTCTTCCAATTTACACAGACCTCCCTAGGGAGGTAAAGGGAAATATAACAAGAAAAGGAAAAATACAACTTGGTCATGTCTTATAACAGGACAATGATAGAACTACTCTTATACAAGATATTCTAATAACTCTAACACTCCCCCTCAAGCTGGAGAATAAATGTTATACATTCCCAGCTTACACAATAAGGTACTAAATAGACTAGGAGTGAGACCCTTGGTGAAGATATCTGCTACTTGATCACCTGTCTTCACAAAGGGAGTACAAATGCACCCAGAATCCAAATTCTCTTGGATGAAGTGACGATCAACCTCAATATGCTTGGCTCGATCATGCTGAACCGGATTAGGGGCAATGCTTATAGTAGCTTTGTTGTCACAATAAAGTCTCATTGGCCCTTCAATTTCAAACCTCAAGTCTTGAAGAAGTATCTTTAGCCATATAAGCTCACATACTCCATGAGCCATGGGCCTAAACTCAGCCTTTGTACTGGATCTAGCTACAACTGGTTGTTTCTTGCTCCTCCACGTAACTAGATTATCACCCATAAAGGTGCAGTACCCAGAAGTAGATCTCCTGTCAGAGACTGAACTAGCCCAATCAACATCTGTGTAGCCTTCAATCTGCAAATGGTCATGCTTGACAAATAAAAGAACTTTTCCTGGACAGGATTTCAAGTATCTAATGATGTGATACACCGCATCCAGATGTCCACTACTGGGAGCATGCATGAACTGACTCACCACTTCAACTGCATAAGAGATGTCTAGTCGAGTCAAGGAGAGAGAGATTAGTTTCCCAACTAATCTTTGATACTTGCTTGCATCTATAAGAGAAGAACCACATTCATCACCAAACTTATGATTCGGATCAATGGGGGAAGTTGTTGCTTTGCACCCCATCATACATGTCGCTTTTAGAAGATCCAAGAGAAATTTCCTATGGCAGATTTTGATTCCTTTCCTTGATCTAGATACTTCAATACTCAAGAAGTATTTCAAGAGTCCAAGGTCTTTGATCTCAATCTATTTAGCCAGATAAGACTTCAATCTATTTATCTCAGCAACATCATTCCCAGTTACCACAATGTCATCAACATAGACAATGAGAGCTGTAACTGTACCATTACCTCTCCTGATAAACAAGGTATGGTCAGCTTAACTCTGATAATACCCATTCTTCAGGATGGCTTGTCTAAATCTCTCGAACCAGGCCTTAGGAGACTGCTTGAGGCTATAGAGAGCTTTCTTCAAGAGACATACTTTCCCTTCAGCTGAGGGACACTTAAAACTAGGTGGAGGCTGCATGTACACTTCTTCTACTAAATCTCCATGAAGAAATGCATTCTTCACATCTAATTAGTACATTGGCCAATCTTTATTGGCTGTCACTGCAAGAAGAACCCTAATTAAGTTATGCTTGGCTACAGGGGCAAAAGTCTCTTGGTAGTCAATGCCATATACCTGACTATACCCTTTCGCAACCAGCCTAGCTTTGTATCTTTCCACTGTACCGTCGGATCTATACTTGATTGTATAAACCCATCTGCATCCAACTGGAGTTCTCCCCCTGGGAAGATCAACTAGTGTCCAAGTATTGTTCTTCTCCAGAGCCACCATTTCCTCAGACATTGCTTGCATCCCTTTTTGGATCAGATAAGGCCTCTGTGACATTTTTGGGAATGGAAGAAGACTCAAGGGCTGTGGAAAAGACAATACCTGTACGAGAAATAGAGTCATAAGAAACAAACTGGGCTATGGGGTTAGTACAGGCTCTCTTCCCCTTTCTCATAGCAATGGGAAGATGTAATTCAGAAGGAGAAGTATTACCTGACTGAGGAGGATGAGACTGAGGATGTGGATCCAAAGAGGGGTTTTGGGATCAAGCTTGGTGTGGGCTAATTTGTTGACATGAACATAACAAACACAACCAAAGACTTTTGGAGTCAAGAAGAAAATTGAGGATTGAGGAGAGAGAAAGAAGAAGAAGAAAGGTTGGGAGAATAATCGATTATGTGTGTTGAGATTTTCTCAACACACATATTACTTCATTAATAAACTCTTCCAAATTACACAGACCTCCCTAAAGAGGTAAAGGCAAATAAAACAAGAAAAGGAAAAATAAAACTTGGTCATGTCTTATAACAGGACAATGATAGAACTACCCTTATACAAGATATTCTAACTCTAACAGTTGATAGATGTTATGAGGAAACGAAGGATTAATATAGCTTGTATCCAAGAGACAAGATGGAAGGGTAACAAAGCTAAAGTGTTGGACGACTTCAAACTTTGGTATGCGGGAGAGCAAAGTAATAGAAATGGAGTAGGGAATAATAGTGGATAAGGAGTTAAAGAATGATGTAGCGGAGCTTAAAAGAGTGGGTGACAGGATTATAACCATCAAACTAGTGTTGGCGAAAGAGGTTGTCAATATTGTTAGCGCTTACGCAACCCAGATGGGATTGGATGAAAGTAGTAAACGCCGATTTTGGGACCAAATGGATGATTTAGTGCAGGGTTTTGGCTAGGATGAATCAATTATTATTGGAGGTGACCTGAACGGCCACGCTAGGAGCGATTGTAGAGGCTATGAAGGTGTCCATAGAGGCTTTGGGATTGGGGAGAGGAATGAAGAGGGGACCTCAATCCTAGACTTTGAGGTAACTTATGATCTAGCCATTGTGAACACTTTCTTTGAAAAAAAAGAGGAACACTTAGTTACCTACAAAGTGGGATTCATACTAGTCAAATTGATTTCTTCCTAACAAGAAAGGTAGACAAAATGGTGTGTAAGGATTGTAAAGTTATCCTTGGGGAGAGCCTAACAACCCAACATAGATTGGTGACCCTGGATATGTATCTCAGTGCCCAGAAGTAGGAGGAGAGAACCTATGCACCCTAAGATAAGGTGGTAGAGATTAAAAGGGAGTACCTAAGGATATTTACTGATAGTGTGGTCAAACAAAGAAAGTGGGACTTTGAAGGAGACGCCAATGCGATGTGGCACAAGATGATGACTTGTATTAAGAGGGTTGCCAAAGATGTGGTAGGGGAAGCAAAGGATAGTCGCCAGGCCCCTAGGGAGACGTGGTGGTGGAACGATGAGGTTTAAGTAGCTATTAAGACTAAGAAAGTGTGTTTTAAGACTTGACAAAGGACTAATGATACAAAGGATAAAAAGAGGTATAATGAGATCAGAAATGAAGCGAGGAGGATTGTGGGATGGCTAGGGCCAAGAAATACGAGGATCTCAATATCAACCTAAACACAAAAGAAAGAGAAAAAACTATATATAAGACAACTAAGATGAGAGGCAGGAAGAGTAGAGATTTTGATCAGGTGAGGTGTATTAAGGGTGATGACAGAAGAGTTTTGGTAAGGGATGAGGACATTGTGAAGAGATGGGATGAATATATTTGTGACTTACTAAATGGAGATAGGCCGAGTAGAACTGACTTGAATTACTATATTATTCAACAAGACACCACATATCATAGATATGTACGAAAGGTTACTATCGTGGAAGTTAATGATGCCTTAAGAAAGGAGAAAGCAGGTAAAACACCAGGCCCTAATGAGATCCCAATTGAAGTTTGGAAAACCATAGGAGGTTGTGGGGTTTATTGGTTAACCAATCTGTTTAACAAGATTTTGAACACAAGGAAGATGCCAATTGAATGGAGGAGAAGCATTGTAGTCCCAATCTACAAAAATAAAGGTGATATCCAAAACTGTAATAACTATAGAAGCATAAAGCTAATGAGCCACATGATGAAACTGTGGGAGAAAGTCATTGAAACCCGTTTGAGAAGAGAAGACTCATATCTCGATGAACCAATTTGGCTTTATACCAGGTAAATCCATGACAAAGGCTATCTATTTATAGAGGAGGCTCATGGAAAGCTATAGAGATTGCAACAAGGATCTCCATATGGTCTTTATCGACCTGGAGAAAGCCTATGACTAAGACCCTAGAGATCTAATCCAACATGTTCTAGTGAAAAGAGGGGTGGCGAGTAAATATGTGGATGTCATTAAGGATATATATGAGGGCGTGGTGACTAGTGTGAGATTTGTGGGAGGTTAAGGCAAGGAATTCCCAATTACGATTGGGTTACATCAGGGATCAGCCTTAAGCCCTTACCTTTTTGCGCTTATCATGGACGATCTAATAAAGAGCATTCAAGACGAGGTCCATTGGTGTATGCTCTTTGCTGATGATATCGTTCTAGTAGATGAGACAAAAGAAGGGATTAACTCTAAATTAGAGCTTTGGAGATCAACCTTGGAAACAAGAGGCTTCAAGATTAGTAGAACGAAGACGGAGTATATGATGTGTAATTTTAGTCACACTATGATGGCTACTGATATAGTGCGAATTAAGGAAAAAGAGATACCTCAAAATGACTATTTTAGATATCTGAGGTCAATCATAAATAAAGAAGGTGACATTTCATAAAGAATTAAAGTAGGATGGTTGAAATGGAGAGATGCGTCCAGAGTGTTGTGCGACCGATGTATTCCTTTAAAGCTTAAAGGAAAGTTATATAGGACTGTTGTTCGACCAGCCATGATGCATGGGGCAGAATGTTGCGCAGTTAAAAAGCATCATATTGATAAGCTTTGTGTAGTAGAGATGAGAATGTTAAGATGGATGTGTGGAAAAACAAGGAAGGATAAAGTACGGATGCCGATTGAAGGAGCTAAAAGAGCTAGGGGCAGACCTAAAATGACCATAGGCAAAGTGGTGAGGAAGGATATGCATAGACTAGGTCTTGTTCCAAGTATGACCTCGGACAGAGACTATTGGAGGACAAGGATCCATGTTGCAGACCCATCTAGCTGAGTATCTTCTGATGTGCCGGGCTGTGCCTCTTTTCTTCTATCTTTCATCTTTCATTTTCCTATTTATTCCCATTTTTCACATTTTTCATTTGTTTTTTTCTTTCCTCTCTCTCTCTCTCTCTCTCTCTCTCTCACAAACACACACACACACACACACACACACACCTTCCATTCTCAAAGTTGCTGTTCAATGCCCATAATGGTACTTGCTTCTCATCTCTTCATTTCCACAATTCCTTCCAACCCCACTTTTCCACCAACACTTTCCCATAGTTCAGCCTTAGTTGAAACTTAGGCTATGCTACATCCATTACACCTTTCAAAAGACGGTACCTTGAGTGATTCGAAGTTCCTTGCACTCTCAGTTAATTGACTAACCCATATATGGTCACAATTACATTACTGTACAGGCTTAATGGCTTTGCCAGTGCATGGTATCACAATATGAATAAAATTGGATGGGGGTTCTCTTATCCACTCAAAGGAATTAGCATAATTTTTATAGAATAGAAGCATTTATTTTGTCCCAACGGAAAAAAATAACTTGGATATAGGAACACATAAATCATCAGTATGGAAGGTGATTTAGAAGATGACGTCTCACAGAGTAGTCCTGGAGGATATATTTTTTTCCTATGTATTACATATTATTAAACTGAAAAGAACAAGAAACATGCAACCTTACTTGGTGCTGATGTATAATGCGGATCATAAGCATTATGCCAATAGCATCATGACAATTTAGAAGGATTGCATTGAAGTGTTCATCGATTACAGCAAATGGACCTGTGGAAACCAAAGCAAAACAGAACATCTATGAAATTCTTATCTCAATGGTATCAATTCCAAAATTAAGACCAGGTACATGTTTCATGATTACCTGCAAATATCTCATAGAATATAGATTCTTCACCAAAGAAATCATCACAGAAGAGATATCTATAGGACAACAAAGACATTAGAATTTCAAGTTACACTTTCCTATGGGGCGCAAAAAAGGGAAAGGGTAGAAAAGCATCAGAACAAGATATCAAAGAATAGAGGAAGAATTGACTACTCTGAGGTGACAGTATCCATAAGAAGCTTGTGCAAGCTCCTGAAGAGAACTTCATATGGATACTTCTGAGAGCTTGCTTCAGCTATATGTGGGATCAATGCAGGTTGTTCGATTTTCTGAAAACAATAAAAAGACTCAACTTAAATAATGAAATTTAGTTTTTGGCACTCAAACTAACCCCCCCACTCAAAAGAGGGAAAAAGTTTTTAATTAATAGTTTCATTTTTTTTTAAGTGTAATCTCTCTGGCTGAGCCCACTTAAAGAGGTACCTTACGGGGGATCATTATCTGTAATGAGGGAGCTTATTTGGTGCTCAGACTTTGTGGGCAGGTTCTCCATGTCCCATTGACTCATAATGTAAGTTTCAGCGCAAAAGCACAACACCATTTAGCACAACTAATAAGTAAATTGTCAATATTTGGATGGTAGGTAAAAAAATTCAATATATGGTGGCCATATGATTGATTTTGGCTTTGTTTTATGACATATGGCTGATTCATAGGTTCCTATTGATGGTCCGAAACTCCAAATTACCGCATCAGCCCTCCACTTTTTTCCCCCTTTCTGGATAGATATAATATGCAGCCAAATCACAGATGCCTTGAGATGGATTATGGATGTGTTCGGTTATGGTCCATTGGTTTTTAATTGTAATGAGCTTCTTTAATGGGTCGCTACCATGGTAGTAGATAGGAGTATGAGTTATAATCGAGAGTCTTAGTTTTGTTTATATATATTCCCAAATGGAGTTTGAGAGTTTAGGTCAATTAGAGTTTCTATTTCTACTTTAGAGTCCTATAAGACACACAGGAATTGACTTTGGCCATGTGGATTCATGGGATGCATTTGGATTGCTCCAATTGAAGAGTGTATTATCTTAAGCTAGAAGAGTGTATTCTCTTCCATGTATAAGTGGATCCCTAACAGACTACTAAGGTGAAATCCTACTGCCTAGGAGGATTCCTTAGGGTTTCTTTGGATGGAAATCAGACTCATATGGTAAGATTTCTATAAACTTTCCCAAAAGAGAAAGGCCAAATGTAAAAATTCAATCCGAAAGTATTGAATTTGAAGTCATCTCTGAATATGCTTTCATTAAAATTTTCAAAAGTTAAGATCAGTGAGCATAAGTATTTAAAGCTAAAACTCTTCTGCTCTTTGTAAAAATGGGTACTATGTAGAACTAATTTTTCCGATGTTAAGGTTTTGGGAATAAAACTAAGAATATTATATATAGTGTGGAAATTAAAAACTTTGGCAAGATATTCTTAAGAATTCATGTCAGTTATTTGCACTAGGGGAAGCAATAAAACTCCATTCTGAGACTGTCAAATTAAAGGCAAAACTCTAAAGTGCATTATCACCCAAAAAGAAAAAAAAGAATATGCTAGTTATAAGAGACCTTTAAAATGTTTATCCTATCCCCCAAGGCAAATACAGCAGATCGGTTTTTTAAAGGTTCTCTTCCTCTTGAAAAGAGGCCAGCACTTCTGGTTTCTACTCCAATCAAATCACTTGCTGTTGCTATATCCAGTTGTAGTTTCTCCAGTGCTTGAATATAAACCCGGAAATGGGCACTCAGAACCTGCAATGTAATAGCTGTACTTCAATAAAGATGAGAAGTAAATTTATCAAACATAATCTTTATACAATTTTTTGACAAGTGTCAAATTGCACAGTGGTCGCTATTCAAAGGCAGTACCTCAAAGATAATCCTATGACAATATACTGCATAACTGTAATTCTTTCATGTACAACAAAACCACTAGGGAAAATTACACTGCCACCCCCTGAGGTTTGTACTAAATAGTGCGACCCTCTGTGTTTTCAAAATATACACCCAGCACCTTAAAGTGGACGATGTTAAATATAAAATTTAAATGACGATTTTGCCCTTCAATGAAAATCCTATTCTAATTTTTTTTTTCTAACATAAAAAAGTGGGACCCACCACTATTTCTTCCTCTTCTTCCTTCTTCTTCTTCCTTCTTCTTCTTCAACCACCGCCCACCACTGCTGCAACCTTCGTCCCACTCCTTACGATCTAGAGTTTCTAGTGCATTTCTGACGACCGTACATTGCGTTCGAGAAGATCAAATGGTTTCCCCTTTCTTTAATTCTGAATTTTCACAGAGAATGAACTGGGTTCGGTTCAGATGGCATGGAGTACGCATTGATCAATTACTCTGTTAACTGCTAAAAGCCTAAAACCATCACTTCTTTCAACCACACTTGTCACTGCTGTACTGCAATTGGGTATGAGAGGCCAATGAGGTAACATGTGAACTGTACTAAAATTGATTTTTTTTCTCATTAACTATCTCCCAAAACTCCAAAATCTTACTATAAGAATACAACTTTGATTAACCCTTCTCAGTTCTCCCAAGGTTTATTCCCTCAAAGTTAGTCTCCATGGCGTGCAGGTCTCTCTCGTGTCTTCTCTTCTTCATGTGGGTCTTGGTTGCATCTGCAGGTACCTTTCTCTCTCTCATTTGTATTTAATTGCATCTGTTCTACAGCAGCAAATTGTTAATGTGTTTTGAATAATTCTTTTTGTTTTTGTTAATGAAGAGGAGATGGTGGTGGTGAATGATACTGGGAGAATGTGTTACTCGAAGAGCGATTGGTTCAAGGGCCCCGGAGATGGTGGTGGTGAATGATACTGGGAGGATGTGTTACTCAAAGTGCGATCGATTCAAGAGCCCATGCTACAGTCACACCAATTGTTCTATTGTGTGTCTGACCGAGGGTTTCACCGGCGGACACTGCAAACAGCCCCGGCATCGATGCGTCTGCGAGAAGAAGGAAGAAGAAATAAAAATAATAATAAAAGGATTGAATAAAGAAACAAAACCAAGGGTAGGTTTGAATAAAAAATTTTAAAACTGATGAGATAGGAATAGCAGGTTTTCGGTTTCTCCATTCTTCTTCTTATTCTCAACCGAGACTCCCATCCGTCTCCACCACCTCTACAGTCATCCGTGCCCTTTGCGATCCCCAACCTTTGCAATAATCGACCGCTGCAATCGCCGCCCAGCCGTGCACCCCGTCGTCGGTGATGGCCTCAGCAGATCGCCACAGCAAGAACCTGAGGCAGGTCGTCGGTGATGGGCTCAAAGATTGCCAACCTTTGCAGATCGCCAGAACCCTAAACCCGTGTCAGATTCGAGTAGCAGGGGAAGGGGGTGTGAAGTTTGGGCTGCCCCATGGGCAAAATTGTAAGCTCACACTCCATTAAGGGTATATTTGTCATTTTAAGGCATCAATGGCCAACACGTCAGCAACTAACGCGAATGCTCTAACGGAGTGGGGCTGAGTGTAACAAGTACCCTAAACTCAGGGGGTCGGGGTGTATATTTTGAAAATGCAGGGGGTTGCACTGTATTTAGTACAAACCTCAGGGGGTGGTAGTGTAATTTGCCCAAACCATTATGATATAGGCTGACACATAGAGCTTCTGGCTAAAAAGTGGATGAGGCAGAGAAAAAACATTTTTTTTTGGGGGGGGGTGAATAGCAGATATACTTCCCTGATCCTGGTTTAAGACATCTAACATACAAGCAAACATATGTAACATATGAGTAATCAGATGTTAAAGGTAGCACAAATCAAGACACAACATGTACCATCTGCCTGAGCTGAAATCAGCACCACCCTCACCTATACCAGGCTGCAGGCTCAGACTGGGCTGGTATACATGTAATCCATAGAGGACTGACTACAACATATAGCATCCAGCCGAAAACAGAAAAGGGGCAGCTACAAGAGATGAGCGGCTTCCCCTTAAGGCTCCCCAAGAACCAAACACCAACCAATGCCATGTCAAAAACCAAGATGTGTTCTGCCCCAATAAAAAATCTCAGTGAGAATTTCCAAAGAAAGCATTCCTGTTCTTTTACACTTTCACTTGGAGCTCCAAGGACAGCACTCTTACAATTGACTCTGATGATGGGTTCAGGATCCCTTCCACACTTAAGAAACCTATTTGTTTGTTAGACAAAACTTGTTTTAAATATCTTGCTTCCCATTCCAGAATCCAAGTCAACTGGGGACAAAAAAAACTTACTACACGGATGGAGCTATAAAGGAGACTTTTATGAAAGATGTCCTTGTACATCGTCAGAGTGAATCAACTAAGTCCTACCAAAAAAAAAAAAAAAAAAAAAAGGTGAATCAACTAAGAACAGCATAATAGCAAATTATTCTCTCTGCTTGTATTATGGTGTTCTATGGTTCATATTTTGAGGTGATCTCATTCTATGATTTTTTTTTTTGTTACCCGCAGCATGTGCTAGTGATCTAGGAGTAAAGATTTGTTCTGGATCTTCTGGTTCGCTCTCTCCCTCCCTCCCACCCTCTCTCCCCCTTTCTCTCTCTCAAATAAAAAGAAGACAAGAAAGGAGCTGAGTGTGTGTTTGCAGTTTGGTATCACATCTCTCAAGGGACTCCAAGGGTTCTTTTTTATTGGTTTTAATAGTCCATGGAGCAACTTCGACTTTTTCTTTTTTTTTTTTCATAAAACAAACTTTTTTAATTTATGGAGCAATTTTGAACCGAATCACCATTGGCCCAAATTTTATTTTTTGGAACAATTCTTTAATTATTTCCAGCTTCTAGTTTTGGAGCAGTGTTCATGATGCAGAAAATGTTTGCTTCTCAACTCCAAGAGTCATTTCGTTACCTTTGTGGGATCATTTACAATAAATATTTATTTACTGCATTGCAAGAATAAAAAAGGTGCTTTCCAGACAAATCACTCTATTCAATCAGAAGTGATATCCAAGGCAACCTTATTGTCAATGATATTTGTAACAATTTAAGATCTTGAGAACCAGAATCGGTGAAGAAGAAGAGAACTGAGACAAGAGAGAAGATGGGGAGAAAGGGGAGGTGCTAGTAAGGGACCGAATCAATCGATAGCAGTCCCCCCAACACTTTATTTATATCAAAGTAATTATACAGAGATAGGACTCCTTCTAATAGAAGGAATCAGAAATAATAGAAACTAACTTGAACTAAAATTAACCCAAACTAATCCTAGACTTATTAGGACACTAAACCACAAATTGCATCCCACGGTACAATAGTTAACACTCCCCCTCAAGCTGGAGTGTACATATATCAAAAGAAAGCTCCAACTTGGACCAATAAGAATAGATATTAAAAGCCGCATCAGTCTTTAATAGCAGTTGTAGACGCCAATGAATACAGGGAGAACTTCAGTCAGGTAGCAGTATCAACTCAAGCACATCAACCGTCGACAATTTCAGTACATAATAATCTACGTGTCGAACAATCCAAGCAACAATGAGCAAAATATGCGGTAGTGAACACTAACCGCAATCCACAATATCATATTAGCGCAACAACAATATCCAAAGTACTTCACAAAGAAGGCCAATAGAAAGTAGGTAGTCATATTCTCAAAGAGAGATAAAAGTGCAGCTTCCAACGGCTACATCAAAAGCCCTTCTCAAAGAAGGCAGGTAGTAAGTAGGTAGTCATATTCTCAAAGAGAGATAAAAGTGCAGCTTCCAATGGCTACATCAAAAGACCTTCTCAAAGAAGGCAGGTAGTAAGTAGTATTCTGCTCAATCAAAAGTCGACATTGAGCCCCAAACAGAGGTCTCAGATAAAAACAACCAATGACAAATAGGCAGTATAGGTTACTACGGACCAGACAACATCAAGTTGTTGTATACTAGATAAACAGTATAGGTTACTGTGGACCAAATAGGCAATATAGGTTACTGCAAACCAGATAGGCAGTATAGGTTACTACGGACCAGACAACTTCAGGTTATTGTAGACCACATAAATATGAATTGTTGTTGAATACCATCTTCACATATAAAATTGTTGCTGAGGACATAAACCAATAAATGAACAATAGTAATCTTAAGATATAAATAGTCTTGAGTTGATGACTTGAGCAGATAAGAGAATAATAATCTTCAATCTCCCCCTCACGTGTAGCATTACACGTAGACAAATAATAATGACCATCAATAATCAAAAGGAGCTGCAATAAGATCCCAATAAAATAATCCCCTTCATGGTAGAAATAATCTTCATGCAAGTAAGATCCCAATAAATTCCAATCTTCCTTCATGGTAGCAAATAATTGTCACGCAAGTGCCAATCTTCAAAAATTGAAACCCCAAATTGATATGATCAAGAGCCCACCAAAATAAGAATATGGCAAATATAACCCCAATGGCAATTCTGTAATTTCTTCATGCAATCCCCAAGTAATGCGAAAACCGGATCAAAAGACCCAATTGAGTTCAGTGTGGACCCACCCAAGGGCTTGAACATGTCAATGAATAATGGTAGTGGTAATCTTGTAATTAAATCAAAGTACGTACCCCAATTAAGAAAGTAATAGCATTCTGGTAAATAACCAGAAATTTTAAGGTAAGTCTTGTAGGTAAGAAGCAATGGCAAACTTGTAATAGATCAGATCTTCCAAGAGTTAAATTGGTAGGTACTAGATAGAGGACATGATTGTTGTATTAACAATTATTGATGGGGATAAACTTGGAAGGAATGAAAAACAAGGACAAAGGGGGTATAAAAGAATATGGAAAGGGCATTAATGAAACTCAAAAAAAATCTTAAGGAATAAAAGAAAGCAACTATTAACGCATCCACATGATAGAATCGTGGGTCAAGAGACATGGGTGACATGTGACATGGGGAACGTAATTGACATGGGACATGGGTGACATAGGGGACATGATTGATATAGGGGACATGCTTGTCATTATATTGAACAATACCTTTCTTCTCCACGAGATATAATACCCAAGGCAATTCAAACTCAACCTGATGCAGCTCCAAGTAGGAAGAAGAAGAAGAAGAAGCCCTGAACTTAGGGCTTGATTAGGGAGCCATAGATTAGGATTATTATTTTTCCATACTTAGTTTATTTTCTTGCTTTTAGATTGAACTGGTTTAGAATTGGTTGCACCCAATTGGTTCAATTGGTCTAATTTAAGTGAAGTGTTCCTATTGGTTAGTAAGTCCTTATATCCTATTGGCTAATATGGAATCTTCTTTTAAATTAGTTGTTTTAAGTTACATATCTTTTAACTTAAGTTAGTAGGGTTAAATAGGTCTTTTACTGTTTTAAATTATTAGTTTTAGATTTAAACCTCTTCCCTTCCACGATTTTTGAAGGAGAAGACTTTAATTTGTATTAGGACTTGGCATAAAGCTATATTATAAATATATTAAATTGTGGAGGGCTCCCCCACATTGAATTTTGAATTAAAAAAAATCTGTTTGCTGCTGTCGGCTGTTGCTGCTTCTGTTCCTGCTCCTTTGTGAGTGTATCCTTGTGAATTTCAAGGTGGATAGGGTGGGTGGATTCCTGCGACTCCTTGCATCGAGACGATCGGGAGGATCCTTCAATTATCAAGCTGCTGCCGGTGGATTCCTGCTGTGAGTTTGAAGTTTAAATTCTGTTTTTTTCATTCATCCTCCCTCCCAATCATTCTCTTTTTTTATTTTATTTGAATCCCATCGATTCCTTTAAACCCTAGATCATCTAGGTTACATTAAACTTTCATCCATTATCAGAATTCAATCAGATTCAGACTACAGCCCCTTCATACCACTACCTGTACTCGACCCCAAGCTGCTGCCTTATTTGTCTCTCAAACCCTAAAATCCCCCAACTCCATTAAACCCCAAAAACCCTAAAATTCCAGAATCAGTACTTCCAACCATCAAAACCCTCTCATACTTGGATCGAACCCTTCCCTTCCTACCTGGAAAATTCGATCCCAACCCTAGCCCTAAACTCCCATTAAAAACCCTAATTTCAACCTAAGTTCTAAATCTCAAAACCCAAAATTCTAACCCTAGAATTTCAGAATTTTAATTTTCTGTTTAAACCTATTTAAAACCTATATCAGTAGCTTCCTTTTGACCTGCACATCATTACTAAATAAACCCTAGCTCAAATCCCTAAGCCCAACCTTAATTCTGCCCTAGTTTACCTATTCCGCCCATTCGAATCAGCAGCCTTATCAGATCCTGTTGCTTGGCCTCTAATAGGATCCTTATCCTATTTAGAGCTACATTACAACCCCTTTGTTGGAACAGAGACGGTGATCAACATAGTTCGCAACCGAGAGACCATAAATGCAGCAAATCTGTAGTGTTCCATTGCGAGAACGCAGATAGTAGAGGCGGAAAGCATGGAAGTAGCAACAAAGCTGTGGCGGCCAACCAATCAACGATACCTAGGGCTCGAGTAACGGTTCTGCAGGAGCCAGTAACCGTATAGAAGAGACAGCAGCAAATCGCAATCGATGAATTGGACCTTGTTCAGAAAATTGTTAGAAGCACAAATGACTACTCTGCTTCAACAATCGACCCCAGTAGCAAGCAATTGAAGCACATAAACAAAGCCCAGCGGAACAACCAGCGGTAGAAACAGACCTTCGTCCCCAACCTTCAGCAATAAACAGAGCACAGCGAAACACGAACCAGAGAAACAAAAAAAGAGACAAACCTATGACAAATCTCGTTCTTAGACCGGCAGAATAGAGAAACTAGCAATAATAGGTACAACTAATCAGCAGTAGTTTATGAAATAGTGCACCAGTAGCCGAATTATTAGTATTACTATTTTTTTTTTCTTCTTCCTCTTCTTCTTCATTGCTCTGATACCATGTGACAATATAAGATCTTGAGAACCAGAATTGGTGAAGAAGAAGAGAACTGAGAAAAGAGAGAAGATGGGGAGAAAGGGGAGCTCCTAGTAAGAGACCGAATCAATCGATAGCAGTCCCCCAACACTTTATTTATATCAAAGTAATTACACAGAGATAGGACTCCTAATAGAAGGAATCAGAAGTAATAGAAAGTAACTTGAACTAAAATTAACCCAGACTAATCCTAGACTTATTAGGACACTAAACCACAAATTGCATCCCACGGAACAATAGTTAACAATATTAAAGGAAAGCATCGCTTCAGTAGTACACAATCCCCAAAGGCACAAACAGAAAAACATCACCATCAAATATCAGGTCATGTAACACTAAATCCAGTTATGTTAATTATTCAATAGCATTCACCTTATTCATTGTGTCAATGTATGCTCCCTGAACTTCAGTATAGACCTCTTTGCCACGTTCCTTCAGAAAGAGAATTACATACCTGCATTTTTAAAGTTCAATAATGAATCATTATGATAACATAACAAACACTTGAAACTGATCCCAGAACCACTTCATTGCCATAATTGATAACTTGAATACTGAAATTACGAACGAATACTTAAATCTTATTACCCAGAAGCATAAAAAAACATCTCGGTTGAAACCAACCGAGATATCCGAGATATATCGGTTTCGTGGAAAACTAGGACAAAACCAAGAGGGATTTAAAATAGTACCATGTTTCGACCAGTTTCGACTGGTTTCGGTCAAAAATGGTCAAAACCAATTGAACCAACCCAAACATGTGACTTCAAATCAAGTATCTCGGTCGAAACTTGTGATATTTCGGAAGTTTCAACCGAGAGCTCCTAGTTTCGACAGAAAGCTCTAGGTTTCGACAGAAGAAGTGGGAAACTTGGGGGATTTCTACATTTTTGGCCTCCAAAGCTTGATTTCTTCGCATATTGGCGGCATTTGGTGTATCTACAAGTTGACTCTACACATTTGTGAACCTATCTTCTCAAAGGTATTAGTAATTTTGACGAAGAATCTAGGATGATATATCTAGCTTGTCTGGTACTATGGATGCCATGAGTTTGAGAGAGACTAGAGGATCTGGATATTTCCGCGCACCATCCTTCATAGCAGCTACCCCTAGTCCAGCACAACATCATGATAGTGGCTTTGAGAGCATCGGATCAGCATCACATGTTGGGTATGGACCGTAGGGGGGTGGATATGCTGGTAGACCATCCTTTGACAGCACTGGTTCATTTGGATATGGGAGTGATCATGATACATCTATTACTACATATGAATATGAGGATGGGTCAGGTGCTAGGTCATCCCTTGCCGACAGTATCTTCGGGTATCCATCCCAGCCGTGTGTGCCGGCTCCACCAACTTACAGTCTTGGTGAGCCCTTCCCTAGATTGGGATATCGCAGACAAGTTGATGATGGGGGTTATCAATGGGTAGTAATGGACTATGAGAACAATTGCTCCCATAACATGTCATGGGATACATATGTGGTGCATTCCGAGGAACGGCTTCGCAATCTTCAATGGTACGTAGCTCGTGGATTAGACCCTCCAAGAAACTCCGCATGAAATTGAGAAAGGAGCAGCTTAATGTTTTATTTAGATAATATGTATTATTCAGGGTTCTTGCACTTTAAATTTATGTGAACTAAGTATTTTTCATACCAGTTTAGTGTTTGTATCAGCAGGTACATTAGTAAACTTGGGTCAATAACCACAAGTACCATTTTGAGTGATTTTTTGTTGAAAATAATTCATGGATTGTGTTTAAAATGTCAAAAATAGGCTATATGCAAAAAAATCAGACTTAAAAAAGCATTTTTGGCCATCAAAACCAAGGTTTCGAGATGGCTGAGAAAAGGTACCAGGTTTCGACCAAATCTCGGTTTCAGCCAGGTCGAAACCCGAGTTCTTGGTCCTTGCCCAGAAGATAGATATGTAACAATTTCATTCCCCTTATAGATCTCAATAAAAAATTATACTGAAGTGCTGCGAGCAACATGACATCAATAAACGTGGCAAACTTGGATTGGTGGTTGTGTTGATGTAAAATTATAATCAATAAGATTCTATTAGAAAATCCCAACAAATAATAGTAGCAACCAAACCACATGATGGAAATTTAAAAAACATGTTACAAAATTTCCACTCCATAGCACCATATAGATTTTGAAAAATGCATGATCAATACTTGTTTGTTTGTGATGAAATTAATATATGTCAGATACCGGAGGCCGATCTACAACCTCACAGTGTCGAAATTTTTTTCCTGTATGTATATTATTTTTTTATTTTTCTGCTTCAAAATTTTGATTTTCCTACAACAAAAAAAATAAAATAAAATAAAATAGGGGTTATATACATTGTATGGTGATCAATTAAATATATATTAGACACCATTGGCCGATTTACGGCCTCACGGTGTCGAAAATATTTTTCTGCCAATAATTAATTATTTTCTTTTTTGAAAATTATGAAAATTATTTAAAAATTCAGAAAAATAAGGGAAAATATGAGATTTTTGTTTGAAAATTACTGAAAAATATAAAAGTAAATTCCACATGTTTTTGAAGTGCTGTCCATTGCATATCATTTCGGTTTTGTTGTGCTAAGCCAATATTTATTTGAAAAATATTTTTAAAAATTGTTTTTTAATATGAGAAAAATATGAGAGTTAGGGGGAAAATACTAAATAGCTATGTACTAGTTTTAGTGCTCTCAAACTAAAAGAATTGATGTGCTTCAATGATTAATGAATTGTTTTTTATTCATGCAACAGTAAACAAGTCCGATTATGGCGGACCATAATAAACAACAGAGCCAAAGGCAGGAGGAGCAGAGCCAGGCAGCCCAGGCCCAGGGGGAGGAGAGACCACCCAGGCGCACTAGGGGTGGCATTGCATGGTTGCATGGCACTCCAATTGATGGGGATAAAAAAAAAAACACAATGCAATTACTATCACCATAAGTTTTTGGGAGGTGGTGCCACTAGTTGAGAATTCTCCTGAAGTGGTCTCATGTCATATGGTCCCTGTTGAGGTATCTAGGGCTGTCATTGAGTACATGAAGGGAGGGAGTAAGAGGAAAGCTCAGAGGGAGAAGGCAAGGGTAGACCTTGAGGATGCAGTGAGGAGTATAGTGGGAGGCTATGATGATGTTGATTATGGTGATGATGATGATAGTGATGATCCTATCTATGTTCCTGATGAGATAGAGAGTGAGCGAGAGGCTAGGGATTGGAGACGAGCACAGATGAGGAGCAGAGCCACTTATCATGAAGATCAGGAGAGACAGAGAGTAGGTGGTGAGGAGGAGCTGGTACCTCTAGAGCAAGTGCTAGTCGTAGTGGAGGAGCACATACATCTAGAGCAGGTGGTAGGCAGCCTGGGTTGCCTAATCCCTTTAGGAGATCACAGAGTACGAGGGCAGCTCCGCCTCCACCACCTCCAGTAGTACCACCATGAGATGACCCAGTACTCCACCAAGCACCTGGTGTTTACAGAAAGAAAGGCAACAAACAACCAAAAATCAAGGGAGCATGGAAAAATCTGAAGGGGGTGGTGAAGGAATCTATAGCTAAGTGGATGTTATACAATACCATCCCAGCAAACACTGCACAAGGCCCCTTTTATTAGACTATGATAGATTCCATTTCTGAGGCTGGCCTAGGGTATAAGGGGCCCACCCCACATGAGATCATGAATGTGTATTTGCCCCAACAGAAGAGAGAGCTTCAAGAATATATCAATGTAATAAGGGGGATGTGGGACAGCTATGGGGTGACCATAAAGTGTGATGGTTGGACTGGTCCTACATGAAGGTCCATCATCAACTTTATGGTATATTGTGATGGGAGGACAGTCTTTCTCAAGTCTGTTGATGCATCCAAGGAAAAAAAAGATGTAAAGTATATCTACAAACTGTTGAAGGACGTGGTAGATGATGTAGGAGTGGAGAACGTTGTCCAGATTGCAACGGACAACAGAAGCAATTACAAGAAGGCCGGGGAGAAGTTGATGCAAAACAATAAGTACCGGCTATTTTGGACTCCTTGTGCTGCCCATTGTATAGACCTCGTGTTGAAGGATATGAGAAAGATCAAATTGGTACAACATGTTGTGGTAAAGCTAAGACAAATGACCAACTTTGTCTATAACCATGGGTTTGCATTAAACCTCTTGAGGGAGAAAAGTGGGGGTGATTTAGTGAGGCCGGGCATAACTAGATTCGCCACCAACTACATTGCACTCAAGAGTATTGAGACCAAGAAGTCCGGACTTAGATCTATGTTTGCTTCTGAAGATTAGATTAACTGGAATGGGTCCGATACCCATGGTGGTAGGAAGCACAAGTTACCATTGCATCAGATGACTTTTGGTCAAAGTTGCATAAAGTAGTACAACTTTTGGACCCAGTGGTCAAGGTTTTGCATATAGTTGATTCTGCTCTCAAGGGACCAACCATTCCACATCTATATGCTACCATAGACTTGATGAATGAAGGTGTTTACAATGCGAATCCATGAGGTAGCAAACACTTTCTTAAAATTATCAAGGAGCGCTGGGAAAATCAACTTATGCATCCACTGCATAAGGCTGGTGAGTATAGTTTGTTTTTTATGCAATTACATCTTTTAAAATTAATTTGAAAGATATATTACTAACTATTAAAGCATTGACAATATGCAATGTCAATTTCAGCATACTATTTGAACCCCAAGTACCAATACAATCATAAGCTTGGATTGAATAGTAGTCTTATTGAAGCGGTAAAGCAAGTAGTTACCAAGTTGGAGCCGAATAGTAAAGTACAAGCTATATGCAACAATGAGGTGAGTCTTATAATTCCTTTGGAATTACCACAGTAAATACTAAATAATAATGAGTCATTACTAATTTTAAATATTTTCCAAATGATTAAAGTTGAAGACTTTTAGGGATGCAATGGGAAGTTTTGGAACCGATGCTGCAAAGCAAGGCCGGATGCGCGGTGATGCCAGTACTCATTAGTCATTAATCATTACTCAATTCAATATCTTATTCGTTAAATTATGTAAGTATTGATAATTTTGAAATGAATATAACATGTCTCTTTTGTTGTAATGCAGCTGAATGGTGGGTGTTGTATGGGGGTTCGACAGAGAATTTAAGGAAAATAGCAATCAAGGTTCCCTTCCAGGCATGTTCCGCATCTGGCTATGAACGGAATTGGAGTACATTTTCTCTCATCCACTCCAAGAGGAGAAATAGACTGGGTTCAGAACGTCTATCTGACTTGGTGTATGTGCATTACAATTTGAGGTTGAAGATGCAACACATATGCATGGGACAAAAGGGTATCAAGGAAAATATCGATCTCGCCAACATTTTCCAGGTGGAGTCAGATGATGAAGATCCTATTGTGGATTGGGTGAGGGATAGAGGTGAGCTAGTGTTAGATCAGCCTGGAGGTAGGCCTGACCCCATGATAGCCGAACATATATAAGCTAATGTGGATGAGTACATGGCTGAAGAGGGTGAGGTACATGCAAGGGACGCGTCACCCATACCGTTCCAGCCTACTGGTGGCAATGTTGATGAGGAGGAAGAAGATTGGTCAGTGTCCTCCGGTGGTGATGGTGGGACTCAGACTCGTAGAGATGAT
Source organism: Telopea speciosissima (assembly GCF_018873765.1). Classification (NCBI taxonomy): domain Eukaryota; kingdom Viridiplantae; phylum Streptophyta; class Magnoliopsida; order Proteales; family Proteaceae; genus Telopea; species Telopea speciosissima. Next base: position 60,642,819 of record NC_057923.1, read on the forward strand.
GATGGAGGTGATGGTGGAGATGGTGATGATGGAGGTGATGATGGAGATGATGATGGTAATGATGGTGGTGATAGTGGTCAAGCATATGAGGGAACTCGAGTCCCGTATGTGGTAGGAGAGCAACAAGAGCCGGTCCGATTCACCGGAAAAACACAGTTTGATCATGCCACACAAGATACAGACCATGGTGCATGTGCCCCCACACCGACCACACGGCCCACCTCGACCTACACGAGAAAGCGTAGTGGCCAGTCCCGTCCTCGTGGTACAAGTAGGTAGGCTGATCTTATGGACATTGATACCTTGTCTGGCTCTGTTGGTGGATTAAGTATTGGCGATAGGGACAGCAGATCGAGTGTGCATTTCCGTGCCCCATCTTTTCAAATAGAGAGCAGTCCATCTCCAGCACAGTTAGAGTACAGTTCATCTCATTCACATCCATATGGACCATATGGCCAAGGGCAGTTGACTTGGGGGGGGGGGGGAGCATATATCTTCTCCATCCATTCCCAGTTTTGAGTATGACTCCCACTCACAGGGACGTAGTGGATCATCTTTTGTGGATGACATCTTTTCCTACCCAACCCACCAGCCGTACCCATACATGCTCCCAGAGGCGTCATATCATAGTGGATTAGGGGATAGACTTTTTCCCAGCGCCCCATGTTTTATTTTTTATTTTCTCTATTTTTAATGTCATTTAGTATGCTATAATATATACCCTATAACATCAAAAATTAACATGAAAGTGTACTACTAATCTACTATGGTTTAATTCATGAAAGTGTAATATCCATTAGTGTATATGAAATCATGGATTATCAAATAATTGATATCAATAGTCTTGCTGATAATAAAGTTGAAAAATCATGAGTTGAGATATGATTCATATGAAAGTGACTACAAAAGTAACAAAACAAAAAAACAATTACAAGAACGTAATTTATATTGAGTGAATAAAGCTAATAAACAACTCATATAAATTTTAAAAAAAATTGCTGATGTGAATATGTGATTGTGTATTAGTCAATAGTGTATTAGTGTTTTCTGTTTGATGTTGTTTTAATTTTTTTTATGTTAAGGAAAAAGCAATAAAATAAAAAATGGTTAAAAAATTAAGTTTTATAATTTGAAACAACCATGTCGCCCGATATGGCCATATGTCGTGGTATGGCGTCCATGGCGATGACATGGAGGCCATATCGGTCGATATTCTTACATCATCCATATCGGTGGTCAATATGCCCACTTCTCCAGCGATATGACGCCATGGCACCGATACGGCGACGCCATGATAACTATGGTGCTGGGCCTCCCTTTAAATAGGTAGCTCTCGTTCTCACCTTTTGGATGCTCAAGAAGCACCTGGCGGTCAGAACCGTACCAGTGGTGGCTATAAAACGCTTGGCAATTTTGTCCTCTAATGGTTGGCAGGAAATTGCAGTTGAATGTTATTCTCCTTTTGTCATCCGATGGCTAAAAACTAGGAAGGAGGGCCCTTGGAGATAAATCATAAATCTACAACATTAGGAATCAAAGGGATCTGTTGTACCTTGGGGCCCCAATTGCATAGTGCTTCTTAGGGCCTTTGTGTTTCTGGTCCTTCTGTTGTGGTTGGTGTATCATTATCTGTAATCTTCTCTATGTTTTTATAAGTCTCGTTACTTATCAGAGGAAAAAAACTGATATCACTGCTCAGAGCATTTTCCTGTTGGTATACATGTGGCATTATCCAAGCTACATATTCTTTGTACTTCATAATTCTCATCCAACGAGTATTTTTTGGACTAGAAGTAAACAAGAGCAACTTATCAGCCTGACAAAGAATATGAGAAATCTGATAGAAACTCACATACCATTAAGCAGAGCTCCAACATGAATAAAAAGACTGAAACTGAGAGATCTAATTTCTTGATAATAGTTCCCTTGGATGCAACTCTAATAACTAAATCAAAGTCAGATATTGAAAGGAAAAAATTGCTGAGCAACGTCATATGGGTGATTAGATAAACAAAAGCAATCCATTTCAAACCTAAAAAAGGAAAAGAAAAAATGAAGAGATATATGCACATAAAAATAGGGCATATAAATGCACAATTGCCATAATTACACACTTTATCTTAGCCAGGATGCTGAGAATGCTACCATAACTACCATAATTATTTGTTTGTCATTTCAATTTAAAGAACAAACAAATAAGGAAATTCAACCATAGAAGGTAGTCACATTCAAAAAGAGATAGCTCACTTGTATTTTAGAAGAACATTTTGTTGAAGGATCTGAATATTGGTTTTGGGCTTCCTTAAGGCATAAAGCTTCAGAACAATGAACTCAAATACCTACAACAAATGGAGAGGAATAAAGAATAAATAGCAAAACTTAACAGCATCAAGAGTACACGAGTTAGAATATTCAATAATCTACAAGCACCAATAAATCAATAGATATCATTTGTTTCCCTAATCCAACAGAAGTTTCAGATATAAGGTCAAAATTCGAAAACTGAGCTAAGAATGCTTAGTCTAGATCTTCAGTTTATATGCATATGTCATCATGGTATCAAGTATCGATACATAACTGCCATATCAATCCGACACGTATCGAGATTGGCCATGTTGATACGATACAGAACCGATACAGTACCAATACGCACCAATACAGCTACGATACGGACCAATGTACTCGATACACAGGCTGCCAAAACCCCAAAATCCCAGTCTTTTAAAGAAAACTTCTTCCTACAATCCAACTTTGATTTTTCAGCCAAAACCTAAGTTGATCCCATCTACACTCAAAAACAACCCAGGAGTAATTAAACAAGAAGAAATTTGCATAAAGCTCATCAAGGTGGAGATCAAACATTAAAGCAATGGGTTGAAGTATATTAAAAAAATTGACCTTTTCCCTTGAATTTTGTATTTTCTTGCCTGTTTTTGCCAAGTATCACATTTAAACTAGAAAACTGACCTAGAATTCGACCATCTTGAATGATTTGTGAACTATAATGTACAATTACGTTTGTTGTTAAGCACTTATTATTAACAGTTATATACTATGTTACTAATAGATTAGTGGTATGGATAATGTGTATATACTACATGTATGTTAATTAATACTTAGTATTATGTTTATACATACATATTGCTTGCTTGGTTTGGATCTTTAGGGGTTACTTTAGGCTAGTACCTAATACGTAAATAGATTTTTCCTTTTCAAATCTTCTTGCTTAATTGCCTATTATTACTTATTAGTAGGTTCGATACATAGATGCCAGAGGCCCAGAAGACGGAAATAACTTGACATCGGTTGGATATCAATTTTCATTGCTTATTTACGTGCACAATGCTTAAAAACACTTGTTTTGCTTGTACCATAAGCAGATTCATGCTGTCCCAATACGAAACCATAGCTCATCATCTACTTCCAGCTAGTAAGGTCATGGGCCAAAGCATCAAGGGTGAGAAGTTTATATACATCAGACTGTCACCAAGATCAGAAGTCAGGCGGGGGGCACAGCTGTCCATCTGAACTCAAGCACTCACTGTCCACTGAGAATCTGTACCCATAGGCATGAGAGTCACGCTTGCAGCAGGAATTCAACCAATGCAATAGGTGATCATCTCGGTTGGGAATGGGGTCCGGGTACGGTATTGCACCGCTGAAATCCCGCCTGGATATTCATGTGTATCAAACGTATCTTAACCATATCTAGCGTCTCTCTGATACGTCTCCGAGAAGTCTCTTAAAATCAGATTCCGATACGCTGCTCCACACTGATACTTGACACCTTCTATGTCATAAAATTCGGTCGATCAAAACCAAGATTTAGAACCCTCAAGAATAAGTTCCCATATTGGTGCAGAAGCATCCTTATTTTGAGAGAAAGGAAGTATTATATTACTAAAAAGAGCAACCTCTACACTCGAGATGCTGACAATAAGAATCAAGCTACTATGGCTTAAGAAACCCCCCCCCCTTATAGCTTTACAAAGACACCCTGACATAATTCAGGCCTAAGTATACACTGCACAAGTACAAACTCCTCCCATCTATCCCATGTACAAAATGCTTTAAGCCCTCCAAACTAATTTATCACAAAAACATCAAGATGACACCATCCACCTAACTCATATTAATATGTTCTCAGCAGAATCTTCCTCCCCCTTAAATGTGTGGGGGGGGACCTCCTCCCCAATTCGTCAAGATATCCATTCCATCAAGGAGTTATGGAAAAGCCAGCTCACCCTCATTTTTCTCCACTGCCAATGCCTCCAAAAAGGCCACTCCAACAAGTTCCTCGGTTCCACTGATATTTTCCTAAAATCCACCCCATCCAAGCTCGCTCTAAATCCTACCTTCTCTCCATGGAGCTCCTCATAGAAACTCACCACTTCCTGTCTTATCTCGGCCTCATCCTCAATAACCCTTTCCTCCACCCCTCAATTGTTCTAACCCTTCACCTCACATTCGCACCTTTTTGTTTAATCAATTCCAGCAATACTAGCATTTCCCTGTCCTTTTCACAATGCTATCTCTGTTTCCCATATTCACAACCAATATATGAATTTTATGAATGCAAACTTCCATTTTACACAAAGTTTTAGACTACAATCCCATGGCAAACGCTAAGCAATTGGAATAAGGCTTTACTTCAGTTTGGGATATGAATCCATCTTCCAAGAGAACAATGCATTTCTCAACACTGAGATTGAAGACCATGCAGAGTGCAAAGTTACTCTAATCAATATGGTTTTGGATGCTGCCTCAGTGGAACACATTATCCAAGACTGAACCTAGATCACGATATTTATATATTTCAACCGTTTCTAGCCCTTTTAACTTTGATCTCTCCATTGTTATTCAGAGAAAGCAGCAACTTTCAGGTTTCAAATCTCAATCTGACAATATTTTCTGTGTGGCCTAAAAGAGTACATGGTTAATGAGGAAAAAGGAAAGAATTCAATCCAAAATTCAGAGACTAACATTCTTTAATAGATTTACTGTGAACGATGAGGAAAACCACGAAAATTGAAGCCTAGTGTATGCTGATTTTTTTCTCAAGCAATACAACATACAAGTAAAGCAGTAGTGATCCATCAGCTGAATTATGGCAAACTATAAAAGGAAAGGAAGAAAACTTCATATACAAGTATACAAAGATAGCTGAATGCAAATTGCAAAGTAATAATATCAGTGCCCTACAATGCACCACTAGCATGATTCTGACATCATAATTAGCACACAACAGCAAGTAGCTAATTATCAATTTCAGTTCAATATCCATCTGCTTAACAAAGTTGACAACCTTTGATATAGCTTTTTGCCGAAGTTTTTCCAACTCAGGCTGAACATCTTTTAGAGCTTTTGAAGATCTGACCATGGGATCTACTTGCACAAACTTCAGTTTCTTACTTAAAGCCTCAAGAGTCCTCATGTATTCATCATTAACCTGCATAAATCTGCAAATATCAAGTACAATGGAATAGAAAATGAACCACAACAATATTCTTAATTCAGTGATTAAAAAAGGTAAAATATGCCTGAGTGGATCCTGACTAAATTGGAAAGCAATATTTAATGTTTGAAGAGCCTATCATTATACTCATCAGCTCTGCTACATGACTCAATAAACCAGAATCATTTTAATTCCTGTTTTAATTTCTTCGATATACTTTGTAGCAAAAATTCGTAATGAAAACAGAGGGTCAGGACCTCATGGGAAAGAGTACACCATAAGGTTCAACACTGCATACTACATAATAATACAGCCACAAGGTAGCTTCAGTTTCCATAGTTGCAGGGTCTCAAGTTCAGTAAAGCAGGATCATAAGTGTTCGACCAATGGCAGGCCCAAACGCAACTTTAGCTCAGATATCTAGAGAATAAACCCAAAAAAGAAACCACTACTATTCACCCCCCCAAAAAAAACCACTACTGATACCACCAACCCCATGGCCAGAGAATATGGCTGTTTTCTCAGGCCGAACTCAAAACCTGGTAATGAACACCAAATACAAAGTCCCCCTCCCCCCCCCCCCCAAAAAAAAAAAAAGTGATTGGGGAAAAAAATCCAGCAGCTGTTACTTCAACCGTAGACTCTAACAGTGTCTTCTTTTTAACTGATTTCACTAAATCAATCAAATAAAGCTTGAACAGCATCAAGATGACCTTTGATGGTAGCAGCTCGGGGAACCCAAGTTTGGCAGGTAGATTTGGTGCTTTAAGGACCATGGGGATTCTGTAATTCTGTTATTCTAGCATACTTAAGCCCGAGTCATAGTTGTCACTAGGCATCCAGGCTCCTTTTCGGTGTCGCCTTGCATCCAAGCCCCCTCCAACACCTTGGGTCGCCTAGCCGCAGTGACAACAATGGCCCAACTGGCATTATAGACCCAATAACAGAGGAGCTCTAGGCTTTGATAATTGGCTTATGTTATCCACAAATTTACAGGCCAGGCACAGGAGTCAAAGACACTTGACAATTAAGGGAGATTCAGCTACAATTATTGGCTGAATGCCTACACAGGTCCAGGTCTCATAGAGATGCTCACACTCAACAAGGCAAGCAAGACCCTCATGCCCCCACAGGTAGATCTACTGATTCTCAGCAGAAGAGACGCAGCAGAGATACTATGGTTTAATGATGCAAGTGCCAAATGTGAAATAGAAAGAGAAACTACAGGATTTGATAACTTGGGCAGTTTATTTAATAATCTCAATAGAATAATAAGTGAATCCTCTCTCTCACTGTCCCACATATATTTTGAACTGAAGATTTCACATTTTCACATACTTCCCTGAGTACCCTAGATTTGAACTGGATCCCAAGTAAACTCGTATCATAAACTTAAACTGCTACAACAGAAGGGACTAAAAAACTTGACTAAGGTTAATTCACCCAAGACTACCCAAGTCAGTAATTCAATTTTCTTAAAAAAGCATATGAACTTCGAAAAAAAATTATATTTCCAAGATTCTCAATATCATAATAGTACCCATATTTTTAGCCACTAATATACTCACACACATGTAGTATAGGCGAATCAATGGTCATCTAAGTCAAATTCTTTGGCTTTAACACGCTGGGTTTAATAGCAGGAAGAGAATAGAAACTATCTAACGGCCCCAACTAAAAACCAAACACTTATAGAATAGCAATCTTTTAATACAGGAAATGGAAATGAATCAAATTCAGAAAGCAATGAGAGGCTAATCAAGAACTCAAATAAACTTGTGACTAATTATGAAACAGAAGCTAGGAATTGACAATTTGACATATACAAGAAATGCTTGTTATTTTATTTAAGGAATGAATCAGACACCCAGAATGATATTGTGTTTTGGATGGTGGTGGTTTTTTTAATAACAGCACGAAATGTACTAAAGACAGGTTCAAAAGCTCCATGTACCATAGTACACTCATCCAGATCTGGTATACACCACAAGTGAGAAACAAAGACGCCATCATGGAAATTGATAAAAACACAGCCAACCTCTTAATAGTGATCCATATCCCAGATACATTGCCCACTTCAACTTCAGATAGCAAATTACATGAAGTATTTTGAAAAAAGAAAAAAAGGAAGTTACCTCTCCATCAACAATTATATCAACCATCCTTGGTGGGACAATGATGTCTTCAACAAATCTAGCTAATTTAGATTCAGCCACCTGCCAAAAAACATCAAAGATACCAAAATATCACAAACATAGAATAAAATTAGGAGAGGAAAAACAGAGAAGTATATATAAGAAACATGAGTTTGAAGCTATTAAACGCAGCAAGAGTTTCTTCTTCCAGTTACTTGCCAAGCCACATGTTTCACTCATTGCCATAGTTGTCAAGGCATTACCTAGGCGCCTTGTTGATGTCGCCTTGCATCCAAGCCCCCTCTAACGCCTCGGGTTGCCTAGATGCCGTGACAACTATGCTCATGGAAAGTTGAAATCCAACATGGCAACCTAGATCCTTGACTCCAAAGGCTTCCTTCTCTGATCAATTTTTTAAAAGGGATCAATTTGTCCTTCAAGACCCAAGGAATAGGCCTCTAATGATGGTGACCACAGGCCGATGTTTAGAATATGGACCTCCAAACAGGCTTAGCAATTTCCCTAGAATCATTAATGCAGGAGCAGGATCACCACCATTGGATGTGGTTTCATTTTAATTTTGGACCTGTTTTAAGTGTTGTTACAAGTAATGGAGTCAATTATAAGGTCAAATTTTAGGCCCACATGGGTACACAAAATTAGTATATTAATTAGGTAGCTCTTATTAATAATGGAGCTCATTAGCTATTAGTTAGGAAGAAGTTATCTTATTAGATAGATGTCAATCACTTGGGCCTAATTCTGATTGTTAGGGTTTTATCTTTTTAATTTCTTAGGGTTTGTCTATCTAGGACTTTTCTTATGGTTTGTAGGAGTTTTCAAATTTGGTTCATCTATAAGTCCCATAATTTTTCTGGTGCCTTTCTTAATAATTGAGTTAACTTAGGATTACGAAAGGTAGCCAACGACTTCAGAGGCTTATTTTCTATTTGTATTAGTTTTCATATTGATTGAGTCACTTTAGGACAGTCACCTCAGCCAATCAATTGGGAGGTTTAGGAGTCCTTTTTTATTACTTCTTATTTCTGTTTTGAGCCCTATAAAGCAAGGTGAAGAATATTTCTATTTTTTCATTCTTAAGGGAAGCAATTAAAAGAAATTTTATTTGTTTTCAAGATTTGCTTGGAATTGGGATTTTCAGCGAAGTCATCTGCTAGGCGGGCGCACGATAGGGGTTTTCTTTTCTCTCGTGGGGTTTAGATCATGGCGGCTCCTCCCTCTCGGGGGGAGCGCCTCCTTGAGCCTCAACTCGAGGCTGACGCTGGTAGGGTCTTGGCTCCATCCTATGCTGCCGTGGTTTCCAAGTCGATGGCCATCCCATGTGCTGCGATTGAAGTGAAGAAGCCTGCATCGTTGTTTGGTGACCCTGCGGTCTTCTTCACAAGGGAGGAAATAGAGCTGTCCGAGAAAGCTTTCTCCACAACGCTGATTGCCAAGTGCAGCTATGGTAGACCCTCTCTGTTTGTGATCAAGGAGTTTCTGCAGAAGCATTTGTTCCTTCAAGGGGAAGTTGTGGTTTCGTCTTTGAACCCGAGGCATATACTTCTTCGATTCTCGGCTCCATCCGACCATGTGAAGGTGTGGTTGAAAGATCAGGTTCATGTCCCGGGCTTCCTCCTGCATTTTATGAACTGGACATCGGAGTTTGTCTCAGGCTGGGAGTCCCCTTTCGCACCCATCTGGGTCTCCTTGCCAGGGCTACCTATCAATTTTTATCAGGTCAACTTTCTGGTGTCCATTGCGGGGGCAATAGGAAGGTTCCTGAAGGTCGACGGGGCGACGGCGAACTGCACTTGCATGGTTGAGGCGGGTTCTGTGTTGAGGTGGACCTGAGAACGGCGCTGCCATCAAAGGTGTGGATAGGGTGTGGTTCAGAGGGTTTTTATCAGAAGGTTGTCATTGAGAGACTCCCATTGTACTATAAAATCCTACTCGAAGATTGGCCATTCGAAAGATACTTGTAGAAAATTACAAAGGGGAAAGGGTGTTGTAGTGCCCTCAGAAGCTGCCGGGGGGTTGGGTGATCGTCGACCTGGTGGCCCTGGTGCAGTGAGTACAGGAGATGACGTTGGGGCCAAAACCAGCAAGGGGTCTTTATTCCAAGGGGAGAGGGGCCCTCACATGGCGCGGTTGGGGGTTTGCCTGCTCTGAGATAGCCTACTAATTGACGGCCTGTGGAAAGACGCGGAGGGCGCTGGATACCTGCTCGGCATCAGGCCGTGGATCAACGAAATGTGCAAGCGGCGGTGTTGGCCCCCTGCGACGGTGTTTCTAAGGCTACTTTGCTCACGGGGGACCAGTCGGATGGAGCAGCCTGCGAAGATAGGCCTGTTGACGGGGTTGCAGCACAGCCATTAAAAGAGGGAGAGCTCCCTCTCACGAGACCTGATGACTTAATTGCAAAGTTGAATGGTAGCGTTGAGCACAGGGTAGTGGTGCTGGGTACACCTAGTGGTATGGGGCTGGAAGCATTTGCGAAGGGGAGTGTGGATGATGCTACGGGTTGTACCTTGGCTGAACACGGGGCAATGTCGGAGGGTGATGCCCCCTTGCCTGATTTTGATGTCGCAGATGAGCCCACGAGAGCTAAGGACGACTCGCTCGCGCAAACCAGGCTGCCACGCCATAGTTATCACGGCGTCACCATGGCGTCCAGGCTCCTTGGTCACCTTGGGTGCCATGGCGAGCGCCTTGCCGCCATGGCGGTGTCGCCTTGAATTTTGGCCATCTAAAACACTATGGCCGCCTTCCGGCCTTGATAACTATGTGCCACGCCTGCCTTAAGCCGCGTGGCTTTACTGGAGAGCTTCAAAGTTTTTAATGCTACCATTGAAGGGCGAATTTGCAAAACGCTGAACAGACTTAGTGAGGAAGGTACGGTCGTAGGGCAGTCAGGCCCTCGCGCTGGAAAGTGGCAGCCCTCTCGGGCTCTTTTTCTCAGTGCTGCCCACATGTACAAGAGGAAGAAAATTAAGAAGGCTAAGAAGGTGCGACCAGTAAAGGAGGGACCTCTGTGACGTGTTACGAGGTCGATGAGATCGTTGGATTCCACCCCGAAAGGTTCCAAATGAGCTGCTTATTTTAGAACGCCTGGGGCATAGGGAATAAGCCTACCACTAGGCGGCTGAAAACTTTAATAAATCTGCATAAGATTGTCATTGTTGCCGTTGCGGAGCCCAAGGGGCAGGTTTCAAAAGCGCGCTTGGTGCAGAGGCGGGTGGGTTTGGACTTAGTGCACACTTCGGAGAGGATTTGGGTTTTCTGGAGAGCCTTGTTTCAAATTACTGCGGTTGAGGAACAACGTCAATTTGTGACCCTGGAATGTGTGGATGCCAATGCAGGAACCTTTGTTGTCACCTTTGTCCATGGGCTTTGCTCGGTGGCAGAAAGGAGGGAGATGTGGGAGAGGCTAGAGCTGTTTTCCAGGTCTACCCCCTTCCCATGGTTGGTGGGTGGGGATTTCAATGCCGTGGTGTCTCCGTTGGAGAAGGCTAGTGGCAGCCCAGCATGCTCGATTTCTCTGGATGAGTTTGGGAGTTTTGTGAGTGGTGCTGGACTTATTGATGCAGGGTACACTGGTAATATATTCACTTGGTCGAATAATCGCTCAGGAGCAGGAAGGGTTATGGCCAGGTTTGACCGGTTCTTAGTAAATGCTCCGTGGATTGGGGCTTTCCCCCGGTGTGAGGCGAGCCACCTTAATCGCACGTGTTCCCCCCTCGTTGGGTTGTTCTTGAAGCTCAAGAGGCTTCGTGATGCGCTTCGAAAGTGGAATAGGGAGGTCTTTGGCAATGTGCATCAGAAGGTTAGGGATGCGGAGGATGCGGTAAGCAGGGCTGAGGTGACCTTTGATCAGGGAGCCAGTGAGGAGGCTAGGGAGGCGCTGGAAGAGGCAAGGAATGTCCTGCAGGGGGTTTTGCTTCAGGAGGAAATATTCGGGAAACAAAAGTCCAGAGTCACCTGGCTGCAAGACGAGGATCGCAATACGAAGTTCTTCTACTCCATGGTTAATGTTAGGCGCCGAAAGGCTAGGGTGACTAAAATCAAAGGGGAAGATGGTGAGTGGATCTCAGACCCTGATAGGGTGCAGACTGAGGCGATGCGTCACTTCTCAGGAGTCTTTGCTTCACAAGGATGTTTGGTGGATGAAAGTTTGCTAACGTTGATTCCCAGGGTGGTGACTGAGTCGAAGAATGCTTGTCTCTTGCTAACCCCCTCGTTGGAGGAGGTGAAGGGGGTTGTTTTCGCATTGTCATGTGATAATGCGCCGGGCCCAGATGGTTTCTCCAGGTACTTCTTCACGGCTTCCTTGGAGGTGGTGGGCCATGATGTTTGGGCTGTTGTGGTGGATTTCTTCGAGGGTAGGGCGCTTCCTAGAAGTTTCACCTCGGCCAATCTGGTGCTTATTTCCAAGAAGGACAACCCGGAGGTAATGGCGGACTTCCGCCCTATTAGCCTTTGTAACTTTTCTTACAAGATTATTGCCAAGATCTTTGTTTCCAGGTTGGCGGGTCTGCTCCCATCCTTAGTTGAGGAGGAACAGGGGGCTTTTGTGCAAGGCAGGTGTATTCATGATAATATCTCTATTGTCCAAGAGGTTGCTCAAAACTTGAACAGGAAGGCTAGAGGGGGTAATGTGATACTCAAGCTTGACATGGCAAAAGCCTATGACCGGTTAGAGTGGAAGTTCTTATGGCTGGTTCTGGCCAGATTTGGCTTCAGTGAAGCCTGGATTGCCTTAATCAGGAAGACCATGGAGAATTGTTGGTTCTCAATTGTGTTGGGTGGTAGCTAGTCTGGTTTCTTCAAGTCTACCCGAGGGGTGAGGCAGGGGGATCCTTTGTCACCTGCACTCTTTATTCTGGCAGAGGAGGTGCTGAGCAGGGGTATCAAAAGTCTGTTCGTGGAGGGGCATGCGTCCTACTTCCGGCTCCCAAGGGGCTGCCCTGGGATCTCGCATTCTCTTTTTGCTGACGACACCATTATCTTCACCAGGGGTTTGAAGAGTTCTCTCAAGCAAGTTATGGGGTTTATTGGCAGATATGAGTGTTTTTCGGGTCAGCTGGCAAATAGGCAAAAGAGCTGTTTTGTGTTGGGAGACAAGGTCTCCCTGGCGAGAGCCCAGATGGTAGGGGCGGTCACTGGCTTTTCTAGAAAGTCACTCCCAATTACCTATTTGGGGGCACCACTCCACTCAAGAAGGCTTAAGATTTGCTATTTTGACGGGCTTATTGAGAAGATTAGGAGTAGGGTGGCAGGCTGGAAAGGAAGACTTTTATCGGCAGGAGGACGCGTTACTTTGTTGAAACACGTCCTCTCATCCATCCCCATCCACGTTCTCGCAACACTGGTTCCGCCAAAAGGCAGTCAGTCGAAGATTATATGGGATCTTTGCTAATTTTCTGTGGGGCAGCTCGGAGTGGGGAAAATGCAGGCACTAGGTGAGTTGGTGGAAGATCTGTAGACCTCTTGATGAAGGGGGGCTGGGGGTTAGGCGTCTGGAGGATGTCGGCCTCTCGCTCAGGCTTAAGGGCCTTTGGAGGGTCCTCTCAAAGCGCTTTCTGTGGAGTGATTTTTTCAGGGCCAAATTCTTCAGAAATGTCCATGTTGCCCTAGCAGGGTCGCATGGTGTTGGCTCAAAATCTTGGCGTAGCACGCTGGCTTTTAAGGGCTTCGTACTGGAGAAGTCAAGGTGGTTGCTTGGAGATGGCAATATTTCCTTCTAGCTGGATGATTGGTCTGGCGCTGGCCCACTGATTGACCAGGTTGACTAGTGGACTTGGATTTGCGAGTTAAGGATGCCCTGGGGAGGATGGTGCTTGGAGGCCGGACATTCTAGCTCTCATTGATTCGACGGCTATCAATGAGAGCATTACTCTCGCTAATTTTGCTCTCTCAGATAGATGTGATGTCTTAGCATGGACCACAGTTAGTGATGGTTGTTTCACTACTAGGTCGGCATGGAATGAGGTGAGGAGTGCTTCTCCTGTGATCCCTTATGCGAAGTGGATTTGGAACCAAACTGTTCCCTTAAAGATGGCCTTTTTTTCTTGGCAGCTCCTTAATGGAAGGATTCCCACGAATGATTCTTTAATGTTGGTGGGAATTCCCCTGGCCTTGAAATGCAGCTGCTGCGGGAGTCCCCGGAGGGAGACTACTGATCACTGTCTGGTGTCCGGTGGTACAGCTTCCAAGGTGTGGGGTTACTTCTCTCATCTTTTTGACATCGCTACCGTTCCCTCACAGGATGTCAGAGGCAGGATCGCTCTTTGGCAGGGCGCAGCGAGTGACAAAAGCCTTAGTTCTTATATCACAGGAATCTTGCCTACGTTGATCATTTGGGAGCTCTGGAAGGAGAGAAACTCTAGAAGGCACGGGGAAAGGTGCCGCACTGCTGGTTCAATAGTGGAGCGCATCAAAGCCTGGGTAAAGGAGGTTCAGCTACCCTCCAGGGTTGGGGCCGGTAAGGGACAGGTTGATTTTACAGTGTTTTGGGCTCTTGGCCCCTACACCCAAGCTGACACGCCCTTTGCCAGTTTATTGGTGTCCTCCCTTCACTTCGGTAAAACTCAATGTGGATGGTGCTTGTCGGGGCAATCCGGGCTTTGGAGGGGGTGGAAGGGTCATCAGGGACTCGAATGGTGTCGTACTGGTGGCCTTTTCAAACTTCTATGGTGCCTGTACTAACTCGATAGCTGAGCTCAGAGCATTGAGGGATGGTCTAGCTCTCTACCAGGGCTTAGGTATTTTCGACATGGTGGTTAACTCGGACTCCGAGTCAATAGTCAAAATGGTAAACCAAAAAAGGTGTTCCTTGTGGAAGGGATGGTATTGGTTCCAAGAGGTGCTGGAGCTAGTTTCTTCTACCCAGGCTGTTGTGACATTTGTGTTTTGAGAAAGCAATAGGGCGGCTGATTGTTTGGCAAACCTTGCTTGCGACTCTGGGTCATCTAACATCTTCCATCAGGACTTCCTCCCTTCCGGGATGCTCCAGGATATTCTTCGAGAGGACAAGGCTGGACTGCCGATTCTCAAGAAATAGCACTTGTGTTTTTGTTCCCCTTGTTGGGGGAAGGAGTGGCAGTAAGATCTTAAGTGTGTTGGCTCAATGGGTTGGGGTAAGGTGGTATGTCCCCCCCATGTATTCTTTATTATTTTCTCGGATTATCAATAAACTTTTAGGGGCTGGCCCAGGTCCCAGGTAATATTCGGGTTTTTTTTAATATAAAAAAATAAAAATAAAAAAAAAGGAAGCAAAGTAAAGGCTTGGTGGCCTTTGATGAATGAAATTTAGTTGATTTAGTTTTAGATGTTGTTGCCTCTTTTGTATCTTTCCTCTTCCCCCCACGATTTCTCTTTCCCTTTCTCTCTCACCCATTGATCTCCTCTCTTCTCACACTTTTTCTCCTTTACTTCCATCAATTTGACCCACCACAGCAGATCCATCCACCGATCTGCATCAACTTGGTATCAGAGCTAAACCTGGTTGTGTTATGGATCCCTACAACAGGTTTATTTTCTTTCAAGAACTTCAACGAAATGGGGAACCCTTGCAAATAGTTTGTTAGAATCTTGCCCAGTGTTGAAGGCAAGAGGAATTACAGAGTTGGATGCCGCTGCCCTCGCCCGAACGACCAGATGCTTCCTTCGACAACTTGATCTCAGTCATTGAATAGTAGGTGGAAGAGCAAGAAGACAAGTCACCAACGATGGAAGATGAAACAGATATTGCTGAAGATCAATCCATGGAGGAATATACAATGGTTGATCTTTGATCGAACCAGTTGAGTTTTTGCTTCCACGTTGCACCTTCAACAACGAGTTCTGTATCACTGATTTCGTCGTGTCGGATCATGGACTGATGATCGTCAATTTCACTAAATCAAGGAGGATGGATGCTGATCATATGTTGAAGACCCTCCTGTTATACAAACCTCGAGGGCGAGTTTTTCTAACAAGGGGAGAATGATGCAGGAGCATGATCACCACCATTGGATGTGGTTTGATCTTTTATTTTGGGCTTGTTTTGATAGTATTTGGTTATGTGCTTTTGTTTAAGTGTTTTTATATGTAATGGGCTCAATTGTAAGGTCCAAATTTATGTTCATAGGAAGTCACGAAATTAGTATTTTAATTAGGTAGTTAGTATCAGTAGTGGGGCCCATTAGCTATTAGTTAGGAAGTTATCTTACTAGATAGCTGTCAATCACTTTGGGGCCCAATTCTGGTAGTTATGAGTCTCTTTAGTTTCTTAGAATTTAGTCAACCTATGACTCTTACCATTTGTAGGAGTTTCCTACTTTGGTTTATCTTTAAGTTCCTAAATTGTTTGTGTCATAATAATTGAGTTAAGTTACGATTCTACCAAAAGTAGCCAAGACTCGGGAGGTTTCCTTTCTAAATCACTTTAATACAGCCACTTAGCCAATCAATGGGGCGTTTTAGGAGTCATTTTTTTATTTAATATCTGTTTTCTGTTTTCTGTTTTCTGTTTTCAGCACTATAAAGCAATGTTAAGGCTTGGTGGCCTCCGTACGATTTGGTGAATGAATTTTTTTTTTTTTTTTTGGTGAATAAAAATTCATTAACAAAGAGAAAGAATACAGGAATCCCCCAGAATTCAGGGGGAGAAAAGAAAAGAAGAGAACATCCTACAATCCATAGGGCTAACCGACACCCTAGGGGGAAGGGGAGAAGAGAGAAGAGGGGAGACCCCAGGAAGCAACAATGAGCCTGTTCCTTGGGAAGTTCACACAAGGGGGAGGGGGGGAAGGGGAGAAGGATTTGGAGCTGACATCCAGAGAGATGAAATCACAAATCCGTCTGAAAGACCTAGAGTTGGTACTCCATCTCCTAATGTTACGCTCATAGTTGTCAAGGCGTCGCCTGGCATCCAAGCAGAAATCTTGGGGGCAAGGCGCTTCGCGCTTTATTGTTAAGGCTCTATTATTTTTTTATGTTTTATTCTATCTGTTATGTTTCTATTGGGTTGTGTACATTATTACTGTACACTGTTTTACACCGAATCACCTAAAGGAAAAAATATATCAAATGAAACCCTCAACTCTGGCTACCCCTGGTCTCACGCCTTCGCTCAAGGGAAGAAATGAAACCCTCTATTCCTGCCCCAGCTCTCGCCCCCAGCGACTCCAGCGACCACGAACTAGGCTCCGATGATCCTGTAAGTTCTTCTTCCCCTCCTCCGACCTTGACTATTCTCTGTTTTTTTTTCCTTTTCTTTATTCTGATTGTTTTTCTGCTCGAGAACCTGGCTCCGATGCTGACTGCAACCTCAGATTTTCTCCCATAAGTTCTCTTCCTCTCTTTTGCGATTTTTTTCTCTGCTTCTTCTTCTTCTCTGTTTGTATTTTTTTTTTCTTTGTTCTTCTTCTTCCCCTCCTCCAACCTCGACTATTCTCTGTTTTTTTTTTCTTTTCTTTATTCTAATTGTTTTTCTGCTCAAGCTCCAGCGACCACAAACCTGGCTCCGGTGACAACTGCAACCTTAGATTTTCTCCAGTAAGTTCTCTTCCTTTCTTTTGCGATTTTTTTCTCTGTTCTTCCTCTTCGTATTGTTATCCATTTTTTTTTCATTGTTCTTTTCCTCCTCCAACATCGATTCGTCTGTTGAGTTTTTTTTTTCCTTTTTCTCTATCCTGCTGTTTCTTGACCAGCGGCACCTTGATTGCAGTAGGTTCTTCTTCCCGTTCATCTTCTCCTCCTCCTGCACCTTTTTTTCCCTTTGTTCTTCTACTGTACCTATGCTGTAAAGTGTAATGGGCTGTTAAATTAGCATATATTAATAGATTTTTCTTCCCGTTCATCTTTGTTTCTTTATATTTATAATTCTGTTTTATATGTTGTGATGGTCTTAATTTATTCATTTGTTTTTTTTCAATTAATATTGCAATATGTTTATAATTTAGCATCTTGGTTCTTATTTTAGTTACTTCTTAAATCTTAATTATTACTTGTTTTTTTAATGAAAATATTACAATTTGTTATGCTATTAGACTATTTTAGTTGTAAATATAAGTATATAACTAATATATTAAAAAAATAATAATGGAATGCAATTTAGACCACCTAGGCACCGCTTAGGCGCCGCCTAAGCGCTTAAGCGCTTAGGAAGCACCTCAAATGCCTTGGATCACTTAGCGCCTTGACAACCATGGTTGCGCTCCATCCAAATATGCGAAATGGTAGCCCCATAAGCCAACAAGCCAATTCTATCACAGTGCGAGTTACCCCCAAAAGATTGGAGGATCCACTTCCACTCTCTGTGAAAAGGCAGAATCCTTCTTCTAGCCCAGCATTTGATGAGGATTCCAGATCAAATAGTAGCCGAAAAAGTGCATTCGAAGAACAGATGATCAATAGATTCTAAGCCGCTCCAACAAAGGCAGCAAGCTGGAGAGACACTTAAATGCCAATGAATGAGAAAAGTCTGAGTTGGGAGACAGTTTGTAAGAGTACGCCAAACACAAAAAATACCAAACAGCCTTGAACCAAGCAGTAGAAGGACCTCTGACTCTTATGAGATTCCAAGCTGATTTGAAGCTGAAAATACCAGAAGTCGATGGAGTCCAAGATATCAAGTCTCCAGATCTCGTTGCCCTTCTGGTCAAAGGAGGGAGAGAATTCCAAATAAAAGCAATCTGAGTGGAGGGAGGAGGGGCCCAGGATCCGGATGAGATGATGTCTGCAACTGAGGAAAACTTGTGGAGACCAACCATATAGATATCTCTTGAGCTCACTAGAGGAAGGAGGATGCCCAAGGGATGCCAATGATCAAGCCAGAGTCTGGTGGAGGATCCATCAGCAATCTTGGTAGAAACAGCCCCAAGGGCAAAGTGCCTATATTTGAGGCTGTTTTTCCAGACCCAAGAAGCATCCGGAGAGCTGGAAACGGTCCAAATTGAATCTCTTTGAAGAAGCCCTGAATAAATCCAATCGACCCATATGTTGTTGTGCTTGGATGCAATTTTCCAGATGAGTTTGAGAATCCCAGCCATGTTGACTTCTTTGATTCTTTTTAACCCAAGCCCCCCTTCTTTCTTGGGCAGGCAAACAAAGGACCAGCTAATAGGCCAGAGGAATCTAGATGATTCAGTACCTTTCCACAGATAGGCACACATGGGAGCTTCAATAGCTTTGATGATGGAATGGGGGAGAGCGAAGGTGCCGAACCAATAGATGTAGGAGGATTGCATGAGTGCATGACTGAAAGGATCAGCTCAAGGCGGTCGACATAGGAGAGAAGATTTCCTTTCCAAAGCTGGAGCTTTTTGCAAAGGAGCTCAAGGAATGGGGTGCAGTGGTGACTGGTGAGCCGAGAGCCTGGCAGGGATGAGGGGGAGACCCAAATATTTCACAGGAAGCTGCCCAAAAGGGAACCCAGTTTTCTCTTGTAAAAGGAGCTTATTTTGCTCAGCGATACCAGCCACAAACAGAAGTGATTTTTGCGGGTTAATCTTGAGGCCTGACATACTTTCAAACAGAGATAGGCAGCCCAGAGTAGTCTCAATCAAGCCCAAGTCAGATTTGGAGAATATCATGAGATCATCGGCAAAGGCAAGGTGGGTGATCTTGAGATCCTTGCATTTGGACAAGGGGGTGATAAGCCGCTGATCAGTTTTGCATTGAATCTCTCTTGAAAGCACTTCCAAAGCAAGGGTTAAAATGAAAGGGGACAAGGGGCATCCTTGCCTGATTTCAATAGTGGAAGAGAAGAACCCAGCCGGGCTACCGTTGACCAGCACCGAGAAATGAGGAGTAGAGATGCAAGGGTAAACCCAGTTAACAAATATTGGAGGGAACCCCATCATATTCATGACCTTGACAATAAAATCCCATTTAAGAGAGTAGAAGGCTTTACGCAAGTCAATCTTCATAAGGGAAGCAGAGGGGTGATTCTTACCATCAAAACCGCAAACAGCTCATTGCAGAGAAGAATGTTGTCTGAGATGCTTCTACCAGCAATAAAAGCTGATTGGCTGGAGCTGACAAAAGAATCAATGGCCACATTGATCCTGTTAGCAAGAACCTTGGCAATAAACTTGTAGAGCAAGTTGCATAAGGCAATGGGTCTAAAATCAGACATGGTGGAGGCCCCTTCTTTTTTAGTTGGCTTACTTTAGAGGTTGTTGCCTCTTTTGTCTCTCTCCTCTTCCCCCAATGATTTCTCTTTACCTTCTCTCTCCTCTGTCTCTCTCACCCATCGATTTCCTCTCTTCTCCTTTCTTCCATCAATTTGACCTACCACAGCTCTCTCTTCAGTTGACAAATTGATCTCAGTCGTTGAACAGTGAGTGGAAGAGCAAGAAAACAAGCCACCGGCGATGGAAGACGAAGTGGTTTCAGTTACTGCTGAAGAGTCACCCATGGAGGAATATACAATGTTTGATCTTCTGATCGAACCAGTTGAGTTTGTGCTTCCCACGTTGCAACTTCAACAACGAGTTCTGTATCGCTGATTTCGTGCCGTTGGATCATGGTTTAATCGTCAATTTCATTAGATCAAGGATGGTTGATGCTAATTGTATGTTGAAAAGCCTCCTGTTATACAAAACTCAAGGATAAGTTTTTTTTTTTTTTTAAACAAGGGGAGAATAATGCAGGAGCATTATCACCACCATTGGATGTGGTTTGATCTTTTATCTTGGGCCAATTCTGATAGTATTTGGTTATGGTTTTTTGTTTTAATTATTTTTATATGTAATGGGCTCATTTATAAGGTTCAAACTTTAGGTCCAAAAGATGTACATAAAATTAGTATTTTAATTAGGTAATAAGTATTAGTAGCGGGGCCAATCAGCTATCAGTTAGGAAGTTATGATATTAGATAGCTTTCAATCACTTGTGGGCCCAATTTTGGTTGTTTGGAGTTTTCTCTTTAATTTCTTAGAGTTTGGTCCACCTAGGACTATTACAGTTTGTAGGAGTTTCCTACTTGGGTTTTTCTTTAAGTTCCTTAATTTTTTGGGTGTCTTTCTTAATAATTGAGTTAAATTAGGATTCTACCAAAGGTGGCCAACGACTAAGGAGGTTTATTTTCTATTTGCCTTAGTTTTCATCATTGATTGAGCCACTTTAGGACAGCCACTTCAGCCAATCGATGGGGGAGGTTTAGGAATCCTTTTTATGACTTCTTATTTCTGTTTTCAGTACTATAAAGCAATGTAAAGTCTTGGTGACCTCCCAACGATTTGATGAATGAAATATAACTGTTTTAGTTTAAAGGTTGTTGCCTCTTTTGTCTCTCCTTTTCCCCCAACGATTTCTCTTTTTCTTCCATCTATCTGACCCACCAAAGCAGATCCATCCAGCGATGACCGATCTGCATTAATCATCACCCCAGTTTGACCCAATGGCCCATACATAGTTCACAAGCCCCAGACTAAAGAGCCCACCTCTGCTGGGTCCAGGCATATCCATATATGGATTAGGGCCCACAAGAACCAAAAGATACCTTGCATTTGAATTCACAATAACACCTTGTGACATGATTTGGACACTCAGCAGCACTTGAGGCTTACATGTCTTTCAACCAGAATCACAGAAGCTGAGGATTGGATGATGTAGATCGAGGGGGAAGAACCAGCCAAGCCCAGTCAAGCATTATTATTTTTTTTTTCTGCCCATCCATTCAAGGGTGTTCAGGCCCATATTCTGCCCCCATAATGTGGCCATCGACTTACGACAAGGCAAGGTTCGAGAACTCGGGTCTCGGTGGCATCTCGGCTAGGCCAGAAACCGAGTCGAGCCGAGATCTCGCCGAGATCTCGGCGAGTTGGTGCAAATTTTTTTTTTTTGGACTCGGACCCCCAACTCGGTGGGTTGTACACATATTTTGGGTCTGAAACTTGGTATCCAGCCTATTTCAGGCCATTTAAACACAATGGCATGCCCAGATTTGCCAAAAAACAAGTCCAAATATGAGTTTCACTTTGGACCATAGGTTGGTAGGCGACGAGTCGTACTAAAAGTCTAAAACAACATAATCTATATATAATTTAGTAAAACATAGCAAATTAGCAATCAAAACATTCTAATTAGCACACATCAATCAAAACATTCAAATAAAATGTACATTACATCAATGTTCACTTAATTTGTTACATAAAATGAGATTGAACAAGAAATTCATCCCTATATCGATCCACATATAATTCCCATGTCATGGAATTGCTATAGTGTTGCAAATAGTGTGACACAGCTTCCATATAAGTCTTCTGATCAACATATACCAATCTCCCTATCTTAGGGTACATGGGAGGCTGTTGGTATGAGGTGTAAGATCCACTGCTACTGTCATATTGAGTTTGAGGCATGTATGACTGGTTTGGGACTAGGAATGTATGCCCAACACCTGACCTAGAGCTTTGACTGTCATACTCAGCTGCTGACTGCCCATACTGACCATAGGCACTATAATCAGAACCGGTGCTCTGCTGGCCATAGTCATAGCCATGATGATGCTGAGATGATTGCCATGACTGATGCTCACTAGTAGTATCTATACTCATGCTTCCGAAACTTGTAAGCATGGTGTTCATACTGCTGTTGTCCTCCTCCTGAGCATATGACAGATGTGAGTGTTTGCTGTTTCCGAAAACACCTTTGAAATCTTGCAAATAGGTGATGATGCTCCAAATTGGCACTTGAATCTTCACTTTGGCACTTCAATCTAACTCTAAACAGTGCATTCCATCCAACAATCGAAAGAAAGAAGAAGAAATTTGAAGGAGAGGTTTTTTCCCCTTGGTTTAGAGCCTAAGAACTTCTGTTCCTGCTCTCTCTTATGTTGGAAATGGTTTTTGGGTGAAAATTGGGCTAAATACAACTAACTAGCATCTTTGGGCCCAACCGAGATCTCGCCGAGATCTCGCCGAGATCTCTGCGAGATATTGGTTTTTTTGTACTAAAAAAACCATGATTTTCACCTTCGAGATATCACCGAGATCTCGGCGAGATCTCGGCGAGATCTCGCGAGTTCTCGAACCTTGCGACAAGGGTGGGGATTTTTGACTGATTATGTGGGCCCCAATATGCCTTGCATAGCAAAGGATTTCCAGAAGTCGTATGAAGAGTTGTGGGACCCATATCCAATTTGCATGGAGAAGAATTGGGGAATATTTTTTCCAGATTTGGTGGGACCCATTCTGGACTTGCATGGAGTCTTTTAGAAGATCCTTTTTTTTTTGGGCGAATAGAAGATCTTAGTTTTATTAAATTCTATTCTTGTAATTGGCTATTAGATAGATTTTATTTAGTTTCTATTGCTATTCTCTTGACCAGAAATTTAATTGTTATTATGAGGAGTTACGACTTTAATTTCTATTTTTGTAAGAGTCAGCCTTTAGTAATAAAATAGAGGGGGCTGTTACAGCTCCCTACGGTTCAGATGTTTGAAAATTTGGCTTTGCCATTGAGTGCTGTGAGAGGCAGTCTATGGTGTGAGACCATTGGTGAGAGACCAAGATCTGTGCGAGACAGACCATATTCCCCACTTCTTCCCCTTCTTCTCTATTTCCCTTTTCAGTTTCTAATTCATTAAATCTGCAACCAGTGATTTATTAAGAGATATCAAGACCACCTTTGCCACTGCTGCTGCTATAGTGTTATCCCTACCAGATTGTTCCATCGATATTCAAAGAGTACTGGAGTTAGAGGACTGATCAACCAACGCTGTGGCACCCTGGGCTTTGAGAATCCTGCAGCTGACGGCTGTAATCTTAGGTTCTGCAACTCAAGATCTGGACATTAAGTTCAAACCATATTTTGGGGGTATTCCAACTTTCCTAGGTTCTTCCTTCGATACTGGCTTCGGGTCTATCCATTGGCTGAAAGTTATATGGTCCGTAAGTTTCTAAATCTGAGATCGAGTTTCTATTTTGAACAAGTGTCCATACTGGCAATCCAGCCATCATCTGAGGCTGATTTTCTGAAGTGATTAAGAGCACAGTACCCCCTTCTTCGACTGTAATTTCAACCCCACCACTGAAGCCAATCGACTGCCGCTGTTAGAGTTTCATTAGTTGCTATTTTTGGACGGTGCTGCAACTTCAATTCTGCCCATTGGTTTATGTTGATGCTACTAATACATGTTTCTGCTCTTGTTGAGTAGGCGTTCTGTTATTAGTTGGAAATAAATAGCTGTGCTGATGTGAAGTTATTGCTAGGTTGCTAATTCTGAAACCTAGTTGCTAATTTGGTTTTCGTACGGTATCTTTCCATCCTACCGTCGGATTGAAATCAACTCATGAGATATTGAAGACTGTAAGATTTATTAATGCTGTTAATTTGGATCTGATCAGACTTGTAATTTGGGTTAATCTAGGTGTTCAAGCTGCTGATCTGTAAGCCCTCCGATCTGCTGATTGGATTCTGATCTCTATGATACTGTTACAGTGAATCCCATCATTGGAACTCACCTAAGGAGCTCCAAAAGTGGACAAGAGAATGGAAATTGTTGTGGTTATAGTAGGGAAAATTATGGCCAATAGACGTGTGAGTCAGAAAAAATTAAAGCTGGATATCCTATGGGATTCTATTAGGCCCACTGATTATAAGTTAACAAAGTGTAGTTAAGACTTAAGAATGAGCTGATGAGGAGAATGAACTCTGAGATGAAAAGGTACCAGCTATGTCCTCGTGAGCAATGAGACATATAAATTTGCAATTGCTCTTATGATCCCAAACAGCTTTAACAAAGCAACTAAAGATAGGAAATAAAGACTATTTGCACCGTTGATTTATCTTCATGTGCTAGATGGTTTCTCTTACATTCCTTCGCTCCTTAATAATGAGTATTTTATATAAGAAATAATACAAGCACCATAAATGTAAAAGATACAATTTAACAAAATATCATGTAGGCATACCTTGCGATTCTTCAGCTTCAGACCCATATCCATGGACTTCTCCTGAAGGCTTTTTATTTCTGAACTTATAGAACCAATCTCAGCCTAGCACAAGATTTCTGTAAATACTAATGATTTCAACAATAAGAGATCCAATTACTCAGGCAGAGTACAATTTGAAGAGGAATAATGATCAATCTTGTTTCTTTATATCAAATATTAAGGCTGAACAATGAAATGAAGAGACAAATGATGAACGAAGTTGACAGAAATGGATCGAATTTGTTGACCAATGACAAGCAATTCTTTTTCAACTAATTCAGTTATTTCCATGCATCAGGCAATAGGAAAGCCAAAAACCTGAAAGTAATCTATATTTTTCTGTATTTTTAATTAGATTAACCATACAAACATATTCTTAACACAGCATCGGTTTTAATAACGAAAAATCATATTTTTATTAAAATAATAGTATGAAAGCTGCTGGGCAAGGCACCCAGCATCAAATATACAACAAAGATCAGAAAAAAATAAGAGAAATAGGACAACCATTGTCCTTATTAACAAGAAAACATATTACAACTTGTAATAGTTGTAAAGCAAAATGATTGTTAAATTAATTATATGTTGGGGTGCGGGGGGAGGGGGGTTTGGGGGGATGGGGAAGAAACAATTTCAGTTTCAACTCCTGTTCAAACAAATAAATCACGAGCAAGTATAAACAACATAATTGTTTCAACCATGCAATCAATAACATGTAAATGTAAACATTACTATGCCCAGTGACCCCTAAAGCCATCTTTATACTGCACAATCTGCCATGCCATGTGGCATTATGTGTGAGGGTCCATGTGATAGAGGACCTCGAACCCATCCCATTGGCCAAGTTCCAGCCCCAAACAGGTAGCGTAAGTGCCTTAAAAGTAAGTTTAAAGTTACAAAAGAATTAAAGAAATGTAATTTATTCCATTACATTTAAAATGGCATTCTTGTAATTTATGAAACTTTAAACTCACTTTTAAGGCACTTCCAATGCTTGTTTCGGGCTGAAATGTGACAAGTGAGATGGGTGCGAGGTCCTCTATCACATGGACCCAACCATGTACTTCCACATGGTAGGCTGTTAAGTATAAGGTCATTTTAAATGTCACTAGGCCTAAAATGACATTTAGAAACTCCGATTTACTTTTATTCCGCATGCAAATCAATGGAAGTTAAAAATGTCAAGAAAACACCAACAGGTATGGCTATACCTGAAATCCACTGAGAAGGGTTTCCATCTGGGATAAAATACTGTCACAATCACGAATTTGATCATGAAGGGAAACTAAATTGTCACTTTCCTTTATGTACTCCTGAATAATTGGATGGTACAAGACATATGTTAGTGCACAGCTTTTTCACAAGAAAAAATGCTTATTAAATAAAAATTCAAAAAGCATTTATACAGGTTACTTGAACAAAAGCTAATTCAATAAATGAAGGAGAACTAGCATCTAAATTAAAGTTCAGGTTCATCTCATAACCAAAATTAAGAAACCACCTCACAACAACACAAACCATCAAGAGCACTTAACCCATAACCAATCCACCCCCACCAACAACCTCCAAAAACTATCAAACAGAAAAGAGGTTAAACCAAGAGGGGAAAGTAGTTACTAGCAGTCTTCCTCTTTCCTCTATTATCTTCTACTCCCACCATTGATCTGCAATCCGAAATGTCGGCCTGTTTGTTTGCTTCAACAATATGTTTCTTCTTTGGTCCAAGCGAAGAACAGAAAGCAGGGAACAACACTTGGTGAAGTCCACCAACTCTGATAATACATCCACATTATACAACTTAAACGCAACAGGTCTGTGAAACATGAGCAGGTGGGCCAACCGAATACAGGCCTGGCAGCAGTTTTTAGCACGTCCGGTCCCGGACGTCAAACCTGAGGCATCTGTGGCTAAGGAAGCATCTCAGATGGGATATAAGGGCTAGTAAGTGCTTCCCCAACACTATTTGTAAAGTGTTTAGGGCCTTTCAGCTATGGAGATTAAAGGGAATTGAAAATGCCTCCACTTGGTTCCAGGTCCCACTTTTTTCTAAATCTCTTTTGCACATAGTATAAGTATAGTAGGCCTTACCTAATAAAATACTTGACTTATTTACAAAAAGAATAATTTCTTGCGCTTTTTGTTAAGGTTGTAGATAAATTTCACTTGGCATAAAGGAGAGATGCAGATAACTGTTTTTATTCAGTAATGGGCAAAAAAATCCATATGAAGGTTTCCCTGTACATGGTCCACCGAAATTATGCCAAGTAGAAGGCTGAGTAATTCCAACTGTAGCATAGATAGGCCACACTCTGGATTCGACAAGTGTCAAATATCAGAGTCACATTCACCACATACCCTCCCCATGTATTCTCATTCTCCCTACTATTTTCAGCCACCCATTTTTACTCAATCATTTCTAAAGTTGAAACCTTTTAAAGGATTTCCAAAGTATATTTTTCCATATGAACTATGCTGTTGAGCCTGAAACTTGGCATGTGAATAAGGGACCATAGGCCCTATCCCTTCACAAAATTTGCACGCCACTTGATCTGCCATGTGGAAGATATTGGTGCCGTACAGGAAGCCCTTCCTATGTGGACAAGCAGGAATCCAGCAACAGTAGGAATGAAATTCTTATTTCTTTTTTGAGCCAATAAAAAACAAGTGCAGTTTAGCCCCCACATCTCACGTCTTTTCATGCTAGTACTAGGATTAATTTTGTTTGTCGTTGTGGATATATAATCAGGTCATATCTGTTTCGTTTCTATGCCTTGGTTTTCATGATCTTCTATTCTTGATGCTAGATATTCCATCAACAGACTCTTAAAGCTTTGCTCTTTAAATCTTCTATTGAAATGCTTAAATTTTATTAGGGTAAATATTGATTGGATACTTGGATGGCAGACCTTAGTTGTGCCATGTAGCATGTCAGATGGATCCCCGTTATTTTTGGCATTAACCAAGTACTAAATTGTGCCTCCCAACCGATGAGTTTCTTTAATCAAGAAACATGATCTTTTGAGATTTTTTACCAGATACCCAGAAAGATTGAATCTATCTATAGCAAAATATTACCATTCTAGACATTTATGCAAGGTCCGATTTGATCTTAGCTCTTCTAAACATATTTCCTAAAGTTCCTCCCTTGAAAATTCATTTGAAAACCATTTTTTATATTTTAATGATGAGCAACAACAAAGTTCCATTCATTCATTCAAAAAAAAAACTTATTTGTGAAGGTTTACAAGAAGGGCTGCCCTTCACGAAAAGAATCCCCCCAAAAAAATAAACAACAACCAAATATCAACATGTATTCCCCTTTATAAAATCATTCCTTAAGTAAGGAAAACCAGCTGAAAGCTAAGTAATGGCTAATGCAACCTAGGGTTCCAAAACCCTGGTGTATGTCGTTATGGGCCCACTAAAGTGATCAACATCTCAAATAGAAGGATTAATGGCAATTTCATAATTTTCAGAGAAGCTCGAGACCCTTATGGGAGAGGTTAACAGAAATAGGGACAGAATAGTACACAAATTTAAACAGGAAGGACTAATATGGAATTTCAGAAAAGATAAGATTAAAACAAATAATTTATGAAAGCAAAAGGCAGTTTGACTAATAACAGGAAGAAACTGTCCTGGTGTGCAAATAAAGGAAATAACCTACTTCTTCCTTAACACAATAAAACAGAACCCACAACCAGAATTCCTTCAAGTATCTTAACTCGCGGAGGATGAATCCAATCCAGCTGAAACTTAAGGATTACATTCCTAATCCTGAGAGCAAGGATTAAAGTATCGTGTATCGTATCGGCAGGGTGATTTTATATCGTATCGGAGATACAGTAAAGATACACATGGAAATACACTTTTGGAGCAAAAAACAGTATGAATAAGCAATATATAACATGTATCATGCATAAACACTAAAATGGGGAACGTATAACGAGAAAACTGCATTCAATTCAAATTATTAAGCTACTGGACACAAAGGAGCTAATCAACATGATTTCCTTCTGTTCCCTGCCAGCTCCATTAAATTGAATGGGAGAAATTATTTGATGTGGTCGCGGTCTTGCTTCCTTGCCATTGGTTCTCGTGGTCTTTCCGGCTACATTACAGGGACATATGTTAAGCCTATTGATGCGGGTCCTTCTCAAGATAAATGGGTGACGTCCAACTTTCTTGTGATGTCATATCTCATCAATTCCATTGATCCAGAAAACGCTGGGGTTACCTTCTTTCCGATACTGCTGCCAAAATTTGGAAGACTGCCAAGGACACTTATTCACAGGTCGGTAATACTGACCAATGTTATGAACTTCGCCAAAAAATACATGTTACCAAACAGCAGGAGTTATCGCTTTCCCAGTATTATTCCAAGCTACGTAGCATGTGGCAACAGTTGGATTTTTATGGGCCCTTTACCGCTACCTGTGATGTTGATGCTACTCCGTTTAAAAATGGGAAGATGGTCTTCGTGTCTTCGATTTCCTAGCTGGATTCAACATTGAGTTTGATCAAATTCGGGCTCATGTCCTGAATCGTGATCCCTTTCATACACTTGAGCAGGCTTATGCCATGGTGCAATCAAAGCACAGCCGTCGCAATGCTATGGTTCACCCAGTTACCCAGGAACTTTCACCTCTTTTCTGTAGTCCACATAGTTCATCTCGTGGGGGGCTTTCTCGTGGTACTGTTAATCGTTCCACTCCTGATCGTATTCCAGTAAAGTGCAATTTTTGTGGGAACTGGGAAGGAAAGACGTACAAAAGACAGGTGCTGGAAATTACATGGGTGTCCCAATGATACTCGAGAACGTGGGCAGAGTTGTTCTTCTTTAGCCAGAGCCAATCAAACTTCATATGAGGACACTGCTTCTAACCATTCACTTTCTCAAGAGGAACTCCAGCACTTACATCGTCTGTTGACCCGGCTAGAGTCATCTTCTTCATCAGCGCCATCTGCAGCTTCGGCCATCTCCCTGCCAGGGTCCTCTGACCTGCCTTCTTTGTCTTCCTTCTCTCATCCAGGTATTTCTTTTGTGGCCATAGTACCTCGGTCGTATTCAATTCCAAGATAATTGACTAAAGTGTTACTGATCATATAACCAGTTCTCCTACTCAATTTTGTCAATATTCCCCTTTATTAGGTAATAGTAAAGTTTGTGTGGCTGATGGTTCCCTTTCCCCTGTTTCTCGGAAGGGCATCATTAAGTGCACTCCTTCCTTATCCCTTTAATCTGTATTGCATGTTCCCAGATTTTCTACTAATTTACCCTCTATTAGTAGTCTTACACGAGATCTAAATTGCAAAGTAATTTTCTTTCCTATTCATTGTCTTTTCCAGGACTTGGTGACGGGTCATACGATTGGCAGTGGTAAAGTGGTTGGTGGTCTCTACTTGCTTGACAGTTCTCCATCTGCTTTGGCCTCTACTTCTGACTCTTCAGCATCTGCTTTGGGCGATCTACATATGTGGCATCGTCGGTTGGGCCACCCTCCTCTAGGCATTTTATCTACTTTATTTCCTAGTTTAGTAAAGCATTGTAATCCGAACAATTTTAATTGTGATGCTTGCATTTTCGCAAAGCAAACTAGAGTTGTTTACCCTGTTTCGGATAATAGAAGTTTAATTCCCTTTGGCTTAATCCCATCTGATGTTTGTTGCCCTACCCGTTGTGTTTCTACATCTGGTTATCGCTGGTTTGTCATGTTCATTGATTATTTCAGTCGTACCACTTGGGTGTATCTTATGCGATAGTGTAGCCCTCTATCCTCAAATGATTATGCCTGCATATAGAATGCCTTTTCCTGGGGAAGATTTCAAGTACTTGATGATGTGATAAACAGCATCCAAGTGCCCACTCTTGGGAACATGCATGAACTGGCTCACCACTCTAACTGCACCTCCATTGTGTGTTGGTTTGAAGAATATAACTCCTTGACTCCAAATCGCCCTGGAAACCCTTTCATCTCAAGTTTCTGCTTTTTCTCTTCCTCCAAAAGTGTTTGGGTGTGTCTGCTATGTTCATGTCCATAAATAAGCTCGAACAAAGCTTGATCCCAAAGCACTCAAATGTATTTTCCTTAGCTATTCAGCTTCTACTAAAGGGTATACATGCTACCACCCTTCCTCTCGAAGGCGGTTTGTCTCCAAAGATGTCACCTTCTTTGAATCTATTCCTTTCTTTTCTCTTCATCAGCATCCTCTTCAGGGGGAGAGAAATGAAAGTGAACAGGCTGCTGATGCCATTCCTTTTCTGTCTCCTTTACCTACCTCCACCTCCCCATTTCTACTTAAAATTGGAAAATACAAAGAAGTGGACGTTGTTGATGTTGATACTCATTTAGGTATTGATGCTAGCAATGAAAATGAGTTAGCTAGCAAAGAAAAAGAGTTGGTTGTGTACAAAAGAGGTGAATGCTTGAAAGGAAAGGGAAAGAAGATCTGCCAAGAGTCCTCTTTGGATCCACATTTTGAGTCTGAGTTAGATCTCCCCATTGCTCTTCGACAGGGGAAAAGAGCTTGTACTAATCCCATAGCCAAGTCCTTTTCCACTGCTCTTGCTTCTTCTTCTATTCCCAAAAGTACCCTTTACAACATAAACTCTAACACTTGCTACCTACACAGCCATGGGCAGTGATCTCTCAGTCTTCCAAAGCCTCATTTTCACATTAATCTTCATTCTTTCCTTACTAGGGTTTGAGATTGCTATCTTATTTCGTTTCAAAAGCCCTCTTTGAGATTGCAGGCTCCTTATACTAAATCAGTTTGTTTAGGTTACTTAGTTTGGTTTTAGATTGTGGTTTACTACTCTTGGATTTGGATTTGTATAGCAAGTATCCTTTTGAGGCTTTCCT